>NC_047628.2:14568713-14875857 GCF_009650485.2 Drosophila albomicans | reverse complement strand
AATAATATAGAGCAAAAATACGTAAATATACCGAAGACCACATTTGGTATATCGTTTAAGTACTACAATCGAAATATACCATATGGAACAAAATAAAGCAGCATAAAAAAAAGGAATAAATTCAGCTGAAAGTCTTGTGTGAATTTCGCCATGAATTTAATTGCAAGCTTCACCCCAAAAGCAACTTCTAAGCATGTTTTTCTACACTCAAAAAACCTCATGACCTTAGCTTAAATGTCAAGTGCTGTTTTTTCTACCTTTTTGAGCTGTTCAAGAGAAAACACCTACATCTAATTGGAGAGACGTCAAATCGTTTTTAACTGTTACTGACAACCCATCGGCTGAAAAAGAAATTCATTTGAAAATAATATATTATATGACAAGAAAAAAACGAAGCGCGCTTTTAATATATCATTAATAATTTATGAGTGAATGAATTTTGTAGATTTTTCTTCTAGTGGGCAAAACGAAAATGATGAAAATATGGCAAGCATTTTTCAGTTGAATGCACAATTGAAAATCTCTTGTTGAAGAGAAAACCTCTTCAAAAAATAATGCGTAGCTAAACTGATGATTAATTCATTATTTATTTATGACAAAAGCAGATGGCAAAAGCAGTAGCGCAAAAAAAAATATAAAACCAAAAAAAAAAATAATAAGAAAATGAGTTTCCAATCTGCAGTGAATTCTGTGTGTGTATGTGTGTCCGCCACGCCCACACAGCACGCCCCCCGCCAGAGCAGAGAACGTGGGCAAAACGCAAAAGTTGCGTGAAAAATGTGAATATAAATGTTGTTTTTGTTGGTGCTTGTGGCCTCGGCCTTGTACGCATCATCTGTCAGAGTGTTGGCATGTTGCAGCACAGGCTTCGCCTCTCCTTCCTCCTCCCTCTGTTTCCCCACCCAATATATATGTTAATATTATGCAAGCAACAAACGCCCCAAAGCCACCCACAATTTGGTGCTGCTTCTCCCCCTATAAATATGCATAGGAAATGCCTAAAAGTTAATTACCGTCAACGTTCTGAGTGGCAGGCGCCTAGAGAGAGAGAGAGAGCGAGAAAAGTGTGAGTGAGAGGCAGAATGGGAGGTGTGTGTGTGTGTTGTATGTGTGTGTGTGGGCGTGTTGACGGGGCGTTAGGATTTTAATTTATGGCAGACAAACTTTCGCCTTGACCAAAGCAAATAATACGTAGAGCAAAAAAGACGCCACACTTTAGCTGCCATCTCCCTTCCTCTTTCTATTTCTCTATGTGTGTGTCTACTGGTAATTTAATATTCATGACCATGTTAAAATCAATGCGAGATAGACTCTAAAAGGCGGCAGTTAACGCTACTGTTTTCTCTCGCCTTCTCTTCTCTCTCTGTTCGCCGAAAGCAATCTAATTAGCAATATTTTATATTAACGACCAAGTGCTAATTTTTAATTGAAATTCTATGCTCTGTGTTAGCTTGAGAGGGGTGACAACATCTCTACTCACACAGACTGAGACCAACCTCATATCGTGCATAAATCTCAGACACTCCCAACCCTTTTTTCTGGTCGCACAAGAAGTCTGCCAATAATTACCCACATCAAATTCATGATGTGCGCCTTTAAAACATTTTGAATTTTCATTAAACGACTTTGGCTGCGGGCCACTTCAGAGCAAAACATTAACATTCTCTTTAAAGAGAGTAGAGTGTTTTTTCGGAATCCTGTTAAAATGTTTAAAATGAAACAATTAAGAATGTAACTATCGAGTGTGCTCGATTATGAGATACTCGCTACACATTATGAATAAAGTCAAAACAATGCGGTATAATTTTTAAAATATGGCAAATTAATATACCCAAAAATACTACAAATATACCAAATGATGTACTCGGTATATTGATATAACCAGATTATCAGTCGAAGCAGCGTAGTGGGTATAAAAATAATTTGAACTGTTTTTTTTGTATCTTATATCTTAGCTGAGATAAATTATAAAATAAGTTAATGGGAAGTGCATATTTTATGCATAATAAAATACCAATCACACTCTATCCTTTTAAAAGAAGTCAGCGCTTATAATATTATGAATAAATTAATACGAAATTGAATAATAATTTAAAATTTTTGCTTTTCATAATGTCCACTCTTAAAGCGAATTTTTGTTGTAGTTGAATATTTGACAAAGCTTTTAAATTGCATTACAACATTTTTTTAAACAACTTTCTTAAGGCAACTTAAATAATTTGCTCAATATTCAACGACTTTGAAATAAGAAAATTTATTTTATTAAATTTGCTATAAATTCTTTATATTAATTTGTTTTGCAAACTCTTGCTTAGTTATCTTTAGCTTGCTCCCCTTCTAATAACTCCTGCTTTTGCCTGCTATTTATTTAAACAAGCTTTATAAACACATATTCACTCACACCCTTACACACACACTCACACACACTTCAGGGCACACTTATTATGCCATTTGACATTTGCATTTCAAATGATTGTGCTGTTGACTTTAATTAGCTGAGATTTCTGCACTCTTTGTTTTTTTTTTTTTTGCATATACATTTATGTATAATTTGTGCTGCTAATAGAGACTGCTTCAAAGGCTCAACTGAACTTTGACACTGTCCCCTGGCAGCTCTCCCTCTCCCTCACTCCTCAACACTTTTTGTAATTTGCCAAAGACTAAGCCATGGTATTTACCTAGTATTTGCATAGTTGCCCGCAAAGAGCAAGCAAGCTTTTATTCTCTCTCTGACTTTTGGCGCAACTATCAGAAAAAAAAGAGAAGAGAAGTTCAAAAGCATAGAAGGGAAAATTAAATGGAAAATGGAAAATTTTCACTAGCCTTTCGCTCTATCATTACACCGAGCGACAACCACAACGAATCGATTTCCTGCAGTGGCGTAACTAGAAGTTGGAGGCAACAGAAGGAGGGGAGGGTGAAGGCTATATGCTGGTGGCTCATACAGGTGGAAAATGCGCAAAAATTCATTGTGCAGAAAAAGTTTTGTTTGGGGGGCGCAAAAAGGGAAAAGGCGAAAAAGACGAACGAACGTACGAACGAGTAACGAGAAAAACTTCACCTGCCGCCGGCTGTTGCTTTTTGCTGTTGCTTACAACCGACACAAGGTGTATTGGAGGCGGGTTGTGAGCCAGGTGGAGGGGGGCGTGTCAGGCGAAAAGTGTATTAAAATGTAAGGAAATGTTTGTGCTCTCTGCTTCGGCTGCGCTACAGCTACAGCTGTGCTCAGCTGCTTGGAAACAAGGCAGCGAGCAAGAACAACAACCGCAACATAAAGAGACAGACATTTTTATGAGGAGTAGGCGCACAACCACACACACATTTCCCCCTCTCCCCCTTTTTCCCCCAGTCAAATTGCAGCCCTTCTTTTCTCTCTTGTCAAAATAAACAGCCTGTGGCATGCCTCGTCTCTTTACTTTCTTGTTGTTTTATTTGCTCAAAAATGTTCAACAAAATTAAGCATAAAATATTAAAAACTTTAGCAAAAAAGAAGAAGAGAACTGTAAATGTAAACGTATAGTCGACTTTAAGGCGCATTTTTCGTTCACCATTTTGATCATTTAAATTTGCATTTTATTGCAATTTGTTTGATATTCGTCGTTTCTTCTCTGGCTCTGCACATAAATTCTTGTTTTATGTTATTTTATGCATTTGGCTTTTATTACCAATTTGCCTTTAGACAGCAAACAGCAGACAACAGACAGCATCTCTCTACTAGCCTGGGACAGAGCGCTGATTCCATTTACATTACCATTTCAAGGTATCTCAATGCGGTTCGCTTTGCTTCAGTTCGGTTTTCTTTTTTGTTGGGCTTGTTAAACAAATGATAATTTATGCAAATGTCTCTAGTAGGAGCAACGCTAAGAAAGGCACCCCAAGCTAAATAAAAAAAAAAAAAAAAAAAAAAACTGCTGAGGGTTGCACAGCTGCCGCAGAGGGAGCGAAGAGCGGGGGGAAACCCAAAAAAATTGTCTTTTAGTTTTTTGGTTGTCGTCGTCGTCGATGTTGTTTCTGCAGTCGCAATTGCCGACTCCTTTTTCGGCTTTTGTGCTGACATGCTTTTGTCATTTATTTTGTTTATCTCTTTGTGTGCTGGCTGCTTTTGCTTTTGCTTTTTATAACAAATTATTATTATGTTTTATTTGTAAGACGGACATTCGCTGAGCCCAGCAATTTCTTTCTACGCATTTACTCCAATCGCCCCAAGGGCTGTAAATCACAGACACTGTTCCATTCCCCTCTCCCTATACGAAAGGACCCTCAAAAGAGGCTCTCTGATGGTTTTCCCTTTTTGCTTGTGTATGAGAAAAACCTTTATTTTTCCGTTGGCCTGCTTTTGAGTAATGAGCTGCTTATCCGGCAAAAGGTATTTCTGCTTTATGCTTGGTCTTCACTCAGCAGAGTTAATGATACGAATTTGACTTTCTTACCAGTTTGACTGTTATCATTAACGAGCAGTCAGGTCAGCTTCTAGATCCTTTCGAAGGTGTTGAAAGGTGTATCAAAAAAAAGGTGCAAAAAGCTGGGATAAGCATAAATTTGACGGTATTCCAAATAATGAACCAACTGTGGCTTTGAATGGGTTTTTCCTAATGAAAAGTTCTACATAAATTGCAACAAATGGAGTACGCAAATAAAGTAGATCTCAGTTGATTATTTTCGTGGAATAAATGATATAAATTTGATACTAATTTTAGATAACAAGTACTTATTATTTGCGTGGAATAAATGACATTCTTGGCGAAATCTATTTGCCATCTTTAGTTGAAAATTTTGCAATTAATTTTCTTACAAGAATTTCAACTCACTTTTGCCTTTGATTCTCCACAACTTCTTAAACTCTTGCGTTTCATTAGCGTTGCTCACTTCACATTTTGTGGGGGCGGCCATTATTAGAAATTTTTGCCACAACTATTTATATGCCTTTTGGGTCAGCTTTTGAATTCGAGTTGCCTTTGTAGTCGTGCTCTAAACTTTTTTCATTAAATTTGCGACTTTAAGGACATGCCAAGGATCTAACCGAAAAAGCAAAAGCGCTACAAAGTCATTACAAACAGCTTAAGTTTATGTTAAACACGCCTACATTACCAGATTTTGCATTTCTACAAAAGCAAAACGCAAAAAGCGAAAACCAAAAAACTCTGCAACTTCTTTCCTCCCCCCCACTGAAGAAGTTTGAGTCGAGAGTGAGGAAAAGAGAGTAAAGTTTCTTTTCTGGGTTGAAAGCTGGCGAGGCAGAAGTAAACTGCAAAAAGTGGCTCGAGGAGGGGGGGAGGGGGCAACTCTGAGGCAGTGGCATGTAATAATTGTAATTTGGATGTGGCAACATTGAGAATATGCCAAGAGTGCTGCGAGAGAAACACGAAAAATAACAATCAGAAAGCATTTAGCAGGCAACTTTTGCCTTGTTCGACAACATTCAACGCGGGGGGTCAAAGTGCTAGTGTGTATATGTGTATGTGTGTGTGTGTGTGGAGACGTAAAGCATACTAGCAGGTGGCGCCCTCTGTTGTTATGACTTCACATGTAGCATAGGGACATGTGTGTATGTGTGTGTGTCCCTGCTGCGTTTACTCAACCCTCTTCGATTGTAATGTCAACGCACGACTCAAACTTTAACTAAGTAAAGGCAAAGGCAACGACAACAGAAGAAGTCGATTGCAATCCCTTTAACGATTAAACAACGACAGCACAATTACACTCAACAAAAATTGTATGCAGTTGAGAAAGTTTTGCTTAAGAAAATTATTACAAATGTCGAAAAAAAGAAAAAATAATACACATTAAAACGATTTTAAATGAACGAAATTAAAATTTTAAGAAATGTAAATTTTATTAAAAAATAGAACCAATATTTAAAACAAAGTGTTTTTCAATAAAGAGATAAATTACAATAAGGAACAATAAGGAACCAGTAACAATAGTTAATAAAATTATATCAGTATAGTACAATAATAAATATTTTATTGAATTTTGAAAAATGTGAAAATGGTTTAAATTAAAAAAAGTTGTTTGGTTGCATATAGTGTTGATATATAAAAATATATGCAAATAATTAAATAAAGTAAATTACATAATATGATAAAGTAAAATTGATCCTATGAAAAAATGATTATTGTATTATTTATAAAATAAATAATTTAGAAGATTAGTATTTCATTGAAATTAACGTTTACTGAATTTATATTTTTTCAGTAGTTCACTAAGGGAAATTGTTGGGCATTATTGAATTTTTTTTTAATTTAAATGTTTTATATAAATAATCCAAAGTTTTTCGTCTTTCGATTAAATTTCTGCTGCAGATTGGCTTCAATTTTTACAGTGCACCAACGACAAACAGCCAGCACATAAATCTAGAGTGTGTTTGGCCATTTGTATGTGAGTTGTTGAGGAGTGAGGTGGGAGTGTGTGTTGGTGGCAATTTTAATGGCTTGACCTACTTCCAGGCAATTCCTGTTGGTTTTTATTGAACACTTTGGGAGAACATACACAAGTTACTTTTATGATGCTTCGACTGGCGTTTAATTGCTTAAAGACACAAAAACCAAATAGAAACATAAACCCAAAACCGAAACTCTTCACAGTTGTGTTTCGTCGTTAGTTTGTGTGTGTTTTGGCCCCAAAAATATGTTTAATAAACTAAACGCATTACCAACAAAAACATCAGCAGCAGAAGCAGCAGCCACTGTGCATACACAAAGGATAACAAACTAGAAGAGTGCGAGAGAGAGAGAGAGAGAGAGTGTGTTCTTCTGGGGGAGGCCTTTGGCTTTGAGTCATCGCAGACAAGGACCAAACAAAGGATGTGGGCAGAGGAAGAGCAAAGTGAGGACTTGAGGAGCAAACATTTGCCAGCCAGCCAGCCATTTTGAGAACGTCGTCGTCGCAAGTCACAAAAGCCTATTAAATAACATGGCCTTACACATGAGGCAGCCAAAAGTTTTCTATCGCACAATTGGCAGGATAAAGAGAGAGAGAGAGCAGTCAGTAGCATGCAGGCAGATGGAAATATGAAAATATTCATGACAAGAAAAAAAGAAGTCGAAAAAAAACGAAATGAAAGGAATGGAAAAAAGTAAAAGGAAAACAGGACAAACATTCTCTCGTGCTCGCACTTGTGTAAGAAAGCTGGAAGGAAACTTGCGCACAGCCAAATGGCAAAAAGTAAACAAATAAACAACAGACAACTGTAAGTGTGTGAGTGTGTGAGATCTGCCAACATATCCTTGACTCTGTGTGTCTGTCTGTCTGCTTGTTAGCTGAGTACAAGGCAACTAATGCCTTCTAGAGAGACAGACAGACAAGACAAGACAAGACACACTTCAACTTGGGGCTCGCTTTAACTAACAAACAACAGGGGGATGTCAAAGAGGACCAAGGACCAAGGACCATGATGATGGTCATGCGTTCATGTGCAGGACATTTACATTTGTCCATAGTAGAGGGAAGACACAGCAGAGTCGAGTCCTGCAGCATCTGCGACTAAATTTAGAGGAAAATTGTATTATTTTAGAGACTTGCTCGAGAATAAACTGCTCAATGCTTATGTTAGTTGTTGTTATTGTTATTCTTGTTGTTTATCGTTCACTGCTGTTCACTGGAGACCTTTCCAAAAGCACTTTATGTAAAACATTTTGTCGGACGAGCTAAACGCTGAACTATTTGAAAGATACAAATGTTCAATTTGTTACTTGAATTTTAGGGTAAGAGGCAAAAACTTAGAACTAATGCGAACATCGTTCGATCAACAAAAAGAGCTTCTAGAGTTAATTCTAAAATTGTTTCGATTTGAAATTTATTTGTATACATTTCTTCAAAATTGAGACTTATTTATATCACATTATTGTTTCGATTCTGTGCGATGTCTGTCAATAGATAAGAGTTAAGAAATTTCTTTTCTGCTGCACACCAAATTTGTAATCTTTTGTTCCCGGCACTACGAATATATCCAAATTTGAATATGGATCAGGATCTAGACTTTATGATCAACGCTTTATCGCGTTCCAGCTCACCATTGTGCAACGTTTTTGGTCGTGAACAGTTGATGGAGATGCGCCACAGTTTTATCATGTTGCAACGTCTGCTGCGTTCGCATCCCATGGACATTGGCCAGGACATGGATACGAACATTAATCACACATGTTATCCGGTGCGTGTAAAAGCCGGTGGCAACACCGATTGGAATGTGCCACGTGCCACGGCCACCGAGTTACCCACCATGGTGAGAACATTCCAATTTCCTCCTCGAAAAATGAACAAGGCAACGCAGAATTCGAAGAGTTCGGTGCTGAGCAGCAGTGACCGACAATTGAATCTCAAGACAAGTGCTTCGAATGTGGCAAGTGAGAGTAGCGATCGGCCGGCAAGCTGCAGTGAGAATGCTCAGGCTCTGGTGCCTTATCAGCAAAGTCAGGAGCTAGTGCGCTATACGCCACCAAGCGATAATGAAGATGACGACGAAGATGAAGATGAAGATGTTACTGCAGGGGAATCCGAAACTCTGTGTCCCAATGATACTTTGTCGATTCTCTCTCTTCGCATACCCATGGAAATGGAATACGTGTGGTACAATGGCGACTTTGGGGCCGAGAGTACGGACAGCGAGATGACCATCATTGCCGATGGCTGCAATTTCATTTTAAGCAACTAACACATAGATCATGGGATTATCATTAAAATTAAATCGCATCGCTTGAAAGTACGAGTGTTGTGTGTTATTCAACAGTTCTTCACTTCCTTCCAGTCAGCTAGATTTTCATTAAAATGCGAGCAGTTAGGCAGACGACCTGTAAAGGTGATTAAAACAGCAAAATTTTAATTGAAATGTGCACACATTTGTGTAGGCATTTTAAGCATTTGAGCATTTGGCTCTGCTGAGCATAAGCACTCACAAACACTCACCCAGACACTCATTCACACACACATACGCACTCAGTGAGCACAGAGCGCATTTTGCCTGCGGTCATTTATTCATTCCTTTCGGCCTGTCTGCATCATACAGACACACTCCCAAAAGTTCATCATCCTCTCCCTGTGAAAGTTCACTGCAAAAAAGGATTGCGCACTTTTTTCAGTTTCATATATACTATAATTTCCATATAGTAAAATTACAACTTTAATGTGCTCTAAAGTGTTTAAGGATAGTCGCGAATGTATTAAAGAGAAATTGTCATTTTTTTGTTTAAATATTATTTAGCAAATATTATAACATATTATTATCATTGCAAAATTACTTTGGTTATTATTAAATATTTGCATTCAAACAATTTGAGATGAGTTTGAATTTATGTCAGAAACAGTGTCATTTCAATTTCAAATAATATTCAATAATTGGTGAGCTATTATTGTTATTGAGATTTGATTTAAATTTGAAATGATTTTCTGATTTAATCGGTCCTAATTATTTTGACAATATTAAAATTAATTGATAATTTAGTTCAAGCTTTTATTTCATAGCTCAAACAATTTTCCTTTTATAGGCATTAATTTATTAATTTATTATTGAAATATTCAGACGAATTTGAAATGCTTATTATATGAGTTATTATAAAATTCTAGAAATTAAGTATTGAATATATTTTTAATAGTCACTGCTTACGCATTTGTTCATTAGTCAGCATATTACAGCGTGATTAGATAAAGTTTACTAAAGTCAAATAATCAATACAGTCAAAAATAAACATATCATCTAGATTACTAGCGAATTTCAGCGCAGTTTGATATTATTTTTAGAACTTATTTGACTATCACCAAACATTTTTTGTAAGCTACATATTTAGTAACTTAAATCAATTCATATATGCAGATAA
Source organism: Drosophila albomicans (assembly GCF_009650485.2). Classification (NCBI taxonomy): domain Eukaryota; kingdom Metazoa; phylum Arthropoda; class Insecta; order Diptera; family Drosophilidae; genus Drosophila; species Drosophila albomicans. Next base: position 14,866,048 of record NC_047628.2, on the reverse strand, counting down.
TCATCAGAAATTGTTTTTGCTTATCTACAAAATATTTTGGGACAAAAAGCCTATTTTTACAGGGTATCTTTATCTCTATTAAACCGTTGAAGGTTGTTTATTGTTGGGGGCACTTTCAGTGCGTGCGTGCTGCAATTTCCTTTGGCCATTCATTCAAATGCGAACAGACAGAGAGACAGACAGTTGTAGAGGACAGAACAGACAGAACAAGAGACACACACACAAACAACTACCGAAAATTCTAATTTAATTTCGTATGAAATTTGCTTAGGATAGGCAGAGGAGTAGGAAGAGGAGTTTGATTGCTCTTTGTATAGCACAACCCATTCACAAAATTGTGAGTGGAATGGCTGTGGGTGGGTGGTTGGGTGGTACACAGGTGGTTTGACAGCGGCAGCGACGACCCTTCGAGCAATTTGCTTTCGCTTTTAGCCGCTTTTGATTTTCCATATGTTGTTGGTTCAGGTTAAATGCCAATCGATGTGTGCTGTGCATGACTTCTGCTCTTTTAGAAGCAGCTACGCGAAAAGAGAAGAAGGAGAAACATTTATTTCTCTGCATATTAAACATTTGGCATTTTGGGAATGTCCGCAATAAAATGTGAAATGTATGCAATTAGTTTAATGGCCGCTTTGCGTCCTCTACAATTACTTCTGACATCGATTTGATATTTACTTTATGATACATGCACAAAAATGTGTTTTCCATTTCAAGCATAATTATTTACACATATCAATTTGTTGCGAACAACATCTACAGGCTTGTCAACAATTATTGATATTTCATTTGCACAGGCCAAAAATTATTTATTTAATTGCTTTGGCGCTCAAGTTGCCAGATTTTCTTGCTTCATTTGATTGCTTTTAAGTGGGATTTAGTTTGCATTCGATTGAGGTAAAATCACTTGTAATGAGTTGACTTTTGATTGGGGTTTTAAATTAAGTTGACAAGTATTAGGCACAATTAAAATGGATTATATACTTATGAAATATTTACAATGATGCTTCATTTTGCTGGTGAAACAACCTAAATCTTTAAAGCAAGAAATCAATTTCGAATTAATTTTCTAAATTATTTATATGATTGCACATAATAGTAAATCAAGTCAATTAATTATTTACATATTAAAATCTATATGTGCGCTTAAAATTAATTTCTTTCATCAAAAATATTACATTTTTGCCACTGTCGCTAAGCTTTTAGGAAAGCTAGAACAGCCAATAGAGAGCTCATAATTCGAGTTCGGTTCATTGCATCCTGTTTCAATTAAGCTTCATCACAAATGTAAACTAAGCTCATTAATTACTGCAATTAGGTAATATGTATACAGGTTTTATTTTTGTTGGTTGTTTTCTTGATCGTTTGGTCTTTATCTGCAAAATCGTTTGGCTGGTCGCTCTTAATGTGACGCACGCGACCTGCTGCAAATGAGCAGAAAGAGAAGTGGAAGTGGCAAATGGAAAAGCAGAGCAGAGAAAGCGAACTCTGAAGCGGCTAACTGAGGCGCTGATTAATGGTTTCGTTATTTTTTCGGGCACGTCATAAACGGACCCAGTTCCTGAATACCATATCGCAGTATAACTCCCACTTCTCCGCCTCCCCCATGCTACACTTTATTATCAGCGCTTGACTGGGCAAAGCGTTGCAGGTCGCGCGAACTTGGCTTTAATTCTGGGTACCTGCATCTCATGCGGTAGCAGGGTATTACAATTTTATGACTGCATCAAATGTATGTAATATGTGTATATATTCTGGATCAGCGTCAACAGCCAAGAAAATTTAGCTATGAAACACTGGATGTCAGAGACTAGGAAATATATTTTTTCGACATCATTTGTTATTTTTGCACGCAGATCAGTATACCAAACATAGCTTACGGTATTACTTCGAATTTTTCGTATAAGTGTTTTTGATATACCAAATATAGCTTTCGTTATATTTTAGTATTTTTACGATATATTTTTGGAATATTTTTACACAACATTTTATATTTTGCTCGCATATAACTATTATATCGATGTACCAAATACAGCCTTCGGTATATTTCAGTCGTTTGTGACATATTTTTGGTATATTTTACATAGTATTTTTGATATTTTATGTCAATATACTAAACATAGCCTGTCTGTATATTTTTGTATTTTTCGGTATATTTTCCGAATATTTGTAGAATATACTTTTATTAAAACTGGGTAGCAGGTATCTCACAGTCGAGCACACTCGTCTGTAGCTTTCATCCTTATTTTTTTCTTTGGAAGGGAGTTTGAGCCTGTCGTCCAGTCAAGTATAATTAACAACTTTGTTGGGCACAGGTTTCTCCCATCCATCGAGCGCGGCTCAAGAAATTGCAAAAAATATGTATAAAGGAGAAAAAAAGAAACGGTTGCTCGTTTTATGTAAATGATGTGTAAACACCGCGTGCAGCAGGACCTGCTGCCTGTCGTGTTCATAATCCCCTTCCAAGGAATGCAACACTCAAAAAAAGAAAATACAAAGTGTAGTGTATTCAATGCATATTTCGTGGCGCATGTCCATTAAGTTTTTTGTTTTGTGTGTTGAGGAGAGTACAACGACACGTGTCGCTGCGATTTATTAGCATAATTTCTCTTCTTCAAGTTTTTCAGCATGTGAAGGACGGAAACATTAAAGTGAAATTGATGTTGATGTCGCGTTAGCGTCAGCGTTAGCTCTTGTGGTTGTTTTTGTGGGGTTTTAGTTTCCAAGTAAAACTTGTTGTGTTTGCTCTCATATAATGTGCGACATAAATCCGTGGAAGTTTTGTTTTCGTTCGGTATCTGTGCGCCAGGTTTCACTTTTCAATTTCCCTGACAACCTCCAGGCAGCATCACCGCCATCGTCATCATCATCATCATTGGATCCGAAGAACTTTTCACTTAATTGTTGTACATTTGTCAACCTGAGACGCACTTGAAGCGTCCCCAAAAACGATGCCAGATGCTACTTGAACACTCTCTGACTGGATGACTGACTGGCTCTGCCTTTATCCCCCCGCCACCCCCTGCCAACCACTTTAAAATTGTAGAACACACACAGAGCTTCACACTATATAAGGTATAGATGGATAGATGGCATACATTAGACTTGAGTGTACTTGTCGTTGTCTTTGCTATTTGTATTTGTAACTGATGTGTGAGTCCGTGTCTAGTCGTGTGCTATTTATGTCTCAGTTAGTAGCACATTTGCAGTGACTATGTTAGTTCGTTAATTAATTGGATTTGCAATTACATGCCACACAAAAGACACCAACACAGACATAGACACACTCAGACAGCTACAGCTGGAAATGCGGCATTAAGCTGCAATGGAATCGCATTGAAAAGGCGGCAAATGCTTGAATAGTTGTTGGCCAACAAGCTGGGGGCGACAAAATGCATTACAGCTTATCTGGCAATATGTAAGCCAAACCAGTGTTAACAAAAGTATCTAAAGTAATTACATTCAAACTGATTTGCGTCACTGGGGAGAATATTGAAAAAATGCAAGATATTATGCCAGGAAATGCAAGTTTGTAATTATATATTTGAATCTCAACAATTTCATTATTTTCAAACCTTACACCTTAAACCTTAGTGATAAAAGCGAAATAGGTTATTCATTGTGCTGTGATAAAATAATTTGTCAGTTAAGATTTTAATTATTGTTTGTCATTGAATGATTGGAATAGTAAACTTAAGTGTCTATATAAAAATTGAATTTTCATCTCAACGAATTATTTTTAATTTTAATGAGAAATAAGATAAAAGTAAATTCAAGAGAATATTTAAATATACATTTTGAATTTCAATAATTCTTACTTTTGTTTTCCAATTATTTAAGGTAATTTATATAGATCTAATCTATCAATATATCATCTTTTTTCTCTCTACCTACTTGTGTGGAAATCAGTTTATAATGAGAAATAGTAAATAAAAATGTGTTTAAATTTTAAAGCACAGAACCCTCAACAAAATAAATAGTAACAGGAGAACAGCAAATGGATTGCACAACATACATAGAAGAGAGACCGATAAAATGAGCATGGAAATCTACTCAAATTCCGCACTCGTAGCTGTTGACGTGTTCCTCTGTGTGTGTGTGTGTGAGTGCGTGTGCAATGTCCGTTGAGGTTGATAAAGGTGAAGTTTGAAAATTTAATTATATGCCCCAGCGAGTCGTAAATAAATCCAACAGCAACATTAGACGCAAGACAATGCCCAGTTTAGCTGCAGTAGACAGCAGACAGCAAAAATAAACAAACAAATATTTTTAATAAGCGGATAGCTCAAACTCTTCTCTGTATACGTAGTATTATATGTTGAGCTCATCATATGTACAACCACCGTACCACCCTTCCCTTCTCTCCCCTCTTGATGCACGTGCGTTGTCCCCGGCAACATTGATAGGCATTTTTGAAATTGCAATAAAACGTCTGACTGGGCATTGAGCATTGAGCGACTACACGATTAATTTCTACTCCCAAGCTCCCGTTCCTCGTATACTCATTCTCGTTCCAGGTCTGGATAATGCCTCTCAACTAACCCATAGACTGAAAAATCCTTTTGGCTTTTTTGTCCATTCCTAATTTCCCGTACAAAACATAAAAGGCGGCCGCAATAGCTGGCTCTAACACACACAACACCCCTTGTTATTCTCTACTGTGGCACCCTCTCTCCCTTCCCCCCTCTCTCGGACTCTCCCCCTTTTGGAATACGGAATACAAGGTGCCCCTCCTCTAATGCGTCGCTGTTTTTAATTCCGTTTCCGTTGCGCTTCTTTTTGGCAAGATTTTCGGTGGTTGCTGCCGTTGCCATGACGCAATGTGGAGAGAGCGCGAGAGGAGCTTGAGGGTTGGTTTTTCCACCTAACGGTAACGGTAGTTAGGGGTTTTTCCCTGCAAAGTTTTGCGCACTTTTACTTAATTTCCACTGCAACGCATTGCATTTAAAATGAAATCCTTCGCGAGCAATTTGTCATCTTCACTGACAGTTAAACTGTTTTTATGCCATCCAAGGACCTTGACTATATGAAATCGTGGCTTATGGTCGAAATATTTTCTACTTCCAGTTGTTGTTGTTGTTGTTGCTGCACTGTTCATATTCCCAGTGCGGCGTGACTTCTGTTGTTGTTGTTGTTGTCAACGCAAACTGTTGTTATTTGTAATTAGAGCTATAAATATTCGTAGCAAGTTTTCAAAGTGTTGGCAATTTCATCAGCTACAGAATTTTGAGTAGAAATTCACAAAGTTGATAGATCAGTTTTCACATGATTTATGAAGTTTATGAACCCTACAACAGAAATTAAATATATTTAATTTCCTGCAACAGCAAAGCAAATATTAGTTTTAAATAATTGCCAATTATTCTCCAATGAAACTTCTAATAAATTGTAATATTTTATTTTTACGAAATTCCTAAATTTAATGTTGCATAATTTTTTATTAAAAGGAGCTTCAAATAATTTCTATTCCTGGGAAAATTAATTGGCTTAATTTCTCATAATTTTACTTCCCATTTATGGCCCAAATTAGATTTGCTTTCATCTGATTATATTCCCACAAATTGACATCTAATTTTAACCCCTGCCTTGCCACACTTGAGCCCAGTTAAGCCTAAGCTAAATCCACAAATATTTTTGCTGCCACAAATCAGCGCACATTAACAGATCCCACGCGGAATCATAACAATAGCATAACAAAAAACAAAACAGTGGAAATTCGCAGCAAACAGAGATTAAAATGAAATCATCGCGTATAAATTGCCAAACTCTTTTGGCGCAGAAGGATATTAACGCCTTAAGCCGCAGTTAATGGTCCTCGGCCATAAATCATAAAACATAATAGACCAACATCAAAATACGAAATTGAAAAACATTCGATGCGAGAATTTGCATTCACAGTAGCAACGCAAAAAGAAGATTAAAAAAAAAAAATATTCCCTTAGCTGAAATCCGCTTAAAGTACATAACAATCAAAAATTATGGTTTTATGGCAGAGGCCAAAAAAAAGGGTTTCGACTCGAGTTGTATGCGGATTTGAGTTTTAACAACGCAATAGAAGTTGCAACAGTTGCAAATCCAATTGAAAGCCGCCACAAATGGCGTCTATTCTCGAAAGTATGGATAACTGGATAGCTGGATTCATTGTCAATTTTTTGTGTGGCTGTTGTCGTTGAACCCCTCGAGCTGAGCTGAGCTGCACGCCTGGCATTGGCCATTAAAAAGTTTTGTCAAGTTAAATTACCAAAAATTGCAAATTGCTTGGATTATGCGTTGTTTAAGGACATGGAATTGCCTGCCTTCAGCCTCTGTTGTGTCTGGGGCCACTTTCACTTCCTGTTGCCCTGGACTTGTCCGTGTGTGTGTGTGTCTGTCAGTGTATGTGTGGCGCATTGTGTGGCTAAAGGATTTCATACACTCAATATAATTAAGGGCTTGAGTGTTGAGCCCAAGTTATGCGTTGTCCATGCGAGCTTCCAACGTCTCTCTTTTGTGTCCTGGCAACATTTTGTGTACTTTGTGGTCTGAGTTTGGTTTCTGCCTGGATACAGCCAATACTCTATCTCTCTCTCTCACTCTCTCTCCCTATTGCATTTTGTCGCACAGCATTTTGAATTGTATGTTAAATTAAATTTTACCACAGAGACCAGCCAGAGAACTCGGAACTCGCACTCGTCTCTTCTGACTGACCAGTCATGGTCTCTGACCCTTCCTCCCCTCCCCTCCACAGTCAAGTGGTTTCCTTCTTTTTCCGAAAGTCATTGGCTCAAACTCTCTCTCCTTGGGTAACGTATTAGATTCTGGCTCTGGCTGCTGTGGCATTAAGTTGTCAGTTTGCTGAGCTTGACAGATTTTTCATTGGCAGAGAGCAGAGTGTGGTTTGCTCGACTGGTGGTTTTATCTCGGTCGGTGGCTTCGTTTACTAGCCTTGTTTGTTGTCCGGCTTGCCACTGACCATAGAGCCATTGTCATACATAGTCTGCTATAGAGAGGCTCTGCAAATTAATAGTATATCATTTGGTTATAGTCTGAAATGCACACAAAAGCAAACTAAAACAGCAGGTGTCAATGTGGTTGCCTGCATTTCCGTATATATTTATTTTGTACTTAGCCAAAAACTTTATGGGCAGCTATAGCAATTAGAAAATATAGTAGCACTATATTCGTATTGTGTATTAAGAGATACAAGTACAGCTATAAATTGTTTTATTTACTACAAATAATTCCTAGTTAACAACTTGTGAACAAAGAAAGTACATAAAATTGGAGAACATATTTTACAAATTTTATAAATCCTATTTATAATGAAGTCTTGAAAATGTATTCTAGAAAATATGTTTATGTGTATTTTTAAAATTTAAAAATAAATGAAAGAAAATAAATAAAAGTAATAAAGTATATAAAAAATATTTTATTACGTCCTTAATATAAGAAAATTATTAAAAGTTAAATTACTTTGTTGTTTGTTAATAAATACCTAAATGCCAATACCAAATTTTAAGATGTTTTCAACCTAAAAATGTTGTTTCAAGGTCTTTTTTAACATCGAATACTTCATGAATTAAAATTTTCAATCTTCTTTTCAATTTAGAAAAAAAAAATTTGGAGTAATTTATTAATCTTAGAATAAGATGTTTTTAATTAAATGTAAATTTGGCATTAAAATCGCGAATTAAGATTTTTTCAACCCAAATATTTCATTTCAAAATTTATCTTAAGATCTAAAAAAAACTTAAATCAAGATTTACAATATACTTTTCAATTTAAAATTTTTCAAAAAATCAATAAAATATTATTGGAAATTGTTTTATTTAAAATTGAATGAAAATATATTTTTGTTCACTATATGCTAATTCTGTATACATAAAAATATTATTAGCTTACCTGTTTTTTCAATTAATATCATTAATGCCAACACAAAACTAATAAAAATTATTCTCTCTTTCATTGCAGGTAAATAATCTTGATTTAATTGTCCGGTTAAGTAGCCAAAACTATGCGTAAGCTGTCATATAAAACATTCAACTTATTGACGCCTACTGAGCAAGCTCAGCTGCTGACCGACACATTACCCATTCATTGCAATCAGGCAGCTGTCGTGCTGCCAAGTTTCATTGTGAGTTTATAAGGCTGCGCCTATAAATCAATAAACAATGCAGGCGACAAAAGATGTGTCTCAGCACAGCAGGAGACGGCAGATAGAGATGAGTGTAAGAGGAAGGAAGGGGAGGAAACAGACTGGCACCTAAAGTGGCTGCTGCTATTTCATTATAAGAAGTCTGAGTATGACTACGATATATATCACTGGGCTATTTGGCTGATTGTCATCGCTTAAACGGCGACTGGGCATTTTATTTAACTGCCTTTTGCGCCTTCGGAGTGGGATCTGCAAGTGCTCTCAGCTTCACTTGTATGAGACTTGTGTGTGATTGCGATTGTGCTTGTGCTTGTGCTAGTTGTGATGTGGAAATTGATGTCGAGTGCCGCCGACGTCGTCTAAGGAAGAAGAGGCGACGAACGTTTTAATTTAATAGGCGCACATGAGGCTCTGGCACATAAAAACCAATTTCGCGTAAGTGATAAAAATGCAATGAGCATTCTCGCTCCTCTCCTCCACCATGCTGTAGATGATGATGATGATGATGACAATCATCAGCTGCTGCTGACGCAGAAGCTTAAGAATTGAATTTACGATGCCACCAAAGTAGTTTTGACACATATCTAGCAACGGGAGATGCGAGATAGATATTAGAATGAAACCAGCAAGACATTGCCTTGTTTTCGATTTAATTGTTTAATTTGTATGCCAGGCAACAGAATACACAGCACAGCACAACACATTGCATAATGTCTCAAAGGGAACTCGCTATGTACGCACGCCCCATGCAACTTTCAATCATCATCAATTTCACATCAAAGTGTCGCCCACAGCCGGAACTGTAGACGACAAAAGTCTCTCACTCCCCATCTTCTATCTCTTACATGCCTCGTTGTGGCACTGACGAGATCATATCGTCGACAGGCGGTGCCAAGAGTCTTCGACATGACATTTTTCCTAGTCGTTCTCGCTGTTGCCTTTTGTTGCCAATCGTGAGAGAGTGCTGTGCACTTTTCAAGTTCAATTTCAACGATGCACGTTGCCAGTTGCCAGTTGCGTATCAATCAAGCAGTCAGTCAGTCAGTTAGTCACTTTGTCTGATGGACACTAAAAGATATTCGCCTGGTTAAATGACCAACTTGGCATTAAAGTCAGAGACCCAGACGTTGTATTTCCTGCCACTCTGCTGACTTCTTCTGTCTGCTGTCTGCTTTAATCGATTTCTTGATTGCCAGGAAATCGCACCCTTTGCCAGGTTGAAGTTAGCGCTGCGCAATTGCAAACAAATTCAATATTTTCTTTATGCTTATTTGCATATGATTAAATGGTTTTCTGTCTGTGCATGATCAGGTTTATTTATGACAAAGAAAGGCATTTTTATACAGTTCTTAATTCATGGAATTAGAATTATGTAAACAAATTTATTTATTTTTAAAGATATTTAAAAAAAGGACTAACCTACTTACATTTAAGATTTTTGACTAGTTGCTCTGATTTATATATCTCTATTTATATATTTTCTAGTAAGATCTGTTAATTGCTTTCTTGATTGGGCATAAAGTTAAATTTTAAAATAATTTATGTAAATATTTTGTATAACCTTCAAGTAATTTTTATGTAACATATTGCAAAAGAAATCTTTAGGGGGTTTTGATATAAAATTTAATCTAAAAATACTTTTGATTAGTATATGTTCCTTCTCAAAAATATTAGATTACATTATTAACTTTTTGAATTAACTGCAACTCAATCTAAATGTCTTAAACTCATTTATAAATCACTTTAAATTTAAATGATTAATTTCTAAAGTGTTTTCTTAACCTGTTGCATCAATTTGCTTCAATAATTGCATTTTGAGAAATGTAAATTCTTTTCGATTTAGTTACATTCTGTCTCTCTATTATTATTGGCCTTCCCCTTCTGGCCAAAGATGCGAGACTCGTTGCCTTGGGCGACACAACTGTCAGCAATTTACATTTGACACGCCCAAAACAACTCTAATTACCCGTTTGACACTAAAGACTCAATGTGTATCTCTCTCTGTCTCTTTGCCTCGATAAGGTTTCAGATAAAATTCCGATTGCTGTGTGGTAATCGATACAGATTTTAACATAAAATTGACACATTTGTCGAAATGTCTGAAATAGATTCATGAAATTCAACATCAAATTGTTGGCCCCTCAATTTGCTGAGAAAAAGGGGGAAAAAGGGGATTTCACAATTCGCATTGGTGACATTTCAATTGCCTGCGGCTGTGGGCGTTGTATGCGCTGATAGGCGTGGTCTGTCGCTTTCGCATAATTGAAATTGACATATTTCATTGTCGGCAAAAGGCCACGAAAATTGCCAAAGTATATTTTCAATTTTCATCACATTTAAGTGAGGGTAGCGCACAACGGACAAAGCTTCGCATTGATTTGCTTTGATTTTCATTCATCGCCCGCTGACAGCGTTTGTGCCTTTATTTACCATCGTATTTTGCTTTGTTGTAAAGCGCCCCAGGGGCTAGTCAAAGCCTGAAGATAGAGAGAGAGAGAGAGAGAGAGAGAGAGCTAGAGACAGAGAGAGGCATGCAACGCCATCAGCAGCAGCAGCAGCTTAGGCTTGTAGCTTTGTCTGTCTGCCTGCTGGATTTTTTTTTGTTTGCATCATATCGACGCGTTGAGCCTTGTCGTGGATTTTTGGCAGCTTTAACAGGATTAGACGCCTGCGGAGCACGAAGCCTGATGATGATAACGATGATGAAGTTAGCTCTCAGTTCACTTTTAAATTGTTAAGAGCGAAAGTTGTGCAAGCGAAGTTAAGGCAAAAAAAAAAAAACAACAAAATACTATTAATCAGTCAAGGTTCTCAATGCGGTATTATTCTGAAAGTATTCCAAATACTGTAATTTATCGAATGCTATTTTTGAGTTAAGAGTATACCAGACTCTTATTGTAAAAGTTATTTCCCATTTCATATAATTTACTAAAATTTATTTAGTTGCTAAATAAGATTAAATAAATTTCAGGAATTGCTATTGATTTGCAATTGTCTTATCACAATTAAAATCTCAATTTAATTCAAATTAAATTCCATTTGCAATTGTTGTATTAAATTTGTATTCAATTTTTGGCTATCGCAAGTTATTCGAGTTTGCAACTTTAAGGGGTGACAACAATAGCGCTATTGATAAAGTGGAGCTTTGCTCACTTCAGTGCTTCTGCCTCCGCTTTGTTTTCCGGATTTCGTTCTGTTTTGCCGTTCGGCCATAAATTATAATGCCGAAACAATGAAATACTTGCACAATAAATATAGTATGTACAATATATGTACATAGATAAAGGGAGGAAAAGAAGGCGGGAAAGAGAACAGAGAACAGGGCAGGTGGAACATTCGTATTTAGGTCAATTTTTGGAGCACTGTGTTGTTTTATCGCTGCCACAACAAGCGAAACAGAAGTGCCACAAATTTAAACACAACAATGAACAATATATCAGAGCAAGGAGAAGAAAGAAGAAAGACAAGCAGAAGCACAGAGGAAGGCGAGCAATAAAAAGAAAAACTGTTGCATAGTATTGGGCGGTGAGGCCTTCATTAAAATTGAAATAAAAGTGGATTGCACTTGGTCCAGCGCATTCTGTTAATATTAATGAGGCAGCAGACTACCACTATAGGTAGCCTTTGTAACGAGTGGCGAGAGTTTTGTTAAAAAATGCGCATAACTAATTGAGTTTTGCAAAGCCAATTTGCTTGGCCAACTTTAGTGCCATTGTCTTTTGGATTTGGCCCAAGTGCAGAATAAGAGTGTGGCCTGCATTTGTTTCGCTTTCGTTATCTTCGTTGGCCTGCTTTCGTTACACTGTGGTAAATGGAAATTGTCAAGTGTGCAAAAGGAAATGCTGAAGAGCAATGAAATGAAATAAAATTGCAATGCATTATCTTTAAGATAGAATACAACGAAACTTGCACTTTGTAACTATTTTCTTAATTTATGCTGTCCCAAAATTCTGTATAATTATTTGTATACCCATTACCCATAGGGTAAAAGCGTTATATAACTTTGTGCATTTGGCAATAGTGTGTAACAGACATTTGCGACTGAGCGACAATTTGCCAAAATTATTTAAGAAGTAGTTTTATATATTGGCTGCAGTACTTTTAGTTGACAATCTGGTATACTCTTTAGTTTATAGTATATTTTAAAAATACTAAAATATACCGAATGTTATATTTTGTAGATCGATATGCTATTGAATATATATATATATATATATATATATATATATATATATATATATATATATATATATATATATATATATATATATGGTATATTGATATACTATTAAATATACCAACTACAGCATAACAAATATTCCGAATATTATACAATATTTGGTACACTATCAAATATACCAAATATACCGAATGCTACATTTGGTATAATGTTCAGTTTATTTGTAGTATTTTTAGAATATTAATTCGGTATGATTTAAGAATAAAACCGTATTGTTCAACTTTTATAGAAAATGGGTAGCAGGTATGTCACAGTCGAGCATCCTCGACTTACTCTTTTTTTCATTGAATAGCTAAAATCTGTTTCATTTAGCTTCTCAACTATTCTCAACGCATAATTATAAATCTCTTGCTTTGATTGTGTGCTCGCATTCCGTTGATCATAATTTCCTCACATCTTTTATGCAAGTTTTATGTTCCAAAGCATTTGTCGAGTGGGCATTTTAAAGGCTGTGTAGGATGTGTAATTGACATGCCCGAATATCAAAAGGCTTCTAAGCTCAGTCCCAAAAAAAGGGGTTAAAAGTTAGCTGGGACTTGAGCAGGCGGCATGCAAGTGGCATTTGGTGTTAAAAACCCAAAGCAGCTTCAAAGCCACGAACTTTTGACACTTGCCCTCGGGCACTTGGGATCGCTCGTCGCTAACTGGCCTGCAAATCAAAGCTGGCAACTGAAATTCGAAAAGTATTTGCCGCAAACAAGCAAAAGTTTTGTATGTTCGCATTCCGCGAGCGCGCCTTTAGGTATGCTATGGAAAATACTGCAAATACTTTGGGGAAAAACAAAACAAGATTTTTCCTTATCGCGTTTCATTTATTATGCAAAGTTGCTGTTGTTGTGAATATTTCTCAATTTGCTGTTGCTTTTGCTGTTGGTTAAGTGGGGGGAAATCCAGCTAATCAAATGCGACATTTATCAAATTTGCACGCAACACGGCGGTCAAACATGCAAACTGCAAAATGCATGAGGATTTTCCAATGTTTGCGGGTGGCTGTGGCAGCAAGCCAAACGAGCTGCTTGTTGCATGTTGCACGTGGCAAATTAGCGCTGCACTATTGCGGTAACTATCAAAATTTTTAATATTAAATTTTTGTTTTGCGCTTCCACTTGACTGTAGCATGCAATACTATTTCTTTTTTGTGGAGGGTTTTGGCAGGGATTTGCGTCTAGACAAGTCGACTCTCTGCCTCATCCTAAGTGCTGCTGGATATGACCAAATCCTCGGTGTTTGCTGCTGTGGGGTCTTTGCATGTCTTTCGCATTGAGATTTGGCCAAACAGTCGTCGGCACAGCTTTTGTCGGGCTCAATATTGCGCGACGAACACGGTCTGCATTTGTAATAAGCTGCTGCTGCTGCTGTTGGAGCTGCATGCAGCATGTGGCATAAAGCCTTTCAGTGCTTTGGCTTTAACCGGAAAAAACGACTTGGAGTTGCTGCTGGGTTAAAGCCACAAAATCCACTTGCAAGCAGACGAATCGAAAAATTGGTATTAATCTAGTTAGAGCATAACCGAAGCAAAGACTTGTTTGCCATTGTTTGACTCGCTTTTGGAAGAATCTACATATTTAGGAAACATATGAAAGACTTTGAAAAAGTAAATTTCATAAGTCCATTTAAAAATATTATTGAAAATGATGTCTAATACCGAGAAACGTAATTGCTCTTTTTGTTTAACAGAATATAAGCAGTATTATCATCATTACTAATTAACATGTGAAAGAAGTTGAATAAACATGTTTAATAAATCTATTTAAGAATACTTTAGGAATATATTATATTTTAAAGTATATATTTAAAGTAACCAAAAGTATTTTGTGTTTAACAAAACACAAGAATTACCTTTCCTAAAGTTCACCCTTCATCTAACTTTTTAATAACTTAAGCTTAATTTTGTTGCTAGCTCTAATCAGCTAAAAAATGAAAGCAAAATAAATATTAAAGACTTTTCTTTGCACTGATTAGATATTTGCCAAAAGCTTTTGTAAGTCTGGAATTTTAAATACTTTTTGCTATCTGTGATTAAATATTAGCAAAAGTTCTTATCCTTGTCGCACATAAAAAATAGTTGAAAACTTTGTGACTTTGTTTTTATCGCTGATCAAATATGCCCCAAAGACCACAAAGACGAAGTAGCATAAGCTCTCAATAGTTGCCGCAGCCATTTGCCTACAAACACACTGTGATTAGCCAAGTTTGCGCTGATGTTTGCATTGAAGGCGCCACATTAACAGCTCAATTTTCGACAGTCTTCAGTTCACGCCTGGCTGTCGTCGATAATCAATAGGAGAATCAATGTGCCAATGAACTCGTCAATGAACTCGTTATCAACGCTAATGGCACAGTTGCGCTGCTGCATGCAACACAATGTTGCAAGCACGCAAGCCTTTTGCATTATGCATGCCACGCCCATCTCGGGGCGTTATTCGCTCCTTTGCCCCAAAACTGTAGCAGCTCTCTAGCTAATCCATGGCTTTTAGTTTGTTTGCCTCGTGCCACAATATGATTACAATAATTTGATGTGTGCTCCACGTTATATGTATGTATATGTTATGCATATTTTGGGGTCACGCACGCTACACAACAGCAACAAAAGCGGAAACGGAATTGATTATCGGCGCTGTCGAAACCTGCCCTGGTTCCTGCCATCTCCTTCCATTTCAGACTTCTTGTTTGTCGGCTGCTTTTATCTGTTTGCGTGCCGCTTTGCCGTTTTGCCTGTTTTGTATTCCAAATACAAATTATGAAATTTAATGACTTCATTTTTTCTCCTTTTTTTCGGTTAAAAGGTTATGAAAGTACAAGGCTTATTTGGACTGTTAAATGTATGCAAAGTAGGCTGGGCTTAAACTCCAAAAATGTATTTATAAATTAACTTCCTTTATTGTTTTGTAGTTCTCATACTTTTATCAAAATTCTCCGTGCGTAAACACTACCGAGTGAAATAAGTATAGAATACATTTCGAGGTCTAAAAATGGCTGACAAAAGTGTAAAGTACGTAAAAGTATAAAAATATGTATTGAAATGTTAATTTAGTATTGTATTTAGATCTCGCCCAAATCCTGGCATACAGTTTAGCTCAGCAGCTGGCTCAGCGGAGACAACGCGAAAAATGTTGCTCTTCAAGCAGCTGCTGAAGCAGGAGTTGAGCCGAGATCGTGTGAGACCTCGAAGAAATGCAACAGTACGATATCGGAGCAAACAACAACAACAACTGTAATCAGAGCAGCCATTGTGATTAAGTAAATTGTTACAACTGGTATTTGGAATGCAAACAACACTTGGTAGTTTATTTACGACAATACAACAAATTTGGTTCTACTTTTTATTTTTAATAAATGTGTCGGTAAAATATTTCAATTTTCTACAAAGCTCTCGTTTGTTTTTGCAATTCGTTGCGGTTTTAACAGTTTATAATAAAGTGCCAGACGGCTAAAAAAAATAACGGAAAGTAACGTAAAAGTCAGGAGTTGAGAGAGATATTCCCTTGCCAAAGGCAAACCAAATGGTGCGCGGCCTTTTTTAATTGCTGTCAAGCGCCAACTGTTACGTTGCAAACTCGCAAAACTTTTATTTATGCAAATTTTTTTGTTTATTTTTGTTTTTAACTTGCAACAATATTTGTCGCTAAATTGGCAAAAGTGCTGCAAACTTTTTAAGCGAGGGAAAAATATTTATTTTGATGGCTGCGCGAATAAATTGAAATTGTTCTGACAATTTGTTGTCAATGCGTATTTTGTCAAATGCTGCACAAATATTAGATGGCGCCCCATTTTTATGGTGTTTTTTTTTCTTTCGATAGTTGGCAAACTAATTGGACTCCAAATGGGAGTTGAACGCGTGCCCAAAGCAATTGTCAGGCCAATTCCCTGAAGCTGTGAGCAAAAGTTTTTTTTGCTGCCCGCACAACTTTGGACATTTGTGGCCTGACCAAAAGTATTATGACAATAATAAAAAAAAGTTGGACGTGGCCACACGTAGCAACGCAAATGATTTAGTCTTCTGACATATGTTCTATGTATATTTAGAATTAATTGCACAGCGGGAAATCGAAACAGAGACAGTTGGGGGAAAATATATCGCCTAACGTCGCACGGTAAACGAATGGAAATTGTAGTTGGCAATCGGTTCGTTTGGCGTGAAAATTGCCTTCTCAATGATGGAGCGTGGACTGCCTTTGTGTTGGAGCCACAGTTTCCTAAGGAAATCAAATTAGTAGCTGCAACTCTTAAGCAGAGAGCCACTCACATTTCAGAGATTAGATCTTGCGGACCCTCGAGTATGCCCTTGACGGTGCCGTTTTGTGTATTCATGCACCAGCCATTGAGACCCAGTTCCTTGGCCTTATTTCAAAGTGTGCTTGCGGAAGTAAACTCCTGAAGAAAAGATCGAAGAAAATTACTATTGCATTAAGAATTTAGTTTCTTTTTAAACTTGCCTTGCACACGGCCAAAGATCTCAAACATCGAGCTGTAGATCTTCTTGTCGTGTGTTACTTTATTGCCGGGAATATCTGTTGTCAATCTGGTAATCGGTGTCAGTCCATTTCCAACTGCCTTATTCAATGTCTTAATTTTGGTATTCATATTTGAAATAGTTGAAAGCAAAAGAATATTGTGTGGCAAGATTTAAAATATTAATGACTGATGTTGAAATTTGCTCCGAAGTTGTGAAAATGAATGAGAGAGAAGTCAACCAAAGCTTCGATGAAATTCTCTAAGCAGACTTGTTACAGCTTACAAAATATACAAAATATTTATCAGTGCAACTATTTTCTAACAAGATTTTGGTACCTCAAGAAAAACACTATGTAGCTGCTGATAAAGAAAGGATGAAGTTATTACTGACATTTAGTATACAAATATCAAGTGCATTTTAAATGAGATCATTAAGTGGTCGTTTGAAAATTTATGGCACGCTCATTATATTTATTTGCTTGAGAAAAACAACAACTGTTGTCGTCATTACTCTCTGGCAAATTATGATGCCTCTCTTTCAGCAGGTGTCATTGCACACTGAAATTGCGTACTTGTGTGGCAAACGAGCGAGCAATTTAAATATATTGCAGTTGTATAAAAAAAGAGGCTATCTAATATTTCAAATAACAGTTTGCTCGTCAGATCATCAGATTTCCGCACTTTTGCCAAGACGAAGAAAGGATGACTGTCTTGGCCATTTGAGAGGCTGCTTCACTTTTAGCGCTTCCGGTTCGTTAAGTTTAACAGGCGAAGATGGTGGCTGCTGGCCACAAGAGAGACAACAGGCAGTCGAAGATAAAGACGGAAACAAAAGTATGTGAAGGGAGCCAAAAGGTAGTTGAAGGCGACGCACAATGTGGTTGGTTGCTTGGTTGCTTCAGTGGAAACTTCAATAAAACCTTTGACGCTGCAGGCAAACTGACATTTTCCATTAAGTGCAGACAGTTTGCCCGTTTAGCAGAGAGAGAGAGTGGGAGGGGAGCTTGGCAACATTTTGGCCAAGTTTTATGGTAGCAAATGTTGTTCGCCTTGGACTGTTGATTATGATGTGTTCGCTTTGCTCTTAAGAGCTTCTGCGTGCCTTTTGCTCTGCTCTGCTCATCCGACATCTGCTAATTATAGCCTGCTTTTAGGCGCATAACCAGCACACGCATTGCACTCAGCCACATTAATTAAAGAGCCGAGCAGCAGCAGCAGCAGTTGCTGGAGTAGCAAAGGATTTTTGCCAAGTTTTTTGGCCAAACATCAAAGTGTCATCAACAGGCTCTGCTCTGTCGACAGACGGCACTGCACTTCCGCACTTCCTGGCAACAAGAGGATGAACAAGGAAACGAACAAGCACAGTGGCGTTGACAGTGTGCCGTGACATCCTCAGAATGTCTTGCGCTTCCTCGTTCGCTCGAGTGTCCTTATCATTTGCGACAAATTCGCCGACAACTTTACTACAATAATATTTATTTTGAAAATATGCTAGAGTTTCTTCGACTACGAGGGACGAGCGGCACACTTTGAAGTGTTGCCAATGTGCAAAAGTAATCAAAATATTTGGTCAGCTTCTGTTGCAGTTCCTTCACCAGCTCAGCTAGCAATTTTTAAAGTGCTCTTGGTCAAATTGGCGTAGGAAATTGAGTTGAAAGTTGAGCTCTTTAAATGCGACAAACTCCTTTAAACTGTCTGTGTGTATGACTTGCCGCTGGCAGGCAATTCAAATAAAAGAGACGCCACTTTGGAGCACACTCTTTCTCTCTATCAACCACTTCCTCATCGTGTTCTCTTTCACTCTCTAAACGAATGAAATTGACATTTATGCAATTTGATTTTCTGCCGCACAGCAAATTAAATTTGCTCAGTTTGCTGCTACCCAAAAAGTATGCTATGTTTTTTTGCCCGCAGCTCAAAGCACACACACACTCATTCCATATCTGTATGTGTGCGTGTGAGGTTTTCAAACAATTTCACGTTGAAATTTGTTACAAATTGCAGTTACAATGGCGAATTTGCATAAAATTTCCATATGCGTTTTTGTTATGGCAGCCTGATTCTCATTTCGCTTTCGCTCACATTTCGCCAAACGCCAAACGATTTGCATAAAAATGCCGCCTCACTGACAAATTTCACGTGTCGCTGTGCAAATTTATGAACTCTTGAAATTATTTTCGTTTTTTCCCCCTGTTGTCCCCCCCGATTCATTTCTCCTGTTTTTTTTTACAAATCCCGCGAGTCGCATAAAATTTGTATTTGCAGTTTCTCTATTTTGTTGTTGTTGTTGTTGTTATTGTTGGGGGTTGTCCAGGCAGGTGTTAACATGTCCAAAGCCGCCACCATTTGCATTTTTAGCCAAGCCCAAGCATAATCTCTCTCTCACTCGAAAGCGACTTAATTTATTTGAGCTGTCTAAAAACGCCAAACGAGCCTCTCAACCAATTTTCATTAAAGCACATAAATTGTTGTTTATGACACTCCACAGCCCCCAGGACACTTTTTGGGTCGCTGTTGCTGTTGCTGTTCTAGCAAAGCACAGACCAGACCAGACAAGTTCCCTTCTCCTTCACCTTCACCTTAATTGTCCAGCAGTCGAGTTCATTTCATATTCATGGACGCGCAATACACAAACTCCTTTTATTTAGCTGCTGCCTTTGAACGTTAACTGTGTTCCCATTTCCCCAAATTTTCGTATTCGTTAATAAAGTTTGGCAATTATCTTGGCTGCCTGTTGCTGTAATGCTAGGGATTTAAAGGTTTGTGTATCTTGTGAGTTGCAGTAAAAGGTATTTTAGAGTTTAACTTTGAGCTGAGAAATATAAGTGCAGGTGAACTGCATTTGATACTTGCATTTTCTATACAGAATTCACTTATCGTAATTGCTAAGTTAAACAGAGTGCAGAACGCTAAAGTTTCATCTGCTGATTGCAGATGTTTTACACTTTGATATGGACCAAAGTTGGCATAATCAATAGTCAAGCCAAAAAGCTGTCTGCAGCTGTTCAACATCATTTGAAGGATATGCCATCAATTTTATAAAGTGCAAAATATTTGTGTGTGTGTGTGTGAGGGAGAAGTGAAATGAAAGATGCGATATAATATATATACTTATAGATAAAAACCTACCTCAATATAATTGCATTACACGTGGTTGTCACAAGTGAAAAACCACACACGAAAAGCGAAAAAAGCGTAAAATAAAACAGGAAGCAGCAGCTGTCATACTCGGATAAACCACATGGGCCACAAGCTGAGAGAAATTGAGGCTGAGACTTTACCCAGCAACGAACCCGACTCAAATCTGAAAATGACTTGGCAGGCGACTTTTCATATTTTTGCCCCGATCCGACAGCTTCTCGTCCAGGGCGTGAAAGTTTTCCCCAAATCCTTTACCTTCAGCCAGTGTGCACACACACACACACATACACACACTTCAAGTATGCTTAATGCCCCAGACTTGCCACTTCCGCCATCTTCAGCTTCAGTTTCCATGTTTGATGTGGTCTAAGAGTATGCAGCACAAATCACCAAAGCGCCAACGTCTGGAATTTATGCGCCATCTTCGAAGTATGCATACGTGTGTGTGTGTGTGTTTGCGTGTGATCTCTGTGTGATTTGGTGGCAACACTACGAGTCTTAAGCTGACACTGATGTACGCCATTTGCCGTGTGGGCGTCTCAAATATATGAACGAGCATTGCTCCGAGGCATTCAAGCGCAAGCAGCAAGAGAGAGAGAGAGAGAGAGGCAGAGAGAAACATGGCTTGCCCATTAGCTCTTCAAAAAAATTTCACTTCTTTCTACTACTTTTCTCCCCGTCACGAACTGTGTACATATTTTTACAAAATTATTTTACGCTTGAATGAAATGAATCGAGAGCAACCGGTAGCGGAAATCACTTATGACATTTTCGATCTATTGATTTTTTATGCTTCAGCACACTTTTTTGGCTTCGGGTTTGGGATAATGATTTGACAAAATGGCCACAGCTTAAAGAGGAGTTTCTAGTACATCAAAAAGGGGTTGCGCTCTATAAAGTAACAGATTTTATGTTGAAGCTTACAAATATAAAATGCTAAGCCCATATTTCAGTCAATTTTCTAGACAATTTTCTAGCTGCATAACAATTTCCTTTAAATTTAGTGTCAAATTTGAAGCAACTTTATGACGAAGCTTGAGAATGTATAAGTAATAATGTTTAAATATAGCAACATTATTATTACCTAAATTGGCCAACTTCAATTTCAGTTAACTTAATCATTGCCTACTTAGTATGGCTTTTAGTTTAACAACTTCGAGTTGAATTATATGCCTCTCCGATTCACTTAACTTTGTTCGCAGAGAATTGCAGCAGATGCTTTGCCATGTTGCAACTTACACAATACAATGTGAACATGAACAATGTACGAGTATCTCGATGTGTGTGTGTGTGTGTTGCAAATGTAGATACATAGATACTACTTGTAGTAACTGCACACCTGGCAAACTGATTGTAACTGCAATCAGTTTGGAAGTAAAGCAACGACTACTACAAAGGCGACGACGACGCCAACGATGACTGTTTGCCAAGTTGTAATAAAGTTTGGTAAACAAGTTGGGATGCACACACAATAAACATTGTGTAGAAAATGGAAACGCAATACTACACACAATTCCCATTCTCTGCACAACATATTCCCTAACTTATCTTAAATTCTAATGCAATTGGCAAAGCCAAAAGCAGAAACTGCCTGCCTGGCTGCCCGAGTTTGTTTGTAAAGATTTTATACTAATGTTCCACTATTTTTCTTGCTTTTCCTCTTTTTGCAGGTATGTAACAACCGCCATTTGCTATGATGCTCATTGTTCACACACCTGTCTACGTCTCTTTCTATGTGTGTAAGTGGCAAACAAATGCATTATATTCTACATTTACCTCTTGTGTATGTATTAGATAATAAAGTAGTCGAAATCAGTTGCCAGAGTGAGAGAAAGGGAGCAAGAGAGAGCGAAAGAGAGAAGGAGAGCGGCAAGTGATTCTCTGCTTCGCTTAACAAAGCGAATGAAAATTGTGTAGCATACTTTTTGGCGTGTGGTACGTGCCGCTTATCAAATGCATCAGACTTCATGCTCAGCACAACAACAAATTCTACATGAGGAAAAAAAGAACACAAATACAAAAGAAAAGAATGAGAAACAAACCACACAAAAAAAACAACAAAGCACAATTCTGCATTGCCTCAGCTTTTGATTGTTGATTTCTTTAGAAAGTACTCTAAATGTAGGATACTTTGAACTTAATGTTTAAAATGAATGATAGTGCTTTATATACAAGATTAAATTTGTATACAGTTAATAATGCTGTTATTAAACATATTTAAAAACTTCTCCATTCAAATTTAGGATTCAAACAACTTTAAAATTAGACAAATGAAATTTGCTTTATTATTATTATGAATTATTCAATTTTGTGTCTGAATTTCTTTAATAATTTTGATATTTCTTTTAAATACTTGTACTTTTCATCAATTTTAAAGTATAACT
The DNA here is from genome assembly GCF_009650485.2 of Drosophila albomicans. NCBI lineage: Eukaryota > Metazoa > Arthropoda > Insecta > Diptera > Drosophilidae > Drosophila > Drosophila albomicans. The sequence goes on along the minus strand of NC_047628.2, from coordinate 14,843,697 downwards.
TTTAATTTAGTTTCAAATTGCAGCGCATACGAAATTCGTTGTGTCAGCTTCAAATCTTTTTGTTGTGTTGAATTTTGTCTTCTATTTTTTTTATTGTTGATTTGTGCGCACTGCATCAGTTTGTAGTCTTTTTGTGCTGTTGCTGGCATGTGAGTTGTTTGCTTCGTCTTTTTGCCTGTTTGTTTATTTAATGTTATTCACTTATCCTGCAAAAAGCAGCTGAAGGAGCAGCCACTGAGCAGCCAGAATCGTGCCTTCAAGTGAATAAAACTGACTACAGAAGTACTCACATTTCTTCGTGATTGTGAATTGGATTCATTGAGCTATTTAAGCCAAGTGTTTAAATTACCACACATTAGGCCTCATTCATTAGTCGAGTTAACGCCTTTAATGAGTTAGCTGTAAGCTAAATGGCAAAGTCCAAGTCGTTTTCGGTTGCATATTTGCAGCAACAATTAACGGAAAATGATGTGCATAATTATGGGTCCGGCCTTTGGCTAACTGCAACATATTTGCTAATGCAATTATTGTGCATAATTATGCGTTTATTGCTCAAATGAAATCAAAGACAAGGAAGGCATGCACAAACAATGGCAGCGGCCAGAAAGGGAAATTATTTGGCAAATCAAACGATCACAGAGAGAGGAGGAAGAAGGGAGTCCCGCTGGGCAATTGCGATTGCCACCGTTTGACTGCAACATGTCTGTGCCCCTCTCTCTCTCTCTCTCTGCTTTGATTGGCAGCATTCCTGCTGTGTCTGGTCTGTTTGTGAAATGTTCATCCTCCCCCCTTCAGAAAACTTCAAATCCCTATTATTGCTCGCAGTTCGCATATTTTGGGGACCAGCTGCGATTGCAATGCCGATGCTGCCAATGCCAATGTAGATTTGCGATTGTTGTGCGTTGTTGTGCATCGTCAGACGCCCGATTGCATTTTAATCGCGTTGCTTTTGGCCATTCGCATTGTGCCGAACACAGTTAATAAACTCGCGGGCCAAGTGCATCAGCAATCAGCGTGTGGCATGCAACCGCAGTATGCAGCCAGCTGCATGAATAAAACCAACCAACAACAAACAGTTAGCAGACTGCAAATACTCGTATTTGGCGCATTTTCGTTGGCAAGTTTTAAACACTTTTCGGCCACAATTTCAACCCAAAAATTGCGTTAATTTATAACAGAAAGTTTTCAAATTTGCATTGCAATAAATGAAGTCAAATACAGCATATGGGTTTTAATTTAAAAAAAAATATATATTTTAATTTGAATTCATAAAAATATCTGTATAAAAATAAGTTGAAAACCACTTTAATTTTACTTTTAAACAATATATTTTCACATAAAAGTGCAACGAATACGTAGAAATCAAATTATCTTGTCGCATTTATCAGCTGCACTCAAAATTGTTTATAATTCGTAGTTAAGCAGAGTCTCTTGTTTATTTAAGCGCTGAGCAAATCTTTGCTAATTGCATGTCATAATTTCAAGTGGGATCTCTTCCAAGTCATTGGGTTCAGTTAGCTGACGATTTGTCTCTGTCAAAGCTGCCACAAGTTTTGAATAGCAAAGTTCAATGCTGCAAAAAGGCAATGTCCAATGTCAAAGAGATTTTGCTGTTGTGGATACCAGCTGTTGTTGTTGCCCGTCCACAAATCCGTCGCAGCTCTCAACGATTTATATTTGCCATTTCCTGCCACAACCAAGCACACACAAACATTGTCTAGTCTCTTGTGGCACATGTAAGCCAGCCACAGTGGAATAGTGTAAAATGACAACAACAAACAGCAGCAGAAGGAGATGGAGGAGATGGAAGGTGGAGGGCAACATCGATGTGCAAACATTAACCCCAAACTAAGTGAAGGTCTGCCCGACACTTTTCCTAGCTCGAGTTTTATTTTTGGCCTCTTCGGTTATCACAGACTCGGATTCTTCCCTCCTCCAGTTTGTCGCCTGCTGATTTGTTGCTGATGTGTTCTTTCACTAAATTCACTTAAATGCATGTTATTTCCGCATGTCTCTCGCCAAGCACCTCTGCTGCAGCTGTAGTTCTGTAGTTACTGCCAGACTTGCCACACAAATCTTCTACTTGCCTTGCCATTTCTTTTGCTTGCTTTTTTTTCGTTTGCCAATTTGCACTTCATGAATAAGATAGTCGACAGAGGAAAGGGCGGAGCAAGCAGAAGAGAAGATCGACTGCTGCCCCATTAGACAATTTGCACAACGAATCGAATCGCTACGAATCGAAATCGAAGGCGTTGCCTCAGCATGTGTCCCCTAGAAATTTTGTTTGTTGTTGCTGGCCAAGTTAATTCGCACAATGTTTCACAGATTGCTGCATTTTCTTCTCCGCTCTCGACTAAACATCCGTTGACCGTTTAAAGTTCTTTCAAGTGCGAGCATAAACAGCAGTTTTTTTTTGTGTGTTTTCCTCAAACATTTTACCAACTTTAAGCTAAACACATAATACCACATTTGAGCACGTTTCTTGGCAAATTCTCGAACGCAATTCGCTTGAAATCATATGGCAATAAAACTAAAAGAAACACACTGTGTGCAACAGAAATGGGGCAAACGAAAAGGTGTTGCAAATGCGCTGCTGCATGTGATGCATTTTTGATGACACACTATATATATGGTATATAGGAAGTCCAATAAAAGAGAGAGAGAGAGAATGAAATGGAAACGAAATGTGTGCTTCAGAAGTTTGCTGAACCATTTTCAGTTTTCATTTCGTCTTGGCAATGTTTTACCTGTCTCGCATTAGAGTTCTTCTTTTTGCTTCCATTTTCTTTTCCTGGGGTTTTATTTCAGTTTAAGCAATGTTGTCATATCACGGTGTCTTGATGTCTTTGCGCCAAACAAACTTTAGCAAAATATTTGCCATAATAATTCCCAAAGTTTTCCTTATGCTTTTGTCTTACTTGAAGAGAAAAAATTTATATGGGAAAATAGAAAAATGGTTTAATAGTATTTATTTCTGAGTTGAAATAAAAAGTTTGGGGATTTAGGTAACAACATTATTTGCGTTTATTGATTTATAGTTTTCTGTTGTTAAAATAATTTTTAAGCAAGTAAGAAAGCTACAGCCGAGTATGCTCGACTGTGAGATACCCGTTACCTAATTCGAATAAAAGTGCGGTATTAATTTTAAAATATACCAAATTAATATACCACAAAAATATTAAAAATAAAACAAGTGCTATAATGAAATATTTAAAATATACCATAGAGTGCCAAAAATGCTAGACTTTCAGCCAAAGCGACTAAGACCCGAAGTAAGTAAGTGTTTTTTCAAGTTGTGCAACATTAAACACAATTTCTGAATCACACTTCTTGCACTGATTCTAATCAGCTTATGACGTTTTGTCCTGCAGCGTTTTGATCTTTAATAATCCCTGCACCATCTAGTTAAACAGCTCTGCTAATGGCAATTTCCTGGATTGTCTTGGCAGCTAGTAGCTTGCAGTTTGTTCACGAATCAAACACATTATGCTTGAAATGAGCTCAACAAGGGAGACGCAGCACATCATCGATTCTATTCACATTTGTCTCTTTCACTGCAATGCACATAAGCTGCAGACGGTTCGGAAATCATAACGCACTCAGAGTTCAGTTTCCCAATCAAACTTCACTTCAACTGCACACGACGAGGAAGTTTTGGGGGAAGTGGGAGGAGAGTTGTTAGCTGGGAACAAAACCTCAAAATCGCCGAGTGTAGTGAATGCAAACGCAATAGACGCAGAGTCTCGATACAAAACTTGGCTTCTCTCGTGCTTTTGCTCTTGTTGTTGTTTTTGCCTGGCAGCGTCGTAGTTCATGGAGCATAAAATGAGGTTATGCTCGGGCTGCTGAATGCTGACTGCTGGCTGCTGGTTACTGCCTCATGCCTCACAGTCTTGCCGCTTGTCTGTTGGCAAGCGAGTAACATGTTTCTTTTAGCCTTCTGTGTGATTTATGAAGAGCAATTTTAATGACATTTCCCGACAAGAGTATCGACACAATAGCTGCAACGCTGCCAACTGTGCAACGTGCAACATGCGGCAAGCAGACTCGTTGTGGGTGCCCATCGACTGGCAGGCAAGTTGCCAGTCATGCGTGCGCCTCATAAGTGGCAGACATCGACATCGAGAGAGACGCTGCTGGACACACCTCAAACATGCAACGTGCCACATGTCCAGCTCCAGTTTGTGCCACACTTTGCACAAATAATCACAGCTCATAAATTCGCCTTTAGTTCAATTGTCTCGCGAGATAAGCATAAGTTTAGTTGCTGTTGTTGTAATGCTGAGGCCATTTTATTGGGTCAGTTGCATGATTGCGCAATCTTTTGGCATAAACTGCACAATCATTTCAAGTCCAGTTAAGAGTCCATTGTCTTTTTATTTTTTGTTGAAAAATCAGTAAATAAATAACCCAAATATGTATTGCAGTTTGTCAATAGTTTTTTTTGCTCCTTCCTTTACTTTTGGCCATTTCCATTTCAATTGCCTTTTGAGTGGAAAAATATGCAAATATCAACGAGGACAGACGAGCATGAGAATTGCAGCAACATCGATGTGCAGCAGCAACAGCAGTAAATTGCAGTTTGCCAAAAAGATTTTACCATTTGTTTGCTGCCCCCTCTATGCCCCGCTTTTCCCTCTCTTTCGTCAACTGCTTTCTCATACAGTTTGCTTTGGGAAATTTATGAGCAGAAAGCTGCAGCAATTTTAATGTGTGGAAATGAGAACTCTATTGATATATCGATATGCACATATTATTGACAGTAGCAATTGCAATATGCTCACTTATTGTTCAGCTATTCGATTCTGTTATCCAATCAAAAGCGACAAAGAAATGGAGCTGAATGCAAATGTGGCCAGCATAAGAAATGTGGCATGAAATCACAAAAAGGCACAAAAGAAAAAAAAATTCTTTTGACAGCAAAATTGAGTTACGAAAATCGAAGAAGATTTAACGATAATAAGTGTAGAATTTATCAGATTATTGCTAAAGCAAATAAATGCACAAACATTATAGATAAGTTGCTTAATTAAGAGACAAACTCTACTTGAAAGTGAAATATCATTTATCGATTGTGAAAACTATTGAGTAATGCACAAAGTTTGGTGACAGCAAGATAACATTAAATTATTTTTACTGCAAACAACTTTTCAATATAAATAGACGCTTTATTGAAAGTTTATTAAGAGAATTATTAAATACTGCATCTAATTAAATAATATCCACAATTTAACATACACTTCTTTAAGAAATTTCATTGCAGCAAACTCTTCATTACTTCACTTTCTTAAAGCACCTTTGGAAAGTTAGCTTCACTTAGTTTGTTCAAGTTTTGTGTGCGGCACTTTAAATTAATTTCAATCTAAAAATTACGCAATGCAAGCAACAAAAGCAATAAATAACAATTCGATGTTCTTATCACATAATACGAAGCCCATAGTCAAGGCGAGGCCATAAATCAAGTGGAAAGCGCTTTCTCCCCTGCTCTCAATGTGTCTCTCTCTTTCTCTCACTTGTCTGCAGTACTCGTTGTTGTTGTTGCTGTTTTTGTTGTTGCTGCTGTTGATATGGGTATGCGAGTGTAAAATCTAACAACGGCGTCGCGTGAATAATTAAAATGAATTGCCCAAAGTTTTTCTTATAGCACACAGCTCCCCCAATCCTCAAAGTTCGATAGCATTTCCCATTATTGCTTTTTAAAGTCGTCTAGCCATGCACATGTGAGTGTGTGTGTGAGTTGAGTGTGTGTGCGAAATGGATGAGCATTTCTAGCATAATATTTTGATAGCCTCTCGCCAGTCAAAGCAATAAATAAATTAACACCAAAAGCTGATGATGCTGATGAGGATGCACCGACAAAAGATGAATGAAAAATTTCGTCTGACAGCTAATCGGTTTTCCACTTGGCTTTTCCAAATGGCCATCATAAGAGGCCATAAGGCGGGGCATTAATAAGCTTTTTATGATCTATAATTTGTTCGAGTGTTCGAAATATGTGTGTAGCCATTGAAAGAATATGCCCCTTTTTGTGTTGTAATTTGTTGCATGATTGATTTTTCTTTGCACTGTTCGATTTTTCTTTCTTTGTGTGGTGGATTTTCTGGTGTTGTTTCGTTTAACCCCATTAATCAATGGGTTGCCCCGTTTTGTCTCGCTTTGCATATTGCAATTCGTTGCGCTTGAGAGCGATATCAACAGCAGCAGCAACAACAACAACAATCACTTGTGCGTAGTTGTTTTTTCGGGTTTTGGATGCGCTTGGCTGTTTGAGATTTATGACCCTTCAAAATGCAATTAAATTTAATTGAAGCGCGAAAAAACGCACGCGATTGTTTGTCTTTTTCACACGCCCCAACTGCTCTCTCTTTCACTCACTCTCTCTCTGCATTTCTTTTGCTTTGGGTATTGCGACAACTCTGGCTGCAATTTTGGAGTCACTCATACGCCCAGTTGGCCGTTTAATTAATGGGGCCAAATGCGTTTGCAGTTGCAGAACAAGTACAAAAAACAAATTTAACACAAATCTTTTGCAATTGTACATTCAATTTCAGTTCAGTCTACAGTTTTTTCCTCTTTTTGACTGTTTTTCAAGCACTTTTGTTGTTTGCAGTTTTTAGTTTTGATAAAGTTTTTCAGTTGTATTTTGCATTTATGTATATTTTCTTTGGCCGTTTTTCATGCTTATCATTTATTCATTATGTGCTCTCTTGCACGCCTGATTTATTGTTGAATCCGACAAGTACATTCATTCCTCAACTGTTCAACAATATTTGCATTGAGGTGTGAAAATGAACATTTAATTATTTAAACAGATGATGTTTTTGTTGCTGTTTGCTGCAGCTGTTGTCAGTTGTTCTTGCATTGTTTGTATTGTGGTTGGATTTGCGGTTGTCCTTTTGTGGTTTCAACTATTCAAGTCAAACAACATTCGCAAGCACTTTTTTTTGTGCAAAGTGAACAATTAAACTCATCGTAATGAAATTTAAAGTGAAAATATTCAATTATTAGCAATGGACGTTCATTGAGTGAAATTGCACAAACAATTAGATTTATGCAGAAATCCTATTGTACGCAAAAAGGCTTTGGCAATGCCAACAAGGATATATTGAATTATTTATGATTGTCAATATTTGTGAAAAAGTAAAAAAGAAGCCGAGAAGAACAAAGTCAAAAGACAACGACAACGAGAACAAGAACGACAACGGCAGCAGCATCTTCATAAAAAGAAATAATAATATTTACAATAAATAAAAGCGCACAAACATCAAATCACAACAGGGATAACAGCAAATATTTATGACGCGGCAAAGTGAAATATGAAAAGGGGCGGAAATCGCACAATGAACATAGTTGGATTTTAGCACGTACCACTGACGGGGAAAATGAGGAAAAACGCAGCCAGCAGTCGTTGCGAAATTGAAAAGGACAAGTTAAGCGTTTAGGACCTCAAGTATAAAAATACAAAAAATACACACAAAAAAAAAAAAACAAAAAATATGAAAAGAAGTGAAAGAAAGAATAAAGAAACGAATGGAAAAAAGGCTCTGCAGCAGCCGCATAAAACGTTGGCTAATAGAAAAAGAAAAGGCAGCGGCAAAAGCCGCATAATAAATCATGGCTGACTGGCTTTGGCTTGACTCGGTCTTGGTCTCGGTCTTGGTCCCGGCTGCAGTGGCCAGGAGGACATAAAGGACATTCGCATGTTCATAAAAAGTATATACACACAAGTATATAGCCATGTAGAATATGAAAAAGAAATGAGAAATAATAGCAAATAACCAAAGCTATAGTCAAAGCGCAAAAGCAAGCGACAAAGTCAATTATGCAACAAGCAAACTGAAAATGGAGACGGACGGCAGCCGTTATGCTTTAAATAGACTGCTGCTGCTGCTGCTGCCAAAGCCAGACGGTATTATTGAAATATTAATGATCCAACATTATTAAAAACTTCCAAGCAGAGCAGACAGCAGCAAGACAGAGACAGCAGAGACAGGCGAGACATAAAACCAAATCGTTGGCTGCAAAGTTTTCTGTTACGAAAATCGAATTGCAAATTGCAATCAAAACTTAATCAGTTTAGAGGCTTAGACTTGACTAGCGAGCTATAGACAGTTCCTCGCTTCCCACTTTCTAGCATTTTATTTCCCTTCAGCCAACTTTCGACTGTTGTGTCCCCCTTTAGCTATTTGCGCAGCTTTTCATTAGATGAAAAAGCGCGTGGCAAAAGCTCTGCCAAAAATGTGAATATTTTCGAAAATTAAAAGGATTTTGCGCATCAATATTGACACAAGACTCCAGCGGGCAGCGGTTGCTTTGACTGACTGACTGAATGAATGACTGACTGACTGACTGACGGACATGCCAGCACGAGTTTCGAGGGATTGTTTCCCATGGCCAAGCCAAACGAAAGGCAAACACTCATTCAGCAATTTCGAGTGCCTGAGTGCAGCAACCAGCTTTTTATTCATTTGCTCTGCTTTGCTTGTTTTATTTTTATTAGAGTATCCCATGGTTATGATGTGTGCCACAATTCACAAGACTAAAGATATATACATATATTTGCCATTTTGTTGAGCTGACAGAATTGCAGCAATTTTTAATGGGTTATTTGAGCACTTGGCTATCTATTTTCTATATGTAGCTGCAGTTGATTGATGATGAAGCATAGCACAAGCTATGGGCGAAACGAGAAGTTTTGCAGTAAATGAATTCAATTTGTATTGACAGAAAATTTATCAATGAAGTTAGATTTAATAGATATGAGTAGTACTCTACTAAAAAGTTAATAATTTAACAAATCTATTACTTAATTGAACTTTGATGGACTATCAATATATTTTAGAAATCTGGTATGTTTAGTACTCTTCGGTATATTTTGGTATATACTACTATATTAATATACCAAATGTAGGCTTTGATATACTGAAATATTTTTGCGATATATTAATTTGGTATATTTTTTGAATAATACCATACTTGTATAGTCTTCGGCATATTTAAGTTTTTGTGGTATATTATTTTGGTATATTTTAAGAATAATACCATGCTGTATTGCTCATATTCAAAATAATATCAATGAAATTCCATTATTAGAAATTACATTTAACTACATTAAATTAAACAAATGCTGCAAATAATAAATTTAAATAATTGTTATAAATCTTCTATTTAAGTAGCGGAAAAGTGAAACGCATGTTTCTTTGTATTCAATTAAAATGTTATCAATCTTATGTCTCGTTTACCTAATTGATTACTTGCCACCGCAGTGTTATCGCAGCTGTTACTGTTTGCCGTTAAGCCCAAATCTCACCTGCGTTCCCCGTCAGCTGAAATAAATCATAAGTCAGCCTACATACAATATATAAAAAAAGGGAGAAAAGAAACGCTGTAAAAATTAGCACAAAACAATTACGTGACTTGTCAACTAATTACAATATTACGTCCATCGGCGGACATCCCGTCGCTATACGCTTTTTGTCTCCTGTTGCCAATCTCCAGCAGTTATGAGCACCCCAATGTCACCTGCCCTTCTCCCTCTCTCTGCTCTAACTACCTGGCTGGCTTGGTAATTAACGCGTGTCATTTATGCTTGACAGCGAGGAAGAGCAGCTCATAAAAATGCCACGCGGGCGACACGCGAACATAATTTGTTTAAGGTGCCTGTTCCTCTTCTCCCTTGCTGTTGTCATTTTTATGAAAATTCTGCAATAAATTAAAAATTATTGCCATACTTTGTTTCTTGTTTCTGTTTTTTTTTCAGTTCTCAGTTCAGTGTAGCTTAATTTTATACATATTCCTTATTATTTTCATGCCATTCTTGCTGCTCATTTTATGTAAATGTTGCGCACAGGTGATAAAGTTGGCCATTGCCGTGCTCCATTATTCATTGTAGCGCCATCAAGGATGCTGTGCTTCTCGGTGTTATTACAATTTATGCAGCGGCATGTGCAGCAGCGAGCGAGGCTGACTAAAATGATAGCCTATTTGTTGCTAGATTACAAGAGACTCCCCAGAGATCATTTCGATGTGCTAAGAAGCCATTTTCGGAATTTAAATTCATAATAATATTAGGTATTAAATAGACAATTGAAGCGTGAGAAAAGCGGTAATACGTTATTCTAGTCGTTATACTTTAACTTAGTAAAAGAGAATTCAATTTCTATATTCTTAAATTTTCTATTCAATTTCCTTACCGTGCTTTAACATTTCTTCATCCCATATTCATTTCTAATCTATTGTTTAGCCATCAGCATATCCTGACTATATTTTTCTTTTCATTGAGAACCTTTTCTCTTAACCTTTTGCTAAAAATTACAACTCATTATGCGATCCGCCCAATTCGTTTTTTTCCTCTACGCTTTTTATATGCATTACGTCTCAATTTTTGTTTCCTTTTTTTTATTGAAATATACACGCAATGTTCGTAGCCAAGCAAGTTGCCTCTTTCCACGGACGTAAACTGTGACAGCCTTAAAAAGCCTTTTTCGATTGCGTTTTGCCCATTTTGCGAGTTTGTCGTTTAGGGATAGAGCTGAAAAGAGGAACAATACACAAGCGTGACAACGCCAAATGTGACTTTGAAAATTTGATAAATGACCCAAAGTTCAGTTGAGACGAAGTCGACATCGACAACGGTCGCTGAATGTCTGGGAAATGAAATAAAAATCGAGCAATAGACCCAAAAAAAAAGAAAGCACCAAAAGCGGAACTGAAATGCCGCACAACGAATAAGGAAACGCAAAAGAGAACTAAAAGGATGAATGAATGAGTGAGTGCATGAATGAGTGAACGAATCAATGGAAATGGAAACGTGCTAGGCAGCGAAACGCAAAACAGAGAAAAATACAAAGCGAACTCGCGACACTCTTGACAACAAACAGACGGCGACGATGGAAAACTGCGGCCCAAGGCAATACCAAGAGCGCCACATGCGCGTAGACTTTTGTTGCAGACTGTCGTAGTCGACATTCTTGTTGTTGTTGTTGTTGTGTGGATACATTTAGGCGCCCTCGACTTTGATTTGGCGTCACAGTCGCAGTCAAAGTCAAAGTCAACTCGACTCCAGTCGATGCGAGTCATTCTTCATTTGAAATGCCGGCAGCGTTGTCGTTGTCGCAGGGAGCTGCCACGCCCCTCGTAAAGCCCTCACACACATACATACATTGAAACACTTCTATCAGTGGCCAAATTGGCTTAGGGATCTTGAGTTCTTAACTGAAAATTGTTCGACATTTATTTTGTGCTTATTTGATACTTTTTGCTACTTTCTGCCTACTTTCTTGCGAGTCGTATCTTTCCTTTCCCTTCTGTCTCGGGCCCACATCAAATATTGATATTAAAAAATCGCATCACGTCGCTTAAGTTTGTAAATAATGTTCTGGAAAATTTATTAGCCAAGAACTTAGCAAGGTTGCCTTCCCAGCCTATTGACGAGCCATTGAATGCCATTGTCGTCGCTCGCTGGCTGCGAGTAAATGTGATTTTCTTAAGAATTTACTGCCATGTTCTGGGCATGGGTTAGATGTTGTCTGGCAAACTAAGAACGAGCTGTCAGGTGAGAGTGAAAGCGAAAGGCTGTGAATTTCAATGCGATTGGAATTGGCAATTGATGAATGCATATAATTGGGTTTTAAATTTAAGTATAGTGGGAAATTGTTGAAGAGATTTCTATTTTTGGAAGGTGCTTTCTATCATTGTAGTGAACATAATTGAATATGGATAGACAGCATTCGTCAATTTCAAAAAGCATATTCATTTCATTATTGGAACCTTACCGTTTTCAAGAATGTAAGTGACGTTTAAAGGCATCAACGTTTTGATGCAATTAACTCAAACATTCTCGATCGAAACTTTTTTTTTGCTCCCTTTAGCGCTCTTTAATAGTTCCTTTAATTTCATTATTAGCTTACAAATTGTGGTTTACAATGTGGTTTCTTATGTGGTTTTCTAATCCACTTTTCTTTACATAATCTAACTTTAAGATGAATTGAATATCGACATATAATATTCATCAATTTCAATGCAATATTTATTGATTAAACATTCTCGGCTAAAATATAATTTTCTTTGTCCCTTAACTATACACTTCTTATCATCATATTTAATCAGTCTCTAATGTTGTTTTTTAAATCCTCTTTTCTACACATAATCGATCTTTAAGCTCTTATTTCAGTCAATGTCATTGCATTTAATTGCAACTATTTGCCAGTTGTAGCTTTTAGCTTTCTGAATCAACTTCTGCCACGTCTTTTATTGCTGCTTTCACTCAGTTAATTTTGCAGACTGCCGTTAAAACAAAGACACCAAAAAAAACGAGGAGGGTCGAATTGGCTCACTTAAAATGCCAGACACAAAACTGGCCTGCCATTGCATTTGGGGTTGATAGCAAAGGGAAGAGGAGAAGCAAAAAAAAAAGGAGAATTAATTTCTTCTTTAGATAGAGCAAAGTTGCTTGCAGACTCGTAATCAATATAATTACAATGGCTATTCGAAAATGTCGCACACGTAGTTGCGGCATGCGGAAGATTGTGATAAAGCGGGAGAGAGAGAGAGAGAGAGTAACGAAAAATTGGGCAACTTCGAAGGCACGTAGCATTTGGCAAAGCAACAGGAAATAATACACATACGCACTGTGAGCCGTATCGAAAATTATAGGCAAACATTTGGCAAGGGGCATGGGCAGGAAGGCAGCACATTGCGGGGCAAGTAATTGACAAACATGCCACATGCTACTAAACACAAATTAGAGAAGCTGCTGCGTGCAGCAGCCCGTGGCAATCAATTGATTTTAGCCAAAACACAATCGTACTGCTGCCATGACTAGTTTGCCACCAGTCAAAATGTCAATTAGTCGGACGGGGGCAAGCAGCAAGGTTTTGGGGCACAACAAATGATTGGCCATTTGCATTTTTAGACAGTTACATACTTTTTTGTTCGTCACTTCAAAATGAGTTTTATGCAAATGTTTTTTTTTCTCTGCGGTTTATATTTAAATTTCAACAATAATGTGCGTAAACATTTTACGCCTGAATGGCTTTAATGGCAGGGAGAATGGCCATTTTGTGTCTCATTGTTGTCCATTTTGTGAAGAGAGAGAGAGAGAGAGAGAGGTCATAAAAACATTACGCCCAATAAAATAATTTCCTTAATGATGTTGCCATTTTTGGGAGGCTGGCCAAAAAGCGTCGCAAATTTTATATGTTTGTTGCTGCTTTGGCTGCTCTCTCTCTTGTTGGTCATTTGCCAGCCATATAAATTAACTGCAGCTGCTAGACACTGGACTGTCAACAGCTTTCATTCTCTTACTCTGCTTTCCTCTCTCGTTGTAGTTTTGCAACTACTTCTCGAGCTTCATTTATCAGCCTCTGCCTCTATCCATTGTCTTATAAATTTGTTTTTATTTTGTTTCTGTTTTTTTTCTCTCGCTCTCTGCTATGGCTGCCTTGGCTTCGTTTATTATTGGAAAATTCGGTTGTGGAGCTCGTTTATCAATGCGCCATTAAAGTGCGCTGCCATGTGGCGCCCTCTGTCGGACATGGCGTTTGCCAAATTGCAATATGGCGAATAGCAAATGGTGAATGGCGAGTGGCGAATGGTGTTGCCTGCATATCCGTCGAATGACAAACGTTTTGTTGTCCTGCCAGCAGCAATAACAGCAACAACAACAGCAACAACAACCTCAGACTGTCCACTGTTCATACAACGAAATGTTGCGTTGTACTATTCTTGTTGTAGTCAAAGTTGTTGCTGGCTGTAACTAATATCCGTTTCCGTTGTAGACAAAATGTGTTGCCATTTATAATGTCAAGTGCTTGGCGCAAGGGCAACCATATGTACATACTACATGTCTGTGTATGAAAGTGTGTGGACGTGTGTGGCAAATATCATGTATTGGAATGTGGGTGCATAACAAGCACACAACAATTTGTTTGCCTCCGCTCGTTGCTCATCTAACACTGCAAATATGGCAAATATATGGATCAGACATTCATTATTGATATTAAAAGAAAATGTATTTTATTTAAATTTTGTGAATATTAGTTGTAAAAATTCAATTACTAAATATTTGTTGCCTTAACTAATTTTATTTATTTTTACAATTTATGAGAATGGCAAAATATTGCATAGAAATGAAATATGAGAACTCATTAAATTTTCTGCACAATAATGATAATGTGTTATACAAATATCTTTCAAAAAATAAGCGATAACCATTTATTGTTCCATATGTTGTATTATTTTTCATTTCTAAACGATTTGAATAAATGCCATATTTTTTTTATTTATTAAATAAGCAAATGTGAAATGTCAGAACAATTTCAATAGTTCAATTTTCATTTTAATTTGTGCAGTTTGTATTTCAGTGCTACAATTTCAATTTAATTGCTGCCATTTATCCTTTAGCAGTTCGCTGTCTGCATTTGGCAAATGTTGCAATTTGTTTCGCTTTATGCAAAAACTAGAAAAACTTCCTTCCTCTCTTTCTCTCCCGCTGTGCTGGAGGTGTACAATTCATAACGTTCTGTTGGGGGCTGGCCAGAGAGCATCAAATGTGGCAGCGACAGAGACAAATGAAGTTATTGAAACCTCATTATAATGGCACAGACGAAATGCGCCAAGCAAATGTGAAACAGATGGAGCTAGCTATGGGAGAGAGAGAAATATAGAGAATAGTTGGTAACAGGCGGCAGAAGAGAGAGAGCTCAGTGGCTAATGCAATTCATCAAATGTCAAAATGCACTCGAAAAATCAACAGCCAAAAAAAATCCAAGGCATTAATCAGACGGCACAACACACACACACACATACACTCAGACACACAATTGACCAGGCGGAAAAGCAGCGGGAAATGAAAGAATAAAACACTTTGGAAAAGAGCTTTAAAGTGGACGTTTGCTAGCTAGAGCCTGGCTGGCACTTTGTGAAACAATTTTTCAAAAAATTAGCCAAGACATTGGCCTGGCATTGGTCTGTAGCTGCTTAGCCGCCAGACAAGATGCTCGACGACCCAATCGAGCACGTCCAAAACTAATTTCTCTTGATTACGCGAGGGAGGCGAACATGAAAATGGGGAAATGGGGAAATGGCAACTGGGAACGCAGATGCGGCACCAAATTGGCTGTAGCACTTCACAATTTTCAACTGCAGACGCCGACAAACTAGCGATGAGCATGGAGACATGCCACAAAGAGGTGCAACGCAATAAATCGATTAATATAAATAAAGTGTCTAGAGAATACTTCGAACAACTTTATCTTACTTATTTGCTAGCTCTGCGTGCGTGTCACGCGCTCATCTCTAGTCGCAAAAGTCGTCGCCTCGTTCACTCATCACTTCAGCGGTTCCGTGTGTCACTCGAAGACACGCGCCACGCCCCTTACACACTTTGGCTGCCACTTGAAATCTTTTGATTTTGTGAGTCGCCGCCACCAAATATGAAAAATCATTTGAATTTTTTCTCTCGCCTGCTGTGCGTCACCCAATCTTCAAGTGCCTGTCAAAATAATTAAACGAAATGGCCCCAAGACACAGAAATGTGCTGCAAGCTTATCACAAGCCAACCAGCTTCCACAGATTTGACTAATGTTGCATTTACAACACGCCTCGCAGCCTCCGAGTGCAGCCAAGTGCGGAAATGCCAGTTAATAATAAACGACAACCACGACGACGATGACTATTTAGTTTTGCTGTTTCGCTTCTATAACATTATTTTTTTTTATGAGCTGTGTTGATTAATGGAAGGTTACGTGATTTCTGGCATAGTTTAGCGATTAACAAGGCAAAATCGGGATTCTGTTTCTGGGTGCGTCTAAATGCGGGTTTCCAGCTTCTTCTTCTTCTTCGCTTACAGTTTAATGAACTTTTGCGCTGCTGTCAGCAACTTCGAAGTTGGCAATGTGGGTGTGCAACGACGCAAGGCTTTTAATAATAGTCAAACTAGTAGAGATACAGCGACAGCAGACAGTTAATTGAAATGATGGCTCTGCTGTAATTGAAGGCAACACCACAATTTATGCTCTAATCAGAGGCTGTGATTAGATTAAAGCGCCAGCTGTAAATGCAATAAAACCTTAGACAAACAGCCCTCGAATTGAATATAATTAAAGAGTTTTGATGATTAATTGTATATGCAAACAAAGATAAATAGTAATGCTGTGATTTCTATTCAAATCTGGTAATATTTAGAGACATTTAATGAAAAATGTTTTGGGGACATTTTAACATAATTAATGAAAATTCTGTCTTAAGAAAGTTATGTGACAATAATAATAAACTAGGGAAAATTGAAGATTTAATAGAGTATTAATACTGATAAATACTTCTTTTTAGGAAGCGATTCCTTCTAAAGAAAGTAATTTAAAGAGTTTTCTCATTAATTATAAATTCAACTTAAATAGATTTCCTTTACCGTAAGTAAAAGTTTTTTATACCCGCTACCAATGTAGGAATTGTTTGTAACAACCAAAAGGAGTCATCTCCGACAGAAATATACTATATTTTAGTATTTTGCGGTATATTTTTATATATTATGGAGAGTATCTCACAGTCAAACACACTCGACTGCAGCTTTCTTTGTAAAATACATTTTTGATTTTCGAATATTACATCCTGTCAACGAGCTGACATTTGCGCTCCCCTGCTTTATATATCCTTTTGCTTAATTATCTGTCACTTAGCTAACCTTTTGGCCCAATATATATTTACATTAAAATTTACCCCTGTTTTTTCTGCTTCTTTTTCTTTACAGGTATGTTATTCGACAGCGAAAGGGTCACTTTAACCTTTTTGACAGTCAGATCACGCCTGACATCCGTCTGGTCTGGTTTGGTCTGATCTGGTTGGTTACCCCTCTTGATGTGTATCGTGTAAGTGCCAGACACTTTGACCTGCACATACACACACACATACAGATGAACCGAATCACCTGCAATGCCAATATTTATACACACACAGGCACAGGCAGGAACACATGCTGTAAACAAACAAGTGAGTCGAGTCAAATCGAGTCGTAGCAATCCTCTGACAATCCCTCAACCAAGAGCTGTTAAGCTGTGCGTTAAATTGCTAAAAGCCTTCGCAGTTGGCTTAAACTAAAAGCTGGCACAGCTCAGGGTCGGTTTTTGGCTATTAATCAACTAAACGTTTGCAACTATTTCAAATGGCCAGACCCAATAGCGAAAGAGAGAGAGAATGGAGAGTGTCGAGCAAAGTTGAAAGTAATCAAAATTCTCGTCCGTGGTTCGTTTTAACCCTTTTCAGTTTGGCCATAGAAAAAATGTCAACTGAATTTCATATTTTTTTTTGGCTACACTAAAAATTCATGTGGCCTGAAAAAGAGGCTGCAAAATTTGCTGCACATGTTCATCAATCAAAGCTGTAAGCCAGCCTCAATGTTTGTTTTATTTTATTTTTTTTTTTTTTTGTGGATGCCTCTTTTGTTTTGCCACATCACATCGTCTGGCCAAATATGCAAATATTGTAAACATTTTCCGTTCAGTTTTCAATGCGATTTCCCAGCACAGAGTTTATTTAGTTAGTTTTCGACCTTTGCCAGATAGATTTGTATTCAGTTTGCAAAAGGGTAGAAAGGAGAATTCCCCTTGTGCTACAACAAAGGACGCTTGTTAAAAGCTTTCACGCTTCCTGTACACCGTTTGGCAACTACGCAGAGAGCGAGAGAGAGAGACAACAATTTTGTCGCCTTGTCGCGCTTTTGTGTCATTGTCACCGCTGCCTAATTGCACTAACCGCACAGCACACACACACACCTCTCACTCCCCTCTGTCTCATCCCCACACTCTTTCCCCTTTTAAGGTTGCAAGCAAAAAAAAAAAACACTTGAGTGTCATTTGGTATTTTTTGTTCCCCCTTCTTCTTCACGCGTAATGAGTGCGAAACGGACAAAGCGAACAATGCATTGGTAATTGTATGTGGTTCTTCTCTGTGTGTGTCTGTGTGTGTTTGCAATAGTGTTTGTATGTGTGTGTGTGTGTGTGAATTCCTATTGTTGTGCGTAGTTTTTGAGGTCAGCACATATTGTTCTCGGAGTGTTAAGTTTATCGGCTGTTAAATCACTTTAATGGCCTTTGTTGTGCCAACTCGACGCAGTTTTGCTTCTAAGACATCGAGAGAGATTATTTGCCTTAGATATATAGCATATATATAACGGTTTCATCGGCAATCGATAAACACAATGCAACTTGAGTAGATAAGAGAATATTGTATAGAAAACTTCGCTACAAGTTTAGAAAATAAAAAATTCTTCTATCTAGAAGATAAATATAAAATTAAAATTGTTCTTGGTCAAATATATACGATTAGTATGACTAATAATTAACTACCTGTGCATACAAAAATATTAATTTAACTTATGTATTCACATTTTCTCTGTTTTTTATCTATACAATATTTTACTTTCTTCTTTAGATAAAAGAAGATTTGTTTTGTTTCTATAGATAAAAAGCAAAGAAAATGTGAATATAAAATTATCCAACTAATTAATTTTCTAATATGAAAGCCAAGACTTGAACGCATCTTTTCTTTCTTTTATTGTAATAAGACTACTCCAACTTTATTTTTATCACTGAAATGCCTTCACTGCACACTCAACATTAGAAGCTTAATAAGCATACATCCCTTTTTGTGCAGCATATTGTTTGATCTTCTAGTTATTGTAGTATTCCTTATACTCTAGCTTTTGTCTAGCAACCCTTTCTATGATATTTTCCTCCACCTCTAGCAGAACAAACAAGTCTAGCAGCTCTCATTTCAATCCACACTCTGTGGCCACTCGTAATATTATTTAATTCCTGTTGTTGGTACCTTTTTCAATCGCCTTTGTTCCCCAGCTTAATCCCCAACAAATGTGCCTTATCTTTGTGTTTTGGATTTTCAAGCAACTTCGAGAATATGGCAGCAAAAAATAATCTCCACGTCGAGCTAGACAAACGATGAAGCACAGAAGGAGAAAAAAAACAATTTTATGAAAAACACACACATATAATTCATAATTCGTTTTTAATAACAACACAACAACGCATCGAGGGAAAATGGAAAATCCCGAGATG
This sequence comes from Drosophila albomicans, assembly GCF_009650485.2. Lineage (NCBI taxonomy): Eukaryota > Metazoa > Arthropoda > Insecta > Diptera > Drosophilidae > Drosophila > Drosophila albomicans. Next base: position 14,824,630 of record NC_047628.2, on the reverse strand, counting down.
GTAAAACATAGAATAATAGAGTGAGAGAAAGAGAGGGTACTTAAACACACGTGCGCTTTATCACACAGAAAAAACGACAGGAAATAGAAGTCGTGGCAAAGAACTCCTTGAATCCCTTAAAAAGGGAAGGAGAAGGTCGGAGACTGCGAGACTCGTTTTGTCTCTGCTCATATGCATTCTGTGGAAAAATCTCTAGCTCCAAATCCACAGTTTCACATTCGTACAGTTGCCATGCAAAAAAGCTGCACAAGCTGCAACCGTGTGCCGTTATCTTAAGCGTCGCCATATGTGGCATAGCTGTGAGCTACTATGACTTTTCCTCAAGTTTCTTTAGCCTTCCTTCCACCGGCTAGACACATTTGTCATTTTATTTGACTTGTCGCCGTTGCGACGCTGCCACCTGAACAATGAATACTTTTACCTAAGAGCTTTTCTTTCCATTGCAATTTCTTTTGGCTTTATAGTTTATTCAACGAATGTGAAACTCAGGATAGAAGCTAATAATCACAACTAACTTATCTGTCTCAACAATATTTATAACTCTAATATAGATGATTTCTCAATTAAGTTAAAGTTGCGTATAATAAATCAATTATAATGCTGTAAATAATATTTAGAAAACTGACAAATTTCTTTTTATTAACACGTTAATGATTTTCTGTCAGCTTTTATTACTTTGACTATTTGCTATCAACATATCATTCAAGTTTTCAAAAATTCTTTAATATCGCAGCAATTTATCTAGAAATTTCAACTCAAAGTTTTCCCCACTCAAGTCATTTATTTGTGCTCTTATTGCCGTCAGCTGGTATTTATTGCCACACACTAACCGCAATTGCCTGTTTTATGAGGAACACCCAGAGAGTGTGGCTTAATCCCCCCGCCAAGTCATCCCCCTGGCTGACCACTTGGAGAACATAAAAATTATGTTTAATAAGTATAAATTATGATCGAAGACTGTTTTGCTAATCTTTTTAATCTTTTCGTATCGTTAACGACGCACACAAAAGCCTTGACTAAAGTGCACTTTTGGTTAGCCTTCATCCTTCCTGCCCCTTGGCTTAGAGTATTCCCTTTCTTATAAAGGGGGCACTCAATGCATCATTCGATTCAATAGCAATTGTGACGTTGCCAGTCTCACATTGGGTTAGCCAACCATTTATGATGGCGTTGCTAGACCCACGATTGGGCGCCAAAAAATTCCTAAGAATAGTCAGCCCCGGATGTGAGAAGACGGTTGCAAATATCATTCACAACCATCTCGCGTGCAAGCATATAGCGGAGCGGGACCCATTGAACCCTTAGCTCTTTCGGGATTGTGGGGTGGGTTTTTGCTATACTTTACACGAAGCCACGAAAACTTTATTATTATAGAGTCCCTCCTGATTCAAAAAAAAAAAACAAACACATGAGTCGATCCTCTTGTCAATAATCTAACCCGACTCGAATCTACAATACAACTCGATCGGAGTACTACCAATATCTAATAAACAAAACAAATGCAGGCACACTGTTGAAATTCGGACAAAATTTAAGAAAAGCAGGGGTGGTCTTATAAGATGTTAACTGCCACACCCTGGTCTATACCCACCCAACCATGGTCATAAGATGAAACGTTTTTATGACCCCAAAACTATTACAACTCCCCCTTTATTTTATGCTCCCATGTCTCAGAACAAAATCTAGAATTTCATTATTAAAGTCCAATGACTCAAAGTTAACATCAGTATTTATTTATAACCAAAAACAAAACCATTTTTTCAAAATTTAATTAGAATTATGGCGGTATAATTATTTTCATAATTGGTTTATAGGGCAGTTATTTTTAATTCGATACAATATTCATTTTTTTATTAGCAACGGCTACTACTCATTTACAATAATAACTAAAAAAAAAGAAGATGTAAAAACTAATAATATTTAATAAACAATCAATAATTCATAAGCAAAACAATTTTGGCAACTATTTTTGGATGCGCGCTTTAGCAAAACAGATTCATGAGATTTTTCTATTGAATTTACTATTTTTACTTTAAAATCTTTATTTTCTTCTCAAATCGTTATTTTGTATTTTTAATATTTATTTTATTTTTATTGTATTGTGAAACATTTTTTTTTTTAATTATTTTTGATATTTATTTTTATTTATTGATTTTTTAATATCTCAACCACTTTTATAATTTTTATTTATTGATTTATTTTTTTTTTTTTAATTTAATTATTTGGCAATATTTTAATCATATTTAAACAAAAAAAATTGTATTGAATTTATTTTTATTTTTGGTTTAATATTTTTACTCATGTTTAATATTTATTTTATTGTATTTATTATTGAATCATATTTATTATTTAATTTTTATTTATTTTATTTATAAGTTTTATTATTTTATTTTTAATTGTTATTATTTTATTTATATTTACTTTTTATATTTTATTTATCCAAAATTAAAATTGATTTTTTATTAATTTATTTGTAAATCATGTTCAAACCACTGTGCTGTACCAACAAACAATAATAATAGTGACAATACAAGCGGAAGCAAATCAGTACTAAAAAGGTATAGGCCTGACCCAAAAGTTAGGGTATCAGCCGACAGCTCATATGCTGTTTGAAGCTTTCGCAACTGCGAAGAAGTATGAAAAAATACAATGCAAGCAAAACTGTGGGCAGCTGCTGCGTGGCCGAATAGGCACCAACATATGTATGTATGTATGTATGTAATTACATATGTACGAATATTTATGTTATAAAACTTCTTTTATGTATTTTTATTTCGGACACTCGGACTTAAAACTTACCCGACAGAACTCCACGACGAAGGCCTTCATGATGTTGTTGCTGTTGGTAATGATGATGTTGATGATGATGATGATTTTAATGATGATGATAAAAATGATTGTTTATATACCTTATAGGGTATATATTTTTGTTTGGTTGTTCACATACACACACATTGTCATAATTATTATTGTTTTACACAGGGTTTTATGGTGGCTTGTTATTATGTACGAGATTATATTTGCATTATTTATTTATTTATATATTTTTTAATTATTGTGTTTCACGTTGGATATACCCTTTAATGCCTAGGGCAAGAATGGTAAACAAAACAAAGCAAACCAAAAAAAATAGCGCAAAAAAAAATAAGTGCCAAATTACAATTGATATTTCTCTTTACTTTTCGTTATCTTTTTTGTTACTTATTATTTTATATGTATGGCAACTAAATTGTTGTTGTCAATATATTAATTGACGGCAAATGCAAATCTTGTTGCTTTTTATTTGGGCTTTTACCCCTTTTCTTATTGCCTCTGTGTACAACTATTGTATGACCTTTTAATTTTAACAAACTTATTTTTGTCATACTATTATTCAGAAACTTGCACTACACATCTTCACTAGCACTGGCACTGGCACTGCACTGCTGCTGATGCTGCTGCTGCGGAGTGGAGACGGCGAACGATAGAAGCGGCAAACGAGAGAAGTGACGATTCTGGTACAAGAGCCTTGCGCGGCTCGGCACAGTGGTGCAAGAGTGATCTGCCCAGAGATGCACTGCACTTCACTGTTGTTGTTTTTTGGTTCTGCAGGCGGCAGACCAGAAATATAAAAGGCTTCCGGCACGAAATAGTCGGCCTCCGCTGACTAACATGCGCCGGAATTGTGGAATTCAAATCCACTATAGGTGTAGAATTTTGTCTATCCGTATTATTTAATAGAAAATAATGACGGCTTAGACGAATGTTCACAATCTACATATGAGAAAAAATACGAAGTTAGGACCAATGTAAAATTTCATTATTTCCTAGAAATAATTACCTTTGCGTAGCAAGCGTAACGAGCTGGATTCTTTTCTTTGCTCAAAGCAAAGAAGCATCGATGGATGCTGATGATAATGACAGATTATGTTTGTCTTTTATATTCTGGTGATGCATGTGTTTTATATTTGTTTTATTAAAAACACCATCAACCAAGAATGCATCCGTCTCTGATCGTAGTCCAATAAGAAAAGAATGAGAGCTGTCGTTGCCAAAGTGACAAAGCTCGTCTCCTTCTCCTACGATCTTTCGCTAGACAATTCACCACGGAGAGGAAATTTAATTTGCAGAGGTGTATTGTCCCTTTATCGTGCCATGGTTTGTGTCTTCGCTAACTTTGCGCGGCAAATTTAAAATCTCAAAAAGAAAGAGATTTTACGCCCAATTTTTTTATTTGCGACCATTACACCCACCAGATAATCTCACGAGTCATACAAAGGTAGATTAGATGGGAATTAGACTCGAATATCTTTCGCATGATACACTCCTAATTCTCTACCTTGTAGATTTTCCAATAGATAAAAAGAATTACCAATTTTCTTCTTTATCCGACATTTTGAGAACTGATGTCCTAGCTTTTTATTATAATTCTGACTGAAATCACTAAGATGAAATTCCGTTTAAATACTTCTTGGCCTTCTTTATAAATGACAGGATTGGATCGAAGATTGTATTGTCTGGCGTTACGCTCGTAGGCTTCTCTACTACTTTTCTTAATGTCTTCTCGCAACAAAGCTAATTGATCACCTCTTTCTAAATATGGAGACTCCTCCAGCAAGGACAATTTTTTTAAGAGCTTGTAATCATCTCCGTGATTAATCATATTTACTCCAAATAATGCTTTGTAAGGGGAACAACCTATGGATTGATGAAGCGACGAACGTAAGGCAGATGAAATACTTGGCAAATACATATCCCATTCAGTTTGATCCGACTTAAGATAAGCACGAATAGCGGCTAATAAGGAACGATTCACTCGCTCCGCTGCATTGCTCTGAGGCGAATATAATGCAGTAAAAACATGACGAATACCGAATTTTGTCATAAACGCTTCGAATTCGTTTGATTTAAATTGTGAACCATTATCTGATACTATAATTTCAGGAACTCCAAATTCGGCAAAGATCCTTTGTGACAAAAACTCAGTTATTAACGACGTAGTGAACTTTTTCAATGGACATAGCCAATGGTAGCGACTAAAATGGTCAAGAACTATTAGTAAACCAATGTTTCCTTTGCGACTTCGTGGATAAGGACCCAAGATATCTATATAAAGCTTTTGAAATGGTCGACTAGAGACGCTTTGCTCTCCCATAGGCGGACGTAGTGTCATATTTGGAGCTTTAGTTTGCTTACACATATCACACTGCCTAATATAGTCTCTAATGTCTTTTGATAAACCTGGCCAAAATAAATTACGACGCACTCTTTCGATCGTCTTTTGCATTCCACCATGTGCAGAGCTTAGACTATCATGTGCTTGACAAATCACAGCTTCTCGCAGTCTCTCCGGTACCCAAAGCTTCCAACAATGAGAATCTTGAAGATTATCTCCTGTTGATGGCTCCGTTCGTATGTATACGAATTTGTCTACAACTTTAAGATCTGGAAATTTTTCACCATGAGATTCAACTTTCAATCTTAGATCTAGATAATCAGGTTCGAGAAACGCTGACGATTCTAAATCGATTTCCGGTCCCACAAGTTCTAAACTATCTATATCACCTTCACCTATCCGTGACAACGCGTCAGGAATAATATGATCTTTTCCTTTCCGATGAGAAATTGTGAATTTAAAAGCCTGTAATCGAAAAATCCAACGAGCTAATCGACCAGATACATTTTGCTGTCTCATAAGCCAGACGAGGCTAGAATGATCAGTGATTATCTCAAAGGGCTGTAATTCAAGGTAACATCTGAATTTCTCTACTGCTAAAATGACGGCTAAACATTCTCGTTCCGTGACACTATAGTTACGCTGAGATTTAGATAATTTCTTTGACATGTATGCTATAGGCTTTTCTTCTCCAGAAGTTGACAGTTGAATGAGCACCGCTCCAATTCCATAGTCACTAGCATCGCAATGCACATAAAATTTCCGACTAAAATCGGCATTTTGTAAAACCGGGGCTGATGTTAAAAGATTTTTTAACGTATCCATTGCAGACTGAGCTGCCGGGGTCCAATTAAAAGTTTTCTTAGTGGACAACACTTCAGTGATGGGAAAGGTAATTTCCGCAAAATTTTGTATGAAGCGTCGGTACCATCCGCAAACTCCAAGGAAACCTCGTACTTGTTTTAAGTTTTTGGGTGTGGGCCAATTTTGGACACAGGATATTTTCTCTGGATCTGGAGAAATTCCATCGCTTCCAATAACGTATCCTAAATAGTTTACTGTTGTAACACAAAATTTGCTTTTTGAAATATTTAATGTGAGATTAGCCTTTTTAAATTGATCAGCTATACGCACTAATACTGCCAAATGTGACTCAAAATCTCCTGAGACAATACATAAGTCATCAAGATAACCAAAAACACAATAACGTAAGTCTGGTGGAATTAAGTCATCCATCAATCGACACATTGTGGATGGAGCATTACATAACCCAAAAGGCATGACGGTAAACTGAAACAGCGAACGACCGGGAACAGTAAAAGCTGTTAACGGTTTGGCTTCATCAGACAACTCAATTTGCCAATAAGCGTCTTTAAGATCCAACTTCGTAATTAAGTTAGCTTTTGGTAAACGAGAAAATATTCCTTCTATACTCTGTAAAGGATAAGCATCCTTTTTCGTTACTTCGTTAAGTTTTCGCGCATCAAGACATAATCGGACCTTATTTGGTTTCACCACAAGACGAATAGGTGAGCTCCATGCTGACTGTGACGGTTCAATGACTCCTAGCTCTAACATACGATCAATCTCTTTGTACATCAACTTCTCTACAGCTGGACTAATTGGATAGTTTCGTTGCTTCACCGCTTTAGCATCAGAAATATCTATATGATGTTTAATTAACGCAGTTCGTCCGAGACCTTGCTTTTCGAAATTCGGAAATAATGCTTTGACCGCTTCCAGTTGACGAGATTGTAATTCGGACAATGGATAGTGATCTTCAAATTCGATATTTTCAGTTTCTTCTTCAGAAATAGAGCTAATAATTCCAGGTGCTAATGCAAAAATACGCCAAAAATCTATGCCAAGAATTAATCGCTGAGCTATAGAAGGTATGACATACAAGTCAATATCTTCTTGCTGCTTCTTATATTGCATGCTCACTCTCAGAATTCCGAGTACCTGATGTGGTTTGGCATCGGCGGTACGCACTTGCGATTTAATGGGTTTAAAATTTGGTAAATCAGAAAAATTTTCTAATGCTAGCGACGATCCAATGCAACTAATGTTGGCTCCGGTGTCGAGCAAACCAAATTCGCTAAAAGTTAGGAACGCGACTTTCGCGTAACTACGTCGATCCGACTCATTTTGAAAAACTGTTGAGATAACCAGTTTCTTTTGTTTCTTTATTTTTCTATAATATTTTCGCATACGTAAGGTATTACGACGGCTCTTAACTAAATGTGTTCTAAAAATTCTATCTCTTACTAAATTATAATTCCTTAATCTTTCATGGTAAGGTAAAAATCTTAACATCGTGCGTTCATCACCGATGTATCCTTCATTTTCTCTAATCTTAGGTTCTATTTTATTACCTATCTCTACTGTCGGGACATCCTTCCTGCATTGAATGCCCCGGATTGACGGTTTTCCGACCTCTGTTTACAGGTTTGACAATTCGGCTTGTATACCTGAGGAGTACCGCATCCGTAACAAAAAACTCTACGCTCATTTAAGCAATTCTCCCAGATGTGTCCGGGGATTTCACAGTTCCAACAAACTAATTTAGAAGCAGTTCCTCGCTTTAATTCAGCTATCTCTGCCTCGACCTCAGAACTAGACTCTTCTTCGGGAGCAGTTTCTTCAACAGCATAAACTCGAGAAGTTTCTTTGGCCTTAAAAGATACTGATCGATTTTTTCCAACTTCCTGTAGAAAATTTTCGCGTTTTTGTACCAGACGACGTAAAGCGGATATAGAAGAGACTTTCTCAAACAATAACCTGTCTTTCATATCTGTTAGCAGATTACCTTGAATCATTTCCACGAATTCGTCTTCTGGAAAACTGACCGACAACTTATCCATAAGCTTACATATGTTTTCATAAAACGAATCAAAAGATTCGCCAACTTTTTGTTTACGAGCTCTTATCTGTTCTCGAAGTTCAGTGACAGAACGGCTCTCGCGATATTGCTCTCTTAACTCTTCACAAAACTCTTCCCAAGTGAAGGTTTGAACTCTTCGATGGAAACGCCAAAACCAACTACTGGCTTTTCCATTCAGTAATAAGTGAATATGTTTGTTCAATAATTGAAAATCATTGTTTAAGTTTTCTCGAGTGAGAATGTTCACTCTATACAAAAATCCTTCAACCGATAAACCTTCCGACGAACCATCAAAACGAACACCCCACTTTTGTAACATATCAGCAATTTTATGTGTAGTCAATAATGGACCCAAATTGGTGTTACGTGAGCTTCTCTGGCTGGACGATAACCCTTCCACGGTTTGATCTGCTGCTGCTGCAGTTGCTACTAACAAACCTGAACTATTCATAGAAGCGATTACTCGACTCACCGTTTCTCTTACGATTGATTCTATATCTGGTTCTGGAGTTTGGATATTACGACGACCATTATTTGGCCTCGAAGGCTGTACTGGTCTAAATGGTCTTCCTCTTCTTCTAGGTGCATTTCCTCTTTCGTACGCAGGCACTTTTGGTCTGGCCCCCTGATTGTTGGGCGTACTACGAAGTGGAGGATTCCTCTCAGTACTTGTACTGTGTGATTGATCGATATTACTTCTCGCTTCTTCATCGGCAGCCGACAACGCTTGCGCGGCGTCAAATTGACGTTGCAATGAACGAGTAACGATTTGCGAGATTACGGGTTGATTTGGTTGCGTAGACAATTGCGATTGCTGTTTGGCATTAGGCGAATGATTTCCTACAACCACTTTCCATTCGTTATGACTAACCTTTTTCAAACAACTTGGACACTCTTTAATACTTTTGATTCGATTTTCTAGACAATTTTTGTGAAACACATGACCACAATTAGTTATCGCACAAGGTTGTGTATCCGACATGTGTTCACTGCAAATAAGACAATTATTTTCAGCCGCTTCTGCTGGTGGCAGTGGCTGAGGTTCTTCAAAACTACGTGTAACGGGCATATTTCAAATTTAGATTTCCATCGACATTTTTGGGAGACATAAATAAAAAGGAATTTAAACTTTGTTCCGACTCAACAGTGGAGGATTATTAATATGGGCTATTGAAACTAAACTTTGTCATTTTTGATACCTGATTACATCGAAGGCTTCTTCGTATTCTTCGGACAACGATACGCCTATGCATATACTATTGTATTCCAGAAGAAAGCGGAGTTACAATCGATCTTCATCAATGCGATACCAAAAAAGAGCAAAAGTTACTAGAAACTAATAAATTATTTGAACTATTAAGCAATCTCAATACCGATAATTTTGGTCGATAATATTCAAAGATTCAAATATTCGAATTCCGAAAATGTATAAAGAGGTATTACTTAAATTGCTCCAACAATTTATAAGACCTAGCGAAAACAAACGAGCTTGGTATTGAAGGATGTAAGGCTCTCGATAATCGATAACAGAATTACACAAGATAATCCTTAAGAGATGCAAAGTGCGATTCGGTCGAGTAATTTCACATACGTAAGATTAGTCAAAGTCCAGAATCGAAGACACTTTACTCCTTCTGCCCTACTTCCATCAAAGTAGGCCAACAACAACCTGTATCGGATCTTCCGATGCTGTTACAAGTTTCACGATGCTAAAGTTGTTGCTGCCCCACGTTGGGCGCCAAAAATTTATGTGACGTTGCCAGTCTCACATTGGGTTAGCCAACCATTTATGATGGCGTTGCTAGACCCACGATTGGGCGCCAAAAAATTCCTAAGAATAGTCAGCCCCGGATGTGAGAAGACGGTTGCAAATATCATTCACAACCATCTCGCGTGCAAGCATATAGCGGAGCGGGACCCATTGAACCCTTAGCTCTTTCGGGATTGTGGGGTGGGTTTTTGCTATACTTTACACGAAGCCACGAAAACTTTATTATTATAGAGTCCCTCCTGATTCAAAAAAAAAAAAACAAACACATGAGTCGATCCTCTTGTCAATAATCTAACCCGACTCGAATCTACAATACAACTCGATCGGAGTACTACCAATATCTAATAAACAAAACAAATGCAGGCACACTGTTGAAATTCGGACAAAATTTAAGAAAAGCAGGGGTGGTCTTATAAGATGTTAACTGCCACACCCTGGTCTATACCCACCCAACCATGGTCATAAGATGAAACGTTTTTATGACCCCAAAACTATTACAACTCCCCCTTTATTTTATGCTCCCATGTCTCAGAACAAAATCTAGAATTTCATTATTAAAGTCCAATGACTCAAAGTTAACATCAGTATTTATTTATAACCAAAAACAAAACCATTTTTTCAAAATTTAATTAGAATTATGGCGGTATAATTATTTTCATAATTGGTTTATAGGGCAGTTATTTTTAATTCGATACAATATTCATTTTTTTATTAGCAACGGCTACTACTCATTTACAATAATAACTAAAAAAAAAGAAGATGTAAAAACTAATAATATTTAATAAACAATCAATAATTCATAAGCAAAACAATTTTGGCAACTATTTTTGGATGCGCGCTTTAGCAAAACAGATTCATGAGATTTTTCTATTGAATTTACTATTTTTACTTTAAAATCTTTATTTTCTTCTCAAATCGTTATTTTGTATTTTTAATATTTATTTTATTTTTATTGTATTGTGAAACATTTTTTTTTTTTAATTATTTTTGATATTTATTTTTATTTATTGATTTTTTAATATCTCAACCACTTTTATAATTTTTATTTATTGATTTATTTTTTTTTTTTAATTTAATTATTTGGCAATATTTTAATCATATTTAAACAAAAAAAAATTGTATTGAATTTATTTTTATTTTTGGTTTAATATTTTTACTCATGTTTAATATTTATTTTATTGTATTTATTATTGAATCATATTTATTATTTAATTTTTATTTATTTTATTTATAAGTTTTATTATTTTATTTTTAATTGTTATTATTTTATTTATATTTACTTTTTATATTTTATTTATCCAAAATTAAAATTGATTTTTTATTAATTTATTTGTAAATCATGTTCAAACCACTGTGCTGTACCAACAAACAATAATAATAGTGACAATACAAGCGGAAGCAAATCAGTACTAAAAAGGTATAGGCCTGACCCAAAAGTTAGGGTATCAGCCGACAGCTCATATGCTGTTTGAAGCTTTCGCAACTGCGAAGAAGTATGAAAAAATACAATGCAAGCAAAACTGTGGGCAGCTGCTGCGTGGCCGAATAGGCACCAACATATGTATGTATGTATGTATGTAATTACATATGTACGAATATTTATGTTATAAAACTTCTTTTATGTATTTTTATTTCGGACACTCGGACTTAAAACTTACCCGACAGAACTCCACGACGAAGGCCTTCATGATGTTGTTGCTGTTGGTAATGATGATGTTGATGATGATGATGATTTTAATGATGATGATAAAAATGATTGTTTATATACCTTATAGGGTATATATTTTTGTTTGGTTGTTCACATACACACACATTGTCATAATTATTATTGTTTTACACAGGGTTTTATGGTGGCTTGTTATTATGTACGAGATTATATTTGCATTATTTATTTATTTATATATTTTTTAATTATTGTGTTTCACGTTGGTTATACCCTTTAATGCCTAGGGCAAGAATGGTAAACAAAACAAAGCAAACCAAAAAAAATAGCGCAAAAAAAATAAGTGCCAAATTACAATTGATATTTCTCTTTACTTTTCGTTATCTTTTTTGTTACTTATTATTTTATATGTATGGCAACTAAATTGTTGTTGTCAATATATTAATTGACGGCAAATGCAAATCTTGTTGCTTTTTATTTGGGCTTTTACCCCTTTTCTTATTGCCTCTGTGTACAACTATTGTATGACCTTTTAATTTTAACAAACTTATTTTTGTCATACTATTATTCAGAAACTTGCACTACACATCTTCACTAGCACTGGCACTGGCACTGCACTGCTGCTGATGCTGCTGCTGCGGAGTGGAGACGGCGAACGATAGAAGCGGCAAACGAGAGAAGTGACGATTCTGGTACAAGAGCCTTGCGCGGCTCGGCACAGTGGTGCAAGAGTGATCTGCCCAGAGATGCACTGCACTTCACTGTTGTTGTTTTTTGGTTCTGCAGGCGGCAGACCAGAAATATAAAAGGCTTCCGGCACGAAATAGTCGGCCTCCGCTGACTAACATGCGCCGGAATTGTGGAATTCAAATCCACTATAGGTGTAGAATTTTGTCTATCCGTATTATTTAATAGAAAATAATGACGGCTTAGACGAATGTTCACAATCTACATATGAGAAAAAATACGAAGTTAGGACCAATGTAAAATTTCATTATTTCCTAGAAATAATTACCTTTGCGTAGCAAGCGTAACGAGCTGGATTCTTTTCTTTGCTCAAAGCAAAGAAGCATCGATGGATGCTGATGATAATGACAGATTATGTTTGTCTTTTATATTCTGGTGATGCATGTGTTTTATATTTGTTTTATTAAAAACACCATCAACCAAGAATGCATCCGTCTCTGATCGTAGTCCAATAAGAAAAGAATGAGAGCTGTCGTTGCCAAAGTGACAAAGCTCGTCTCCTTCTCCTACGATCTTTCGCTAGACAATTCACCACGGAGAGGAAATTTAATTTGCAGAGGTGTATTGTCCCTTTATCGTGCCATGGTTTGTGTCTTCGCTAACTTTGCGCGGCAAATTTAAAATCTCAAAAAGAAAGAGATTTTACGCCCAATTTTTTTATTTGCGACCATTACACAATGGAAATGACATTGCGCGGCGCTCAATTCTCTAATCAATTTGGTAAACATCTGTCGTGTCCAGGATCAGGATAAGCAGCACACGCGACAACAACTCAGCACAGCATCGACAACAGCATCGTCCATCGACGGCTGCTGCACATTATCCCATTTTGTAATGCACACGTAGACGATTCCCAGATGTCTCTCGCTCTTTCTCTCGTGTTTTTTTTTTTGTTGAGGGTTGATGACAAAACGTCTGCCGCACATTTTTCAATGCTGCTGCCCTTGTTACCCCTCATTTCCTTGTTTCCTTGCTTCCCTTGCCACACTGCCACAGCCGTTGGCATAGTCCAAGATTTAAGTTTCCACATAATTCGACTGCTACTGTGTGTGTGTCTCATTAACACTTCGATTACCGACACGACGCCACCAGAGGGTTGCTTTGCAAGAATGTGTTTTATCTCCAGCAGCTAAAACAATTCTTTAGTTTATGGTCTAGGTAAATAATTTTGAACATTCGTTGTTATGAAATGCTTAATGAGGCCTGACGTGCACCGGGAAATTTTATGTTACTGAAAATTTTTCAATTAGTTGAAATTTATGTGACGTCCACGGCAGGAAAAAAATGTTCAGCTTGGAATGCACTTCGACTTGAGGTATTCGTAATTTCCATTTCAATTCTAGTTTTTAGTTAATTGTGAAAAATTGCCAAGTGTGATATGAATAATATTGTAGGCAGGAAGGCAATTAGTTAAGTTGTCACAGCGAACGGAAGTCAAAAAGTGGTTTGAGGTTAATAAGAGTTGAAGTAGGGGTAGATAAGTTTATTTCCAAAAGTTTCAGTTAAATTTAAATAACTGGAATAAATGAGTATTTATGTATCCTTTTTAGGTCTTTTATATGTTCTTACTTTCTTGCCTATTTAGCTCCTTGATAATTTATAATTAACACAAAAAGACCACCAAAGTTGGTAATGAAATTTAATGTTGGGTGTTAGTTAAGAAGATTGCAATAAAATATAATTTATGTCAAGGAAATATGAGTAAGAAAATATTAAACTTTATTAGAATATGCGTATTCATTAAGTAAAACATTCAAAGTAAATTTAAATTAAATAAGATTTGAAGATATGCAATAGAATAGAATTCCCTTAAATTTAATTTCAAACTTAATTAGAAATTAATCCTATTTCCCCTTGACATTTCATTTACAATAGTTGTTCCCAGCAGCATGCCTTGCGCAACTGCAACTGCAACATCTGTCCCCTATCGCAAGAGGTCCCAAAGTGATTTGGCAATGCACAAATCCCATTCTATTTAAGCCATTGCCAATTGCTGGCCATAAATCTCGTCGCTGCAACGCTGAAAGTAAATCACAATGTAGCCAAATAAGGTCCGATCGGGTCACGTGCCTCTGCCGCACGTCACCTTTCACACAGCAGGCAGGAGACGGCAAACAAGAGTGCAACATACAACATGCCACAATGAGGCATGAAAGATTGCAACAGTGCAGATAAAGGCGCCTGGGTTAACATGTTTATGCCCATCCATAGGGGGTCTCAAAGACATCTTGAGTTGAACTGAGAGTTTTATCAATGTTGGATTTCTTTTGTATGGATTTTATTTGCGTTGCGTGCCAAAAGTTTTTAATTAAAATTTCCACAATAATCAGAGAGTGCAGCATTTGGCTGCAAGCACAGGCAGCCAAACGATTTCGGTTGTCAGACAGCTGTCAGTCATTGTCAGATCAAGTAATAATTATTATATAATTGCCAGGCATTTCGGCCTGGCTGTCTCTCTTCTATCCTGTGGCATTTTGATGCATTGCAAATTTCAATTAATTATTGCCTGGCAGCCACATATCAAACATGTCCAAAATATGCCTGCATTTGTCTGCGTTGTGTTGGCCCACTTCTGCCACAATACCAATTAAACAGTTCACTTGGCGTGTCAGCTTAGAACGCAACTAAACTTGACATAATTCCTGAAATATCTTGCAGTTGTTGTCATGACTTCATTTCAACGCTTCGTTGATAATTTATGGCTATTAAATTGCATTTGCCTCTGACATTCCCTTGTGTAAACGAGCTGAGCGCTTTTGTTGTAAGGCCTCGAGGCCATTGCGTGGCCATTCACCAACAAACTGCACACACACACATTTGTCACCCAACACTTTTGGCCTGCTTTTTGTGGCAGTTCAGTTCATCTTCATCTTAGAGTTCATCATTTTTTGGTTGGCTCAAAAAGCACAGCGCTCAATTAGTCAACGCGACTTTCCCACGCTGACTGCCAAAATTAAACGAATTCAATGTCACGTCCCAGCCGCAGCACAAACTTTAAAGAACCAAAAATACTGTATAACAAAAATAGCCAAGCTAACTGAGGAGATGCCGCATTTTCCTGCGGGCGCTAAAAATAGTCGAAGTTAAACTACAAAATGTTGTTGGTTATGCTTCCAATTAGTTTTATAGGGTATATTGAGTACATAATGAGGAAAAGGTGATATTACAGAATAACATAAACATAATATTTTTCCTTTGTAGAAACATAATATACTTAATAAAGTGTTTAAAAACGTTGTTAGAAATTTTCTTCGGTATTTAATAAGATTGAGTAAATTCAATTATAATAAGATCTACTAAAAATACAAAGTAAATTAAATTTTGACTAGTCTAATACATAAAAGCTTAAAAGCATTATAATGAACAATCAAAAAACTTGATATTTTCAAAATGTTTTATAAAGGAGCATTCTATAATTTTTACTACATTGTTACAGGAAAATTTAGTTTTATCTTTTTTAGCATTTGTTTTAATTTTTTTAAGGGCGTATTGAATCTTTCTCATTATTACTTTTTAATAAAATTTAGAATTTTGGTCTTATATTCTTTAGTATTTTTCACTAAAACTTTCCATCAATATTTGGTATTTTGTTTTTTAATGTTTTACTATTTCGTAGTTCAACTTTTCATTTTCAATAATCTTCTCTAGGGTATCTTTTAGTTGAACTCACAACCTTTCACTAAAATGGACTTGCTGACATTTGTGCGGTGTTGCCCACGCAACCGCAATGAAAACATCAAGTCGCGGCCAACACGCCGCTCCCTTGCTGCCTCCTTGCGGCGACACTAGAAGCGTGAGTCTGTCTCGCCGCCTGCATCTGTTGCCCCCTTCCATCCAATGAAGAGGCCAGCTCCCTGGCGATATTTATGCTGCCTGCTGCCTGCTGCTGTGGGCACAAAGTAATTTGCATGCGCGTTAATTTTACATGCAAATAAATGTCGTATTTAAATGCAATTAAAAATGTTTACTTGGTTGCATTGGAGCCGACGCCCCAGAGCCCTCAGCATCGACCGAAAAAACATATATATACTACATATATCCAACGACTTTGGCATGCCTTCACATCCAAGTATTCCCTTTACAATGATGCTCCAACTTCTCGACGATATTCATTCGAGGGAAGCAGCACGTGTGCAAGTTAAACAAGCCGAAACCGTGACGTTCCCTGTGGGAGTTTTGAATGTTGTCTGACGCAGGCAACTCACAAAAAAAAGGGGCAAAAGTTACATTTAATTTGCGCTACTTTTTAATTTATGATGTGGCATAATGGAAAATCAGCTGAGGTAAAGACAGAGTTGATGACGATGACGACGTCTCGTCGTCGACTCATCTCAAGCTCATCATTATCATTGTCATAAGTTCTGAGCTGCGGCTTTACTTTTGTTTGTTTATTGTTATTATTGTTGTTGTTTTCGTTACTGCTGCAGCTGCATGTTGCTGCATTTGCATTCAGTGTGAAGAGACAAATCCTTGTCGCAGCTGCAAACAAAGTCAAAGACCTTGCCATCAGAAAGGTAGCTCAGAGTGAGCTTCCATTGTTGGTTCCTGGGTTACCCTTGATGATGGTTCTCACGAAGTTAAGTAGTTAAGCAAACTAGATTTACATATGTCGCACATATGCGTTGGCATTAACAAGGTATATGCTATATGCATATATTTAGCGGAATGTCATCCATAAGCAGTCTAAATTGTACTAGTTGGGGTCATGGGGAACAATTTCATAAAAAGAAAACTTTTGCAAAAAGTGGTTAACTTTCAATTGTAGCCGTACTTCATATATAATATACTGTACTATATACTATATACCATATACTATTTACTATATACTATGTGATATAATAAAGGGACAAAACAATATTCATTTATTATTCGTTGCAAGTATTGAAGCAAACTCAAAAAAACATAATAAGATTAGATTCCCAGTTTGCTAATTAATTGTGTATTCTCATACTTATGAATTATTGGTTATTATTATCTAAAAATAAAATAGTTTCCAGTATTTTCCATAATTTAAACTGTAAGCGTATCACACATTATGATACACTCCACACTATTATTATTCCTGAAATGTACACTTCAATCAAATCTGCCACTAATCATCATTCGCAATAGCAGTCTCACTTAGCTACAATTGGATTATTCCCAACTCTACACCCACAGTTGAACCGTCCTTAACTATGCCAACGATTTCAGCTATCAACTTCATACCTGGTCTGGTCGTATATTCAGTTTGCAGTCCAATTTAATCCGCCTGCTTGACATTGCTTTTTTCTTCCAACAATGTGGAAAATTGATACATCAGCATCGCGCTCTTGGCTACCTGCAGTGTATATTGTAGTGTAGTAGTGTGCACTGTGCTACCCACGATGAATGCACAAAACATTTCCAAACACTTCACAGCATACACACTCGACAAACATTGAAAATCGAGGTGCAACTAATTTGCCAAAATGTCAAGTGGCCGTTTAGCTCGGTTCCAGTTGCAAAGAGCTGCCGCGTTGTTGTTCCTGTCGCTGTCGTTGTTGTTGTTGCTACTGCTGTTTGCAGCTCAGTGTACACTCGACAACAAAATGCCAACAAAATCTTTCAAGTGGCAGTGAAAATTTCACGTATTTTCAGGCGAATGGCGACGAATTTGTTCAAGTGTCTTCCACAGCAGCAGCAACAACAACAATGTGTTGAGATAACAAACAGGAGGCAACAAGTTGTTGTTGTTGTTGTCAAGCTGCCGCTTTTATTGGCAGCACAAAAACTGCCGTGACTTTAATTCCACGTTTTTGGCATTGTGGAAGCTGTACAAATAATTTGCTACGCAAATATTTTGTTGCAACGATTTCGCTGAATTTGCCACCAAAGTTGCGAGACTTTGTCATCGGACCAAGATGCTTAAGATGCCCGTTTGTAAAGATTTCTCAATCTCTGAATCAGAGTTTAACAGTGGAACAGTCATGAGTCATGGTAGAAAGTTAAGTGGAAATTACGAGATTCAAAAGAACAAGTAGCTGACTGAACTCTGATTGGAAATGAGTGGGAAACGTTTAACTGAGAGCGATGAAATTTAAAGATTTTAGTTCTTTTTGTGGAAATACATTTTATTGAAGGCAGCTGATATAGTAAGATTTTATTATATTATTATCACAATTTGATCAATTGTTATTTATAAATTTCATTTAAGGTGCATTAAAGTTTTATTTTAGTGGATCAAATTGGTATTTAAAAATCTAGTTTAATCTTAATTTTTTTTGCTTGACCTGTAGATTAATTATATCCGCTGTGGATCTTAGTTGACAATCTGGTATATTGTGCACTATATGGTATATTATTATTTCAATGGTATATTATTATTTCAATATACAATACAATATACTTTATTAATATACCAATTATATCCGTTATTCACAATGGGTAGCTGGTATCTCACAATCGTTCACACTCGAATGTAGCCTTCTTTCTTGTTTTATTGTTTTTTAGTGCTCTTGTTTGGTATTTAAATATTTTAAATATATAGTTTATAAGAATTAATTGATTTAATTGATAACTATTTCCTGTTCATACTTACTTCCTTTATATTTAATTCCATTAAAACTACAACTATAACTGTTTGGCATTTATGTTTATCTTCTTTAAAGATTTCGTAATGTTTTTCCATCGTTGCAAATACTTTCTTAATTTTACGACTTTCTCCATTTGCATTTGAGACGCTGCTTCCTACTTGGTCTGGTCTGCTGCCACGCCCCATAAAATCAGAGTTCAATTAACATGTTTACGCAGTTTACGATGGCGAAATGTAAAACAAGCCATTCAAAAGCAAGCTTAGAGAGTAACCAAAGAGTGAGGAGAGAGTGGGAGAGGAGGTAGCACTTAACCCATCAGAGCGAAATGGTTGCCACAATAACACTTAAAGTCGCATATATAAAACGACGTCTGCGACTTCGACGTCGATGGCAATATCCATATCCACAAATGTTCAGCAGCCACTTTGTAGCCCATTTAGAGCTAAATGCGAGCAGGCAAATTATGGACTCGTAAAACTAAGCGCAAAAATCAGTATAAATATTAATTTTTAAATGCGCAGCTTGGAATGCGGTTGTCAATGCGGTGAAGTTGCAACTGGGTGGCAGAGCAAAAACAAAATAAAAAAAATGAAAGGAAAGTACATGGAATGAAGCAATGCGAGCTAATTAACATTGCCAAATTTGTACAAATTGATGAGCTTGCTGACTGACATATTGGGTAAATTTATACAAATTAAATTATTAAAACGGGCCAAGGGATGCCCTCTTCTCTTCTCTTCACTTCGCCTCGCTCTCTATCTTGTCGGGCTGTCAACGTTTTGTTGTTGTTTGCTTTGACTGTGTTGTGAGCTGGCAGAGCGGAGCACGGTATGCGGCTTGTCACTGCCAGTCAACCAGAGAGCCAGGGCAACCCAGTGGCTTGTCTCGTCATCCAGTTGGTGGAAGCGAGGGCCGGAGGGATGCGGATGAGAATTTCTGCGGGTTTGCGACGCGGCAAAACTTATTTATAAACAAGCAAGCAGCAGGAGCGACGGTTTGGATTGGTTTGGGTTTCGGGATCGAGCATAGAGAACATGACCAGTGGTATTTGGAGGGTAGGGGAAGGTAGAGAGAAAGAGAGGAGAGGGAACCCCATGAGAGTCCGTGTCAAACATGTTTAACAGAGGACTACCGCAACAACAATGAGCATGACAACAACAGGCAGCAACAATAACAATAACAAACAAAATGAAAACTGCTGCTCTGGTTCGGCATTATTGCAGCAGCAGTTGAGCTATTGTTGTTGTCTCGTTGTGACAATCAAAATAAAAATAATTCAAATAACCCTCCCAGCGCAACAAACCAAAACCAAATGTTTGCAACTGTCACTGAGAGGCAACTTCAACAAAATGCAAAAACAAAACACAAAACAAAAACTTTTATTTCGCTGGATAAAAATGAAACAAAAAAATTATATATTTGGGGCTTTGTTTTTGCATATTTTAAAGATTAGAAAAATGCTGGCAACATTTTTGAAAGTCAGTTGCGAGTGAGTTAAAAGCATGTCAGCAACAGATAAAGATGGATGAGTTGTCATGTGCAGTTAGTCAAAACAGTAAAAGTATTTTAAAACTCTACTCTCTACTTTCGTTATATATTAAATGTTTTGCAGAATTTTAAAGCAACTAAAATATTAAATTTTACTTTTTCCCCTATTATTCAATTTAATGATTTGCTATTTGATTGCCTTGTTATCGAACATGTTTCTCTGTTGCTTTTCTCTCTTGGCCGCCATCTGTCATCTTGAAGCGACCCTCTGATAATACTTTTGCAGTGTCAAGAGTTCCCCTCGCATATCTTGCTACACATCTGTCCAACAATTTGCGCATTTTTATGACACTAAATGTCACTAATTTGACAGGAAATGTCAGCAAAAAACAAATGCGAATATGGAGTAAAACGCATAAACTTTACGAGTTTATATTCATTTGCTTCACTTTTTTGTGGCAATTTGTCGCATTAGTTTGTCACGGAATTGTGACACTAATGCTTAAAGCAGCATAAATAAAAAATATTGTGAGGGTGGCTGGCTTAAAGTTTAACTAGAGTTAAAGTTGAAGTCATACAAATAAAGATTATTCTTTAAAGT
The DNA here is from genome assembly GCF_009650485.2 of Drosophila albomicans. Classification (NCBI taxonomy): domain Eukaryota; kingdom Metazoa; phylum Arthropoda; class Insecta; order Diptera; family Drosophilidae; genus Drosophila; species Drosophila albomicans. Next base: position 14,803,767 of record NC_047628.2, on the reverse strand, counting down.
TTAACTAGAGTTAAAGTCCTTAAATAAAGATTATTCTTTAATCAGCTTTGGCTGGCTTAAAAATAAGTTCTTATTAACATTTAAAGCCAAGCTTTAATTGCACTTTGCTTTTACCATTTGGTTACATTTTAATTGCCGCTTTCAGCTAATGTCATTTGCTGGCATTTTGATGATTGCCCTAAAGTCAATTTGCTGTGGTTGCAGTTGCTCTTGTCGTGGTTGCCTTCAATTTCTCAACAATTGCAGCGCCTTGGCCATATATGGGGCCAGCACATTCCATTCATTGGCCAAATAAGGTCAAAATTGCAAGAAAGCCAAAGCAAAAAGCAAACATGCAACTCGCTAACTTGCAACTTGGTTATGATTTCTCGGGAAGTGTCTGCCGGGTTTGTCCCTTCTTTTGCTCAACTCTTTGTCCCCCTCATCGCCGGTTGCCTTAATCCTAATTTATGCGCAAATAATGATGAGGCAAGCTCGTGTGGCAGACTGACATCAAACTCAACCCCATGTTCTTGCCCGCTTAATGCATTTGCGAGCTTCTCGACTCTTTGGCATTTCTTCTGGCCGACGTTAAGATTAAGTGGCTTACATTTTGCGACGCGTGTTGCATCCACCAACCGAAGAGTTGCCGTTATGCATTTTGAGTGCCAGACAATGCGGGGTTGATGACAACGTCTCTGCGTCTCTCTGTCCCACTTCAATTGGCTTTTTTTTGGTCATCTTCAAGACGAAGAGAGGAGAAGGGAAAGCGAATTTGATGCATTGATCTTGGCTTAACTGTCGAGGCGTTCATAATGAATTGTAAACGCAGCCACGTGTAGCTTCAAGTCAAGATACAGTTAAGTAGATTTTAGTGTAGCACACACTTGACTACCTCCCTTCTCTCCCCTCTCTAAGAGCTCTTCACAGTTACCCTCTCTAGTGGCCAAGTAGTCATTCCCACGTCTTCTCAGCTCTCTGGCTCATTGCGCTTCATTGCACGCCGCAAACTTGTTACCAGAGTTCCGTTTTTCTTTCTTGCCCCTTGTTCATCATTTCTTTGGTTCTTTTTCGACCATTTGTTGGACACGACTGCAACGTGTTCCACTTCATGGTTCTGTTATTTTAAATTTGTCATGAAAATATTTTGATTGTTGCGCAGTTTGCTCGCTCTCAAATATTATTATTATTTATTATTTTATAACAGCAGTTCCCTTTTGCCGTTGCCGTTGCCTTTGCCTTTGCCTCTGCCACATGCTCCACATGCGTTCTTTAAATTAGATTCTGCGGTTTTCCTTCCTCTTCCGTCTGCCCATCTGTCTGTCTTTCGGTCTTGTCTGCGAGGGCGCCGTTTTGCAACCCCCCAAATCAATCGACTTGCTCGTTTGTTTATTTGTTTGTTCGTCTGCGGTTAGACACAGTCGCCTTCACTTTACTTCCCCAACACACACACTCTCTCTCTTTGCTTTGTTCTTGCAACTGCTCTTGTTTATCTAAGCAACAACAACGAGGACAACGAGAAGGAGCAAATGATATTTGCCAAGTCGCTAATTAATTAGACGCTGTCGAACTGTTGTCGAAAGTTGCTTGCAACTTATTTTTAATCGCTCAGCAACAACAACAACGACGACGACGACTGTAATAACATCGAACATCGAAGTACAACAACCATAAAGCCACTCTTGGCATGCAAATGAAGAAGAGAGCGAGGCCCAAAAGATAGACAGCAAAACAGACGATGCCATAATCCAATTTAAAAAACCATTGGCATTGCTTCCTCTCTCACTCTCTCTGCTCGCTGCTTGCTGCCACATAAATCAACGCACACTGTGCATTCCGTTTAAAATTCATATCTTGTCAGAATGTAAGTTATATTTTAAGCTTTTTATCGTCTTTAAAAAACGGCTGCAGTTGTCAAGCGACGCGCTTCACATTACTCATGCCCCAAGTGAGCACAGTTAAAGATCTCTGAATGAAGCTCAACGAATGCGAAGCAAGACAAGCTCTACCTGATTGCGGGGAAAAGAAACAGAGAGAGAGGGGGGAAGATGACTGGCGCTTGCCGAGCTTAGTTTTTGGCCATTGCAAACGGTGTGCGGATAGTTGATTTAGTGCGACTTTTGCATTAGGGTGACTCACTTTCAGAGCAAAGAAAATATTTAATTTATAAAGATATTAAAATGAGCGAAAATCAGATCTAACAAAAGGATTAAAAAGCAAACATTCTTAAAAAAAAGTAAATAAATGCTTAAAAATGTTATAAAATGAAGTATTCCTAATAGTATAAAGCATTTTTATTATTGAATAAAATGAGATTTGCATACTTAAGCGGTGTTTCCAGATAAACGAAATAAATGACTGGCCAAAAAGAAATTTAAATTTTATAGTGACCGTCTTCGGTAAGCTTAAAATAACTAAATTTTGCAAACTATGATTCTATTTCAATTGTTATATGAATTATTAAATGGTCTGAACTTTAAATATTTTAGAAACCATTAATACAACAAATACTCAATCAGCTTCTCACTAACTTAAATGTAAAGTACTGTATAAGTTTCTATGAATTTTGTACAACTTTTACATATTTCGCTCTCAATATTTGCTCATTTTTTACTGCAGCTTTAACACAAAATTTCATTCACTGGCACATTCACTCATTCACTCAGAAAAGTGCCAAGCAATAACGTTTCGAGCACTTTACAGGGTCATAACTCAAGCGCACTTCCGCAGCTTTTCGCCAGATGAATATGAGAATTAATGTGATGCCATTTAAATAATTGCATTTATTGTTTCAGCTGTTTCAATCTGTTGTTTTCAGCACAGCTTATTCGATAATTTTCCATGAGCTTTTCGAATAGTGAGTCACCCTGTCAGCGAGAAACAGCTGCACGCCATCACTTTTATGGCATGGCAAATCTTTAGCCATTTAGATGGCCTCGCACAAAGATTGCTAACTACTCGTTCGTACAACAACTCAATTGGCAGCCACGTGTTGCATGTGGCACGAAATTGTTGTAAATAATATTTATAGTATGTCTGTGTGTTGGCTTAACACCTCCAGTTACAACTCGAATTGCGCTTTACGGCCAGCGGGTAAAGAGAACACATTGGCCACAAAATGCGAGCTACTTAAAGTCGTCTCATATATCAGCGGCTTTATGGCTTAAATGCGTTATAATTCAGCCGGCTCAGCACCTGTTATGGACATGAGTTGAAGTCGAGAATACGTTTGCATTCGAATGCATTCCATCATATAAATAACAGCAAAGTATTCACATGAACTTTGACATGTTTTGACTGGTTTCTCTCACTTGCAGATGGCCAGCAATTTAATGCTTAATCGCATGTGCATTCAGAGTCGTTAAGCTTGTAAATTTGTGGTGCTAATCGACGCGAAACTCTTCTTTGCCACAACACGCACTTAATGAGCTGCATTCTAGGCACGACATTTTCGCGTGCTTATTTATAGCCAAGCTAAGTAAATTATGGCCAATATTATGTTGATAATCGCAAAAACAGCAAGAGCAACTTTACCAGCCACAGCCACAGCAACAGCATAGATTGGTAGCAACTGTTGCTGCTGTTAATGCTGGCGCCAGGCAACTTGCTGTTCTTGTCGCTGCTGCTGCTGCTGTTGCAGTTGCACGACGACAAACGACAACGACAATGTCGCCACAATGTCTGCGATGTTTATCTGCGAGAAGCAGGCAAACTTATCGCGCGTGTTCTTGTCGCTGTTGTTGCTCTTCTTGGCCATAATGCTGCCTACAAATTGCACGCTGTCATGTGAAGCGCAAAGGCTCGACTGCATTTGCATTCTGTTTTCATGCAACCAAATGTGGCAAGCAAAATAGTGCTGTAAACGTTTGCCAAATTCTAGTAAATTTATAAGAATTGCCTTTAAAACTGTGTTTATATTTACATTACTTTAAAACTTCTTTCAACTATTTAACTGACTGTTTTAAATTGTGTAACAAAAACTGTTTATTCAATTTCTTTTTTTAGATATTTAAAATCAAATTTACAAATTTAAGTAAATGTTTCTTAAACTGTGTCAAAATGTATGTTAATTTCAAATTACTCTAAACGTTCTTAGATTATTTTTGTGTGTTACGCAATTTCTCTGATCATATATAAATAGTACATTTTTTAAATTTTAAAGAACTTTCTTGAAAACTGCATTCTAATCTTATATTTTTTTTTTAATTACTTAAATTGTTTCAGTTTTTTAAATTACTTCAAAGTGTTTAGGCGATTTATCTGATTATATAATATTACAATTTCCTCAGCTACAAATTAATTGTAGTTTTATTATTTCTTTTACGCTGCAAGCTACATAAATTTATAAATCCCACTAATAACATTAACTACTTTATGTAAATTTGCGTCTTTAAGTCACCTTTCATGTGCATTTTATTAGCACTCAGCTCGTCAAACCATTTAGTTTTCTGCCCAAAATTTCAACATTTTTTTCGCCGAAATAAATTTCTCTTTTCCCTCGAAATGCAAATAAAACTGTTTTGCTTTTATTTGCATGTGAACACTTGGCATTGCCGTCGCTCATAACGGGCATTTAAGTGCATTAAGATGACGGCAATTGTTTGTTGGCTTTTGTCAGGTTAACAGCTTAATAATTCAGCATAAATATTCCCACTGTTCCTCCGACTTTGCTGTCAGTGGCTTTTGTCACATGTGTCGCGGCTGTGTCAGAAAGTTTTGCCTGTTGTCCTGTTTTGGTTTTCGTTTCGAACCTGAGCCTGAGCCTCAGTCTGAGGAAGGCTCTTAAATTATTTACATACTCGCCAGCCACATGATTTGCATGCGTGGCAACTTTGAATGTCTTCACAGTGGCGTCTGCTGCTGCTGCGACGCATAAACATGTCATATTATTTTTACTGTCTGATAAAAGCCATGACCAAGCTAGTCAGGCATGGCATGGCGAGTGCTCTGGCATTCGGACTGCGCACTTGATACTCGCATTTTTATGATGATGCGTCATAAAAGGAAACACACGCACACACATACAGCTGAGACAGAGAGTCGAAAAAAATGAATTGAGAAGGGAATGCAAAGTATTTGAAAAGGACTTTTGTGGGGTGTGGAGTCTGTTGCGTCAGCTTATCAATGCAAAACAGACGCTGAGCATTAGTCGTCGACTGGCTTTTCAGTTTTCCCCCTCATCCTTTGATGCATTGTCCGCGAACGCGTTGAAGCAACCCTTGAGGGATTAAATTTCAACAGTTTTGCTGCGCGTTGCGCATTCTTCAGCCCAGCACTTAGCCAGGACTCAAAGTGCTGCACAACTCCAGCCCCCAGTCTTTACAGTCTCTGACCAGACTGAGCATTCAGTTAATGAATGTAATCGCCATAAGCTGCCTTGTTTCCATAGACCTGAACTAGAGTTAAATCTACTTCCTAATGAGAGACGCCGTGTCTACGAAATTATTTGACTGTAATTGGGTTCCAACCGAAATTGCTTTTTGTGCTGGGGACGCTTCACAATTAATGAGAGTACGTCAAATGCATTTATTATTAAAAACACTTTTATGTTTGGTTCGCTCCGCTCCATGTTTGTTTGTCAAAAACTGACTCTGCATTAATAAATAGCCGGATTATGAAAAGCATATTGAAAACTTTAAGCGGCTTTAAGCAGCAACTAATGGAAAACTCTTGCTTAAATTAAAGATAATTTAAAATAAAGTTCAGGAATATTTGTTTAATTAAATTGCACATTTTGCTATGTGGCAAATATTATTTTAAATTTATTTGCTCGACAATTATGCTGGAAACTTCCAATTCTTTGCACAAAGTAAGAGCAGACGAGGCGTAAGAACAATATTTTGGGGGTAATGTAAATAGAAAAGCGACGAATGGCAAATAGAATAGAATAATCAACAAACAGCAAGTTGCAACAAATAAGGTAATGAGTATACGGCGTGTCTGACAATACAATTACCCCAAAAAAGAAGCAATGAATGCGAACTTTGTTATTGTTTGTGTAGAAAAGTGAAAAGCATGTAAATGCCTCCGGCGAGTATTACAAGGGTAGCGTTGCGTTGTGTTCTTGTCTGGCAAACACTTGAGCGCAGCTGGACAATGTGTTTGGGCCCTGGGTTCGTGTGGCGCAGGAAGCACAAATAATTGTGAAAGTTGACGTCACAGGGTGCTGCACGTTTCAATGCCAAGTGGCCCGCAGGCCAGACACGAAGCAAAGACGACAACAGCGAGGGATAACAAAGCAAGCAACATGCCTCATTATCATGGCGAAAGTGAGAGAAAGGAAGCAGCGAAGCAGCAGCAGCAGGAACAGGAAACGAGTTCAGGGCCAGAGAAGAGAGCCTGGCAAATTTTAATGCTAATGAATTGAAATTGTTAAGCTGCGGCCTGGGCTAACGCGCCGTATGAGTAATTTAATTGCTGCAAATGAAAATTGCCGTTAAAAATTTGCTGCTGTTGTCGTCATTTCAGTGTCAAGTGCAAATGTTGCAGCGGCTGCACCGCAGTCAGAACATTGTTGCCTTATTGTTACAAAATGAGATTTTTACTCTCGTGGAATTTCATCATTGGATTTATTGTTATTGTTGTTTGCAGCAGTCGCAAAATTGGAATTTGGAGTTAGCGTTCGCGTTGGCGCTGGAATTGGAATTGGATTTGTATGCCCGCTGGGCATGTAATTCATTTCTTTTGCCAGTCCTTGACTTTGACACGAGTTGAAAAACTATAATAAAAAAAGAAGTATATATGCGATATACCATATATACATATAAAAGAAGCGCCGCCGCAGGCGTGACTAAAGTCCGCCGCATCGCACTTCATAAAAAAGCTGTAAAATTTAACGACTTTCACTACTACATACACAGTTATTGCATTTTTCTGTTTTTTTCTTCTGTGATGTCATGCCTTTATCGGAATATTCTGTTCTTATTTTCTTTTTTGCAGACGGAACTCTCGCACAATCTGCAACAATTGTCGGAGAAGGCACGTTCCACAACCGAATTCATACAGCGGCTCAAAGGCATGAGCGACAAAGTTACCGTAAGTTGCCCAAGACACTGTCTATAAAATATGTACTACATGCTCTTTTCTTTTCGCTTCTCTTCACTTGTTTTTTTAATTATTTACGCACAGGAATCCTGCATTGAATTTGAGCGTCTGGTGCACGCCCAATGCGAAGCGCTCATCCAGGCGATTCACGACCGTCGCGAGTATCTGCTGGAGGCCATTCGCATGGACAAGGACACAAAAATCAGAATACTTAAGGTGTGTAAATTCATTTCGCATTTTCTGTAAAGCTTTTCACATTATTGTTCCACTTGTCTGCTGCAGGATCAACAGTCGAATTGTACGGGCAAATTGCAACAGACCACGGGACTCATTCAGTTCTGCATCGAGGCATTGAAGGAGACTGACAGTGCCGCCTTTCTACAGGTAAAGCAGCTTTAAACAGAACTTACTTAATCATATTTATTATATTTCCCTCAATTTTGTAGGTCGGTTCAATGCTCATCAATCGCGTGGCCAACACAGATATGACTTGGCATCAAGAGGTCACAAATGCTGCGCCTCGCGTTTCGCCAATTGTTGATTTGACCCTCGATGACGCTGCCTTGGCACGCGCCATTGACAATTTGAATTTTATCCAAATGAAAGGTGCGTAAAGCTATTTAATGTATATTAATTAGAGTTTACTAATCAAAGTTGCTAAAATTAATGTTGCAAGTAAATAATCAACACGTTATCATCATAATAATTGCTGTAGAGTCAGAAAATTTAGTTACATTAACCACAAGAGAAGCATTTTCTTATTGTCAGCTACCTGATCAATTTAAAATTATTAACACACTCAAATTTTGAAGTAGTCTCATCTTTCAAGTAAGCTAGAAATTTGAGCTAGCTGCTTAGCTCTTTAAAAACCAATTTTGTTTGAAATTGCTGTAGGAGAGCATATCGTAAATATTGTCACTAATTTTCACTTGGTAAGGTAAAATTGCGGCACACCAATACCAGCACATTAATGCCTTTATACACACCTAAACACACACACATACATGCACACCCTCGGCAAGTGCTGAAACAATAGAGAGCACTCATTAAGTGCCATTGAAAAGTGCGCTCTGGAGAGTCATATAAAAATAGTTGAGATAGTTGAGGGTATTCCCAAGAGGAAAGCATTATTTTTGCTGCCCCCTTCTCCCCGTTCACTCCATTCACTATTGCATTGTGTTTTATAAATAGAATCCGTAGTGCAAAGCAGAGTGCGAGTTTGTGTGAAGCCAAAAGGGGATAAAGTGCAAAGTGTGAAGTGAAACGAATCGCAGTTCCATTTCTTGACTGACAAATTTTCCAATAAAAGAGGGAAACACATAGATCCACACACACACGCACACAATCAAACAAATGCACACCTTTAATACCAAAAATAAAAAGCAATTCAAAGAAAAGTGTTGAAATTTGAAACTTTTCGCCCCACAATTTATTAATAAGAACAAATATATACTTGTATTTCCATAGCTTATAAGATATCTGAAACTGTTTTTGAAATGTCTAACTTTATGTGCTTCTCTTTTATCTCGCGCTGCCCGCAAAACCACATATTGCATCACATTTTCGTATGTGCCGCTTGCTCTCATTTTCAAATATCACAAACCAAAAAAAAAACAAATGTATATGAAAAATCAATACCCAACTATTAGCAGTCAAAGATGAGGATGAAAGATGTCCGGCAGGTGAGCAACTAATGCAACCCCATCAACAACAACAACAAACAAAAACTCAATAAATTTAAACAAACAAACAAACATTTTGCAAACAATTCTTTTAACTGTTCTTTTCGTTTCACAAGAAATTCATGAAATTCACAAAATTATTCTTTTGCGTTGTTTTTATCCACCCAAACACAAAAATGATTAAAACAAACCTGAAAACTTCTTCTTTGGTGCTTCTGCTATACCTTTCTCTCAACACACAAACATAAGAACACATTCATCCACACACAAAAACACACACACACACATTGACGCATCCCCCACCCCACATGCAGTGCAATTTTCCATTGTCGGCCATTTTGTTTTTCCATGGCTTTTGCTTTTGTTTCTCGGTGCGCGCCTACGCATAATAATTTTCACATTTTCATTTCAACAACAACCAGAAAATGCCACAAAAATAAAAAATAAAATAAAAAACCAAAAACCGAAACGTATCTAGAAAATAACTTGGGTTAAACGAATGCCAAATACTCTTTTTAAAGAGTGTATAAATTAAATTCATCCAAATAATGAACCAAAAAAAGAGAAATGGCTATAAGACATTTTATGAAATTTGAATTTGATTTCTCTTGTTATCCATTTATAGATTTCTTTTCTATAACTGATTAAATTTTTACTTGTTATAGATGTTTATAATATTGAAATCACAACGGTCAAATGTAAAATAATGAAACATTTTGTATATGCAAAATTCAAGGAAATATTTCTATATTAGTTTACTTCTATAATATTTAAGGTGTCAAATTAGAGGCGTTACAAGACTTCTCACCTATCTGGTATACCCACGTTTAGGGTGTTATAAATGCTGTCAAAATATTTCCTCATCCGTTGCGTCGCCACAAAACTGTCAACGGGGCAGAGCTTCAAATGACATAAATTTTTTACGCACATTTATTTTATATTTTTATTATTTTTGCCTTTTGCCGCCTCTTTTTCAGTTTTTTTTTTTTTATTTGATGTTTCCCATTGGACGCCTATATTCTTCATTATTCGAAGCTTAAGTCTCCATTTACATTTCTCCTCTCTTCTGTTTTATTTTATTTGGTTTTGTGACACTTTTTGCGTTCGAGTGACTCGCTTGAGGCGAACGCTTAGCTCATGCTTTATTCTTCGCATATCCTTTTCACGTTTTTTTGTTCTGATTGCCCGCCTTTCCCATGCCGACAAACAAATAAATTTCAAATGCAAACTTTTCGTCGTTTTTTTGGTACCTGCCTTTGTGACATTTGACAGCTTGGCGCCTTTTTAATTTGATGTCAACGGCAGCCGCCATTTTAATGCTTATTTTGTGGCATACTTTTAGGCGCAAGGGCGCGCTCATTTATGTGCGTATACGTGCCATAAATTTTTATTGTCAACCGTTGCTTTTTTATGCCCGGGGCGTGGCACAATTAGTATATAATGCATGTATAATGCTGCCAACAGAATTTTACAGCCCAGATGGGAGCAGATTTCTTATGGTTTCGGCAACCTTTCTAAGTGCCAGCCCATCTGATGTTCATTTTGCTTTTACTGCCTTCTCATATTTAACATTCAATCAGCTTTAATTTGCTTGCATTATTTGTTGACGTTTACTTTGCTTACTCTCAAGAGTATGCTAAGTATTTAATTAAATTGAAGTTTTGTCTTATTTGAACAACTTTTGCTAGATGGGAATTGAAGGAAACTTTACTTCATTTAAAACCATTAATTGTGTTTGTCTTTCATTTGTTTAAAATTATGTTGTAAGTAGGAACGGGTTACTTAATTTTATGTTTGTATTAAAAATATCATTGAAATGAAGGTGAATTTGTATAATATTTAATTTCCCATTAAGTTAAGCTGTATTGCTTTTCCCATTTACTTTACTTTATTCAAGAACATCATTGTCTGTTTCTTAGTTCATATTGGAATCTTTGTTAGTATAGTTAGTAAAGTATTTAATTTGTCAATAAGTATCTTTCATTATGTATTACTTTGTCCCATTTACTTCACTTTGTATTTGTATTATATTATAATTAGTTTCAAAATTACTTTCTCTACATACAATTTTACATATTCTCTTTCCCTATTTAAATGTGATTTTAAGTAAAATTTGTTTTCATGCGCTTACTTCATTTATTTTAAAGTTTTGCCAACACTTTTCTTTGCCTGTTTTTTTTTTTTTTTTTTTTTTGGTTGACTTCCTATTTAGTTTTAACAGGCATTTTCTTAACAAACTTCAAATTTAGTTTCGACTACTAACTAACTCACATTCCACACAACTCACACACTTCACAAACACGCACACACCCACATATAAAGTTGTAAAGTTAGTTGAACTAATGTTTAACGTGTTTGCCCCCATCCACGCCCACAGCTCCGATGACGCCCACAATATTGCCAACAGATTGCTCAGCGGAAAATAATTCAGTTACAGTTGCGTGGCAGCCACCGAATCATTCCTTTGTCGAAGGCTATGTTCTGGAACTGGACGATGGCAGCGGCGGTGAATTTCGAGTGAGTAGCCAATTGAGTGTTTTTGAGTGTTGAAAAATGAATGCCAAATGCATTCACGAATATCTTCTGAGCACACCTTTATACGTATTCGCTTTTTTTTGGTAATTTTTGCAGGAAGTTTACTGCGGCAAGGAAACAATTTGCACCGTTGACGGTCTGCACTTCAATTCCATGTACAATGCCCGCGTCAAGGCCTTCAACAGTGCCGGCGAGGGTGAATACTCTGAGCTGATTGGATTGCAAACGGCTGAAGGTGAGTGGAGAGAGAGCCTCAACATTACCAGCTAGTCGTTGTACTAGCTTTTTCAATTAAACTCCCGGCTATAACATTCCCCTCCTTTCCCCTTCTTTTTTCATTTTCTGTGCTACTGTTTTGAGCTACTTTGCCAACCTGTTTTATAATTTAATCCTTTTCGGTCATGCGCCGAACCCGTGACGTAGCATGTCCTCCCACTTTTTATCCTCCTCGCTCGTTCGTTTCGGGCTCATCGTGCTTTGCATGTCAAACAGCCATTGACCCCTTTTTGCGCCTCCGGCCACGAGGCAAAAGGCGGCTCCATTCGCAATCCAATTCTCACTTGATTGATGCATGCGCCACCTGACAAGACCAATCCCCCTTCCTACTTCCCACTCCACCTTTAACCGCACATTGGAATTGAAAGCGTTGCTTCAAGTTATTTAATTTATTAAATTGCCAGCGCATTCTTGGCCATGCCCTCTGTGTGTTATCCTTTCGCGTTTTATTGGTTACTCTCCGTTAATTTGCAACTTTTAATTGATTATTGCTCGGGTCGCCAACCAAACGCGGCGTGAAGGGTCTAGGGTCTGTATCATATACACAGGATATATACAGACATTGGCCAGCTCAGGCGAAATGGTTATTTTATAAAGTGTTTACATTGCGGCGTGTACGCCTAAGTAATTAACGGGTAACAGCTAACAGTTAATGACACGTAACGGTTCTTAGGGGGTTTTCCAGCAAAATTGTTAATGGGTTGGGTCTGCTTACTGGGCGGACTAACACCTCGAAACAGCCACAAATTAGAGCTATAATTTCAAGGAGTGTTGGCTAATAAAGTCGATAAAGAAAGCGAAAATACAGGAGAGTTAATTGATAAAGATAAGATTACTTCTAATAAAAAACAATTAAAGAAATTAAAGTAATATATTATTGACTTTATTAAAATTCTAAAAAGTATTTTTAATAACAAATATAGAAAATTAATTAATTTGTAAGTTTTGTCATAAATAAATATTCAATTTCAAATAAAGAAACTTAAATATTTTAGAAGTTGTAAATAAAATTTCTTTATTTATCTCTGCTATATATACTATTATATTTTAACACTTGACTTAAATAAATCTGTGACAAATAAACATGAAGATTGATACTAATAATGTCAGATAAATTGCTAACAATTAGATAAATAATTTGTTAAACTGTGCAAAATAGATGCAATTCAATTTGACCACAATTTTATTGAACAACTTTGATTTACGGCTACTAAATCGTGCTAAATGAACTAACCACAAGCCTGATGCCTGTTTCCTGCCGCAAATCAGCTCAAGCTTAACTTAACACACTTCTAGACCAGACTTATTTGTTTTCGATAAATGGCTTGGCATTATCGCAAAATCATATTTGGCCATAAACAAAGTCAGACAATGAGCTGCTGTTGGCCTGCTTCCGTTGGCCAAACACAATTGCCTTTAGTGGCCAATAAAAAAGACTTCGTGTCGATGAGGAGCAAGTAAAGCAAAGCAAAAGGCACTGCAACCGCAACGTCATCATCATCATCTTCATCATCATCGTCTTGTGGTTAGCGGCATTCCCCAACCGACTTGACTTTGGCCACTTAATGCGCCACAACAATAAAAGTAAATTTAATAAAGTACTCGACTGACTCTGGCCGTTGCTCGTAGCATACTTTGCGGCGCATAACAGCATAAACTATCGGACATTGGCATTGCAATGAAGCCAGTGAGAGCCAACTCCAGCTGCAACTAAAGCACTGCCAGTGACCAGTTGCCACTCGCTGTGGCCACTTGAGCTTTGACAATACTACAGAAAATTGCAGACTCACTTCCGACAGTGAGTTTTGGCCACGAAAACGGGTCAAATTCAACATAGTGCAGTGGTTTAGAAACTAGCATAAAAATGTGTGGCAGTAAATAGAGAAAGTTTGTGAATTGCAATTATTACAGATATATTGCATAGTGTACAAAGAATTTGAAAGGAACACCTTAAAAAAAAAAATAATTTATATATTTGAAAGGAACAATAAAAGAATAAATTAGTTAAAAAAAAGCGGAATTTAGAACATCGCAGACACAGCTCGATTAGTGGCTAAGGAACTATGATAAATTACATTTGTTAGCAAATTTCAAAGGGTTGCGCATTTGTAGTAAAATAATTTTTATTGAATTATTTAAAAAAAAAAGTATTTGAAATTGCAAAGCTTTCTTCAGTGATTAGAAATTTTTGATTGTTCAGAAACAATTACTATTAATTATTGGCAATGTATTATTATTTTAAGAGAAAAATATAAAATAGCATTAAACGCAAAGCTTACTTCAAATAGTGATTGCAAAGAAAAACTTTCTGGATTGCGGCTAAAACAATATTATTTTAAATGATGAAGAATTATTTAAATTGCTCTTATTTATTTAATATTCAAAGCCCACTGTGCAATGTTTTATAGTAGCCTGTAGCTAATATATAACGCTGCAGCGCGCTGCTTATCTGCTGCCTTAGTGACAGTTATTTATTCTATTTTTTTGCCTAATGGAAGCTAAAAGGAAGTTTGTGCAATGCACTAACAAAACTCTTAAAAGAATTTAATAAAATACTTAAAAGTACATACTACAGAAAACATAAAGAACTAGATTTACGTAGCTAGTTGAGTAACAATAATTACAAATTATTTGCAATGAGTTTTCATTTGTCAAACAATTAAAGTGAACTTATTGCAAATAAACATTTTAGGTAATTATTGCTTAAAATTTGTTAATTACAATGACGCAGAATATTTCAAAATGTGTATATACATGTATGAAGCACACTTTTTAGTTAATATTACACCACTGTGCTATGTTTTATAGTAGCTGCTCATCTGCCACCTTAGAGACCGTGTTTTTTTTTTTGTGCTGTATGTTTTGTTCTCTGAATTTTTATTTTGCCAGCATTCTTTGTACTACAATTCTCACTCATTTTCCATTACGTTATTGTTGTGGTCCTTTGCAGTGGCCTGGTTCACGTTTGATCCCGTGTTAAGCGGCGGCGCTGGCTCTGGTCTAATCTTTAGCAAAAATAATGCAACCGTCTCCGTGGAGGGCTGGGAGCATCGTGTGGCCCTTGGATCCGTTGGCTTCTCGCGCGGCGTACACTATTGGGAATTCACCATTGACAACTATACGGCGGACACGGATCCGGCATTCGGTGTGGCCCGCATCGATGTGGCCAGGAATAAAATGTTGGGTAAGTTCACACTACACACTTCTTCACTACTCTCAATGGGTTTTCGCTGGGCATTTGAAATTCAATTAACAATAATGCTTGGGCGAGGCTCCGTTTTGGGGCACAAACACTTGAAAAGCTTTCAAAAAGTTTTTCTACACAATAAGAAGAGAAAAGGGAAAAATGATGAAATCGGCACAACAAATGCAGCAGCGCCACCTAGCGTTGACAAAATGCCAATCGTATGCGCAGAAACTTGCCAGCTAATAAGTAAGTGGGAAGAAAAGTTTTTGGGGCGCGAACCTCTTCGATTGGTGGGCGTGTCGTGGAAAACTTTAGCCATTTCTTGGTGCGTGCGTGTGTGCGTGCAAAAGTTTCGCAAGAAGTTTCAGTTACCAAACAGGACGAACGCTAAGGATCTTCGCTGGCAACGCCTTCCGTTAGGTGCCAACAAAAGAGAGAGAGACCTGCTTTCCCCCCGCTCCACTCCCTCAACAACAAATACAAACAAAAACACAAACAAAGCCGTGCGAGACGTCTCAAAGTGTGTGCAACGGCAAATTGATTGAAAATGCGTTCAGCTGAGGGAAAACCCATCTCAACTCTCAACCATCTTTTCCTCTTGTCGCTTAGAAGGAAGGCACGCGCAGACAAAAGTAATTAAAACTGCGACACTTAAACTTTGCGCTTGACAAAAGTTTATTTGTGGCAAGGCGTCAAAGAAATTCACAGCGTATTCATTCCACTACTCGAATGGCTTTTAAATTATTTTTTTAAAGCAAACTCACGCATCATTTAACACGTGTCGCAATTCAATTCCCATTTCGTCTCTTAAGAAGTTTTGCGTATGAAATTTTCATATGCAAAATCAACTTTTGTGCAGGTGACAATGACACCCAGATATTACTACAGGGGCATCGCAAAAGTTATTGTTGTTTATAAAGTGCAGCACAGACTGTTAGAGTAACGAAAATTGTGTCTAGGGAAATTGCAGCGCGCAAACTTCATAAACTACTTCAAGTTGCGAAAATACCTTTAGAGAAACTATTTACCATGCTTCTTATTTAACTGCCAAAGTTACGGTCAGTTTGTAGTTTTCTCAACTGAAAAATATAAAAAACTTTACAAAGAGCTTACTTTAAATACATTTGCTAATATAGTATTTCTTTCCTTCTCTTTCGCAGGCAAAGATGAAAAGTCCTTTGCCATGTACATTGACAGGCAACGCTCCTGGTTCCAGCATAATTCCATACACGAGCGTCGTGTCGAAGGCGGTATCACCACCGGCAGCACAATCGGAGTGCTCTTGGATCTGGAGCGGCATACGCTAAGTTTTCTGGTCAATGAGATGCCTCAGGGTTCGGTGGCATTCCGAGATCTCTATGGCGTCTTCTATCCGGCGGTTAGCATTAATCGCGGCGTCACTTTGACCATGCACACGGCGCTTGATGCGCCCAAAATGGATTATTTCTAAATCAACAGATCAGAGGGGGAAGGAGTAGCGAATTGTGTACATATAGCATATATAGTAGCTTGGCATTTAGCAGTTATATCGGTGTCTATACAAATAGCTTATAGCATAAACATACATACAAACAAACGTATTAATCTAATCACATACTAAACTTATCCATATACTTATGCTTATAACTGTAGTTTCGGGCAAAGTTTAGCGACATATCTACCATCTACAATCTATACTCGTATCTTCTATTCGTAACTATTCACACAACGTTTTTAAAACGCGGCAAAAAATTATATAATAACAAAAAAAAAAAAAGGAAAATTAATATAATTATTCCAAATAATTGAAGATATTTCACGATATTGCATGTAAAATATTATAAAACCAGAGCAAACAATTTTTAAATGTTTTTTGCAATACACAAAGCCAAAAATTAAGCACCGTGCAAAACACCAAAAACAAAAAAATGGTTAACCATAATTGGAGCAAAACAAAAAAAAGAATATATATATAAAAACATAAAATAATTGAATACACAACAAGTAAATCAATTTAAAAATGTTTTAAAACAAAGCACACACGAAATCCATTAGCAATTAGTGTAGATCTGAGTGTTTATCTCTCTCTCTGTGTGTATTGTGTGTTCAATTGGAAGCCAAAAACTATTATAAATATTTATGAAAAAAAGTATAATATAAAATCTGTTTTTTTTTTGTTTACTTTTCGAGGCGAAAGTATTTAATGAATACGAAATACAAAGTATGTAGTTGAGTGTTGTTTGTGAGTGCACTCTCACAAGCTTTTAGTTGAAAGACTGAATGCAAGCTTAAAGAGGAAAATTTATCTAAATTGAAAAATAAAATGTACGAAAAATTCAGACACAAAGTTCTAAATGTTAAATGTGCAAAACTTTTTCGAAAATTATTCAGCACGCGCTAACAAATTTGCAAGCTAACAATCCCAAAAACAAACACAAAATCAAAACTATTTTCACTTAAAAAACGAAAGAAAAACAATTTTGCTTTGAAATATTATTAATAATAACTTTAATATTATTCTAGCCGTATAGTATAATAATGTATATCCATTAAGTTGTGTGTAAATATTAGCATACGTTATTTTAAAATCATGTAATTAATGGGCTATCAATGTATTTTGTTAAGTATATTCTAACTATTTACCTACATTAACTATACATTAATCGGATGGACGAACATGTGTGTATTTGCTAGTTTTACATGTGTAACATTTAAATTTAAAACAACAACAACAAAATCTATTTATACTTTTCAATTTAAGTCTATGCGGAAATAAACAACAGAAAAAAAACGAATGCAATGAAAACAAACTAAAACTAAATTAACAGTATGCGCGTTTAATAAATGATTATAATTGTCATAATTATAGGCATAATGTTAATGTATGCAGAACATTATGGCAAATGGTAATGAAAATCATTTGAGGGCACCACACGTAAACGAGTTTATTTATAAAATCATATGAAAAACAAATAATAAATATTAAAAATGCATATTAAAATCCAACTGAAGCGTGATTTTTATTTAAATGCAGAGTGGGAGATGTGGGATGTTTTTTTACGCTACTAAAATGGAATATAAAATAGAGAATTTCTTCAATAAACTTCAGGGGAAAAGAGTTAAGCGTAAAACGCTGTTAAAATACAATTTAAAATAGAGAAGATTTTTTTTTATCAAATTTCTGGGAAAAGTGGGATGTTTTTTACGCTACTAAAATAAAATATAAAAGAGAGCATTTCTTTAACAAACTTCAGGGAAAAGTGGAAGTGTTTTACGCTATTAAAATACAATTTAAGATAGAGAAGTTTTCTTTTAACAAATTGGGCTATTAAAATAAAATTTCAAATAGAGAATTTTCTTAAAAAATTTCTGTGTTGATGAATTGTTGACAGTAATTTTCTAGATAATAATTTTATGATAAATTCCAGGATCCATTTTAGTTATAATTAAACAAGCGGAGTATGACTTCTGACTTCTGTTCTACTTTAGACAATTCCCCCTTTTCCTTTTTTTAGGCAAACCTTTGTTGATTTCTATTTACACTTTCGCCGTGTGGAATTTTTCCCATTAGCTTAAAACGGCACCGAGGCGAAAGTTCATTGTGCTATATTCGCTTTCTATTTTTTCGCATAATGTGTTGACTGTTTGTGTTTTGGATTCCTGTGCTAACTACTGCTATAGTTGTTATATGGCATTGTTGTGCTCATTGTCGGCTCAGGCGCAAAATGTGTCGCTAACAATGTGCAATTTTTTTGCTTTGTTTTGTTTTGGCTTTCATTTACATGGCCACGCCCACAGCCTTTGGATACTTTTATAAATTGCACACTTAACTTTAGCCCGCGAATCGCGAGGATAACATCAACGGCGGCAAACACAAAACGCTTAGAAAGTTGCATGTGTCAAATGCAAAAGCCGACATTTTGTTTTCTCTTCGGTAGTTGTGTGTGTGTGTGTGTGTATGAAAGACTGTGTGTGTGTTTGTTTGTTTGTATTGTATTGTGAATACAAAAACTTTAGCTCTAAGCGAAATTTTAATGAGCGCAACGCAAAAACCACGAGGCAACTTTTATTATTTTGGCTTGGCATTGTTTGCTATTTTAGTTGTTAGCTTTTTTCACCATGTTATTGTTGTGTGAGAGTGTGTGTGTGTGTGTCTGGGAAACGCATCAAAGTGCAATTTTTATATCCGGGTTGGCGTGCCACATCAAGTTGCCGCTCAGACGATGCAGTGAACGAGACATGGACCCGAGCAACTGTGTGTTGTGGTGTCGGCCACATCCGTTTCCGTCGCATCGTCCGCCATGTTGCGTCCGACACGAAGCTGCCCCTGATTCATTCTTCTCCTCTCTTCAGTTGTAGCAGCAGCTGCTTTTCAGCAACGTTTGTTCGCTTCATAAATCATAAAACTTTCGCCGCACGTCGCTTGGCCCCAGCTCTCCCCCACCCCGTCTCCCACTCGCTGATCATCCTGCTACTTCTGCTGCTGTTGCAAGCGCCGCTAAGCCCCCGACTATAACACAAAAAACTCTCAAACTCTTAACTTGCAACATCGCAGGCAGCTGCCAACTGCTGCTAAGTGTTGAGTAAATGTTTTCGCGCCTCGTTGCTCTCGCAAATTCCCAAAACGTTTCCAGTTCTAGTTCCAGTTGTTGTTGTTCTTGTTGCGGATGTGTGGCACGTGGTTGTCGTTGTTGCCACTTTTGCTAATACATAAAATATCCATATTAATACCACTAGGAAAATCATCTCTAAAAGTAAGTAAATCCATTCCCCACTCTCCACTCAACTTTGCCCCCTTTCAGTTTTATGAACTTCAATTGACAAACATTTAACAGATCGTTCCGCTGGGATGACAATAGACGGCAAACAAATCAAGTTGCCATTTATTGGGAAGTGCCAGACAATAATATTGTTTGATTTGAATATAATTAATTGTTATCTACATTAGATTTAATAATGGCGTATACATTATAACTGAGCTTGAATTCTGTCTGACTAATAATTAAAACATGCTCGTAAATTTGGAATTTCCTTTGGAATAAAACTCTTGAGTCCCAATAATCCCAGTTCATAGAGAATTAAAAACACTTCGATAAGTTCAGAAGCTTTAGTCGAGTGTGCTCAACAATGAGATAACCGCTACGTGGCAAAAATCAAAAACAAAACCTATTTTAGTCAATTAGCCATTAAACTGATATACAAATGACTTGCAATTTTGACGAATTTAATGCATTTATATATGTTATAATACAAACACCAACACCATTTACCCTTTACATTTCACAGTTAATTACTTGGCGTAATTTTCCTCTATGTCAGGCTGCTCTGTCTCTGATTTTTCCATCTCTGGCTGCTCCGCGTCTGACTTTTCTGTTGAAGCTTGCTCCGTCTGCTCCATGTCAGAATGATCCGTTGAAGGCTGCTCCATCTCAGACTGCTCTGTTGTAGGCTGCTCCATCTCGGTTGGTTCGGTTGGAATGTCCTCCTCCTCAGTTACCTCCGTATCCTCTGTAGTTGTCGGCATTATCTCGGTGGTGGTCGCAGTTCCATTTTGCGGTCCACCAGCTTCCCACAGTCGCATCACCTCGAGAAATTTGGGCTGAGCCAAGCGCCTGGAGCTGATGCCCCAAACCATGTAGACGTGATTAAACTTCTTGTTAGCATACAAGTGATTCACCACAACATTCGGCAGCCGCTTGGCCAAACGCTGCACATCCTCGACAGCCGACAGATAATCATTCTGTGCGTAATACAAACCAACCGGCGCCGTAATGCGCTCCAGCGGATAGTCTGGCGGTGTGGCACGTCCATAGATGCGTTGATTATCAGTGCCATAGTCGTATTGGCCGAAGCGCGTCGTTGGTTGTAGCTGAAGGTAATGCCGCACCTGCTTGGAATTGGCGCCAGCTGGCAATTGACCCATAAGCACCGGTGTCATAGTCTAAGAAAACGAAGAGCAGATTGAATGATGTACACCTTAATTTTCCATCTTTACCCACTCGATTAAGCTCGCCTGGGTTTTTGCCCAATATCAACCAAATGTAGTAGAAACAAGTCTGCAGATGTATGGCCGATGACATGCATTGCGTGGTCGGCAGACTCGAGTGTGGCAGCACTTCGAAATTGTCGCCAAGAATATTCATGCTGGAACGTGCCACCGAAATCAGCGGCGCCTTAACATGCGTCATAAATGCCACCGGCGCCAGAGCCTGCATCACATGCACCTTGTCATTGTATTCGGGTCGAGTGGAGGCCATCACAAAGAACGATGTCGTACCCTGCGAGTGTCCAATATAACTCAGCTTGCTGTAGCCCGTCTTTGCCAGAATGGCATCAATCGTGGCCGGCAAATCATAAAAGCCAATCTCATGCCACGAGAAACTCCAGTAGCTTTTGTCCGTATTCGCATTGAGCTTGAGATGGCCTCGCGAATACCGATTGCCACGCACATTCGCCATCCAGACATCGTAGCCATTATCGTAGAGAAAATAACCCAAGGCCACTGTGAGGTCCCATCATAATCCAAGTGCTGGAGGCATCCTGCAGACCATGCACCAACAGCACAGGTTTGGCGCCTGGTCTCGGTATGCGATGCACGTGCAGCAGATACTTATCCTCAGTGGTCACCGTGTGCTCTTCTCCCGGATATTTGTATTTGGCCAACAATTGCAGCTAGCTCAGCAACAAATACAAGTAATTGCAACTCATATTTGGCGTTTCTGTCATTTCTGTACTCACCGTTGTGAGCGTGCCGTCTTCAATGACACTCGCCGGAAAATTATCCTCCATGTAGCCCGCTTTGCTTGCTGTCCAGCAGAGGCTGAGGCAGAGCAATCCGAACATTTGCCGCCATGTGCAGCTCACGTCTAACATGGCGTATGATCAACTAAATGACAAACCACAATTCGTTCTCTCTCTGGCGGCCCTAAAGAGCGGCAATTAGTTGCGCCAGCATTTTGAACTTATCGGGATGTCATCGCAATAAAATAATTCGCATATGTTTTCAGCTAATTACCAATGAACGGCACGACATGTGCAAAGTTCACTCAACGGAAAGGGAAAGTGAGAGTTTGTGACTCTAAATAAGCCAATCGAACTAATCAGTTGTGTCGAAGTGAACGAGAGAAGGGCAGAGCATGAGCATTAACTCTTCAATCAACCAGACAGTCAGATTGATTCAAGTCTGGTTTCGATATGGAAATGAAAATTGAAATGGAAATTCTAGCTGAATGCCGGCTAATCAAATTGCACGGCGGCTTTGCAAACTGTTTGCCAGCCTGATTGCAAAATTAAATTTTTAATTCAATTGCGGCCGGTGCGCTCTTCGAATCAGTTTTGCAGTCCAAGTCAAACTTTGGCGCTTAGAGGGGTTCTTTTTTCTCGCACTCTACCGAAAGCCATATCAACTTATTGATAGTTGAATTTAAGGAGAGCATCAGGAGAGGGATTGAATGAAGCCTTAAAATGCTTGCAAAAGGCATCGTTGCAAGCGGCATTTAAAAAAACTGTAGCTAACTACAGATACCCTTAAAATAAGCATTAAATCAATTTTGATATAAAATTGAATTTAAATTGAAATAATAATAGAATTAACCATAAAAATAAATTTAATATGATAATAGCTACAAGTGCATATTTTAAATATAATTTAATTTTATTTTTAACTATTTATTTCTTTGGTTATTAATATGTATTTCAATATATATTTTCTTATTAAATAATACAATTTCTTACCATCATTTCTTATATTCATATTCAAATAAAATACATTTAGTATACTAAATGTATTTTATTTAGAGTATTAAGACTTCGCCTATTCGAAAATGTAGAATATATTTATTCTTTTATTTTGTGTTTGATGAGTGACTGCTGTCCATTGAGCAAACATGGGAAACGCTTTCGATTTGCATTGAGAGAGCCCCGCTTCGTAGCATTGGCTGTGTCATCGTTTTTTACAATTGATTGGCAAAAATTGATTTCAGCTTTTGCATAAAATATTTGGTTGCCTTTATTTGCGCCAACTGCCAACCGTTTTTGGCTGTTTGGTTGCCTGACAGCCTGACAAAGCGCCACAGCACGAGTTTGATACCGATTCTGATTCTGATTCAGATTTAGATTCTGATTTTCATTGCTGAATGAATCCATAGCTAGGCCCCAAGGCTGGCCAATATTTCGACATTTGACAAATAACTTAATTCAACGTTGTCACCACATGTTGGCAATGCCATTGGGAAGAGGGAAACTGAAAGAGAACGAGGAGGAGAGATGGAAGCGAATGTCCTGCCATCTCTTGACAAGCTGTCACCCACGCCTGCTTCTTCTTCGTCCTCGTCCTCGTTCACGTTCTTACTCACAGCTTGTCCGTGGGCGTTGCTATTTGTGTGTGCGTGTGTGGGCGGCTCCTGGCAACGTTTCAATTGGCAACATGCTAAACCTTAAGCTCGCGTTTCATACTCAAATTGCAGCAAATTAAAGAACCAAGGTTGAAACTCAATTTCAGCGTTCAATAACATTTTTAAAGTTTCTTTAAAATAGACTTTAAAATATTAAAGCTTGAAAATTGTAAAGAAATTATATTGTTTAATTTTAGAATTTCTGGAGTCCAAAGACTTTATTTTCTTCATCTTACTTTTAACCCGTCAAGTTAATATTTATTCAATAAAATTGTAACAAAAATCTTTAAAGTACTGAAGTTTGGAGGATACTTTAAAATGTTGAGGGCATTGATCTTCATATTTCCAAATAAGAAGAAACTTATTTCACTTTTAATATTTATGTTTTTAATATTTAATTGTAATCAATACTTAATTATTTCAATTGCAACACCGCACATTGAGATCGCAGAGAAAGAGAAGGTTTTAATTTGACCAGATAGTTATCGATATATGAAGTGGTTTTTTTTATTGTTTGTATAGGAATATTCCAACAGAGGGTATTATTAAATTTGAACAATATTTTTTTAACATAACATATGCCTTAGTAACTAAATTCAAACTTTAAATGCAGCAGCAGTAGCAGAGCAACTTTAAATGTTGCAATATTTAACTCAAATATCTTTAGCTGCAAAATGTTCTTACTTTTTTAAAGTTATAAAACTATAAATTACAATAAACTAAAAACTTTTTGCTTTCAACATCTTGCGTGCCATTTATGCTGTTGCACTTTTGACCTACTTTGCGGTGTTTTAACAAATTGCCAGATCGTTAAATTGGGCAATTCCCTTTGGTCGACAGGGTGCAATCAACGTCGTCGATCGTCGTTACAACACTTTGAAGCCTGGCGCGTGCCGCGACAATTAGCTAGTCTCTATTTTGAGACCAAGTGCCAATCAGAGAGGCATCAAACAGCTTGTTGACTACACGAAATTCCACACAATGTTGTAAGCTGAGCAGGCAAACCAAACCAAGAGAAAACCGGCTCAGACCTTAAGTCGAAGAAGTAGGCGGCTATTAAAATGAGACCAATCAATTGGCCAGCCCTTTTTTTGCCATTGTTTTCCAGTTCGAGGAGCAGCAGCAGCAGTTTGCTCTTTAAATGCCTGCCAGTCTTGACTTGCAGACTCCCAACTGAGACCTAGTTGTTGCCTGAGCTCGTTAGGAGTTCGGTTGAGCATCTGTTGTTGTTGTCGCCAGATTATGATCAGCATTGTTTAGTCGCAGCATTTAGACTGCCACTTAGTTGCAGCAGTTGCCCACATTCTCCTCGCTTTTCCCTCTCCATAGAGTCATACAAATTTCTCACTCTCTCTTACTGACTTGTGTCTCTTCTAGCCATCATTAGCCACGCACGTGACTTTTAATCACGCGCGCATAAAATTGAATGCGAAATCACAGACGGCCAAGGAGAATCCATAAAACAACGCCTGGCCAATTTATAGAGGCGCTGGCCTGGTTTATAGCTTTGCGAAAACTTTGACTCTGTCTAGCTCATTATAAGTACAAGTCGCTAAGATACACTTGCTTCAGGTAACATTGGATTTTGTTACGCTTTGTAAGTGATTTTTAGTAGAGAAAGAGAATCAAATTGTATGAGAGACAAAATTGAAAATATTTACCATTCAGTAATGAATATAAAAGAATTTATTAATGATATATTTGTTTTAATTTCATTCATTGCAAACTCAATAACTGAACTGTAAATAATTTAAATAATGCATACACCATTTGCGTATATTAAATTGTAGTTATTACGCTTCAGCGCAGCGAAAAAAATGTATAATTTTCAATTGAGTTCAACTGGCTGGTGATGACTTAAATAATATACTAAAATGTATCAAATAAATAAATTAAATGAAAAGCCTATTTTATAGCAATATTTGCAACAATTTAATTCACTTTTTTAAGAGTATTTCGGATGTGACGTTTGCTATTTATTTCTTTCTTATTAGCGAGTGAAAAACTGCGTCAAGTTTGTAATTTTTTTTTGGAGCAGCGGAGCTGAGACCTTGGATGGAGTCTAAAAGTTGGCGCTGCTTAAACTGCTAGGCGTAGACAAACTTTACGACTTGGCCAAAGTTTGCAGAAGCCAAAAGGGGGAAGAACGTTTTGTCTGTGCCCAGCGTGCCACTTGACTTTAACCTTTTCAAGTTCCTCGATGTCTGTCTGTCTGTCTGACCGGAGTAGCGCAGCCATATTGCGTTTGATTCAGAGACAGCAGAAAGGACTTGACTCCATGCCAAATGCGCAGGACTTTGGGAGTTGGAGTCATGTTATTATGCTTTCAGAATCGCCCCATTGCCAATTACAATGCGTTTGCCTCCGACTCCGACTCCGACTCTGAGTCCGAATCCGAGTACGAGTCCGATGCCTGTCAGCCTCACTCAATGCCCACTTTACCAGTTACCCGTTGCCAGTTGCCAGTTGCCACTTGCTGCCACTTTCCACTGGCCGACGCCTTTGCCTCACGCAGCATCAGCTCTGGCGCTCTGGACAGTCTGCATTTGGTTGTAATTACTTTTGCCTCGCTTTTGTGTGCACGTGGCACATTTTGTGCTACAAACTGCAAAGCTCCCAGCCCCCAAAAGCCTCTCTCGATGAGGGTCAGGGTTTGTCTAGCTTTAAGATTTGTTTTTCATTCGCCAACGAGCCAATTGCAGCAAACAAACAACAATTTAAATTAATGCCGCAATCACAATAACATTTAAGTTAATTAATTTTAAAATTTAATTCAATTGCACAGCTCCCACATATAACGCGGCAATGAACTTAAATTAACTAACAACAAATACGTTTGCAATATATACTCGTACATTGTTTAAATCGCTCGCCATAAATTTCACAGTATTTTATGCCTCTCGCCATGCTCCAGTGACACGATGTGCTGACTGCCTGTTAATATTATCAATAAAATGCAGAAAAAAATTAAACGAAAAATGAAAATTATTTTGCGCTTTCATTAATTACGTCATTATTTGCATATTGTCGCCAGGCGATGGAACAAAAAAGGGGAAATGTAATGCAATGCGTGGCTGTGCAACCATTATCTCTGATTTTTAATGACAGCCAAGACTCCTTTGTGTGTGCAAGGAGTTGGTTGGACAACCGCTGCTGATTGCTCTGCCCCATCAATAAAATCAACGAGTGATAAAGGATTACGCACAGCGACAACAAGGACAACGGCAGAAGCAGCGCCAATTGATTAATTTATGGAACATGAGAAGACATTCAACTGAGTGTGGCGTCAATATTAATGGAGAACTTCACTTTACACTCCACAGCAAAAATAAGCAGACAAGAAGTGAAATTGAATTGAGCAACCACACTTCACAATTGACAAAAATATAAATGTTGTTGAGCGGTGTTTGATGATTTTGAGCATTTGGCTCCCTAATTAATTTAATGTCATTTTGTATTACAATAAATTAATTGAATCAAGCAAATGCTGTCAGTGGAAAACTTTGCTAATTTTGCAACACCAAACGAACATTTAATTAATGTGCAATTAATTAAGGTTTGATTTGTATAAATTACACAACTCATTGCCAGATTTGCTATGGACCATAATTCATTTTACACTTCTTTATTAAGGCTGCTTTTGCATTGTAGTAAATGTATGAATAGTTTTTAAGCCAAAATATTCTTTTGTAGAAGGTAAGCAAACTTATCATTATTAAAGTTAAGTTGCACCCTTTTCAATTTCATTTTCAGTTTCCTTCACTATTTTACTCATTTACCTTAGCATAATACCCTCGTCTACAGGCATAATCCTTAATTTGCCTGCCACCTTGCTGGGGAGATCCATTTGGCATTTAAGTGCCTCCCCGTTCAATGTGTGTTGTACTTAAGAGGACTACATTAAACTGCCAGAGCCTGCAGCATAAGTGTTTTCGCTTGAGGCAAACAAAAGCTTTTCCATTTTTCTCTCTCTCCTTCTTCATCGCATGACCAAAATGATGGCGAGCCCGAATCCCATTTCATTATCAATAAGGAAACTCCAACACGGTCCACACACACTCACACACATGCTTATAAATAAAGACGACTTCCAGCTGGCAAAAAAATAAATGTATTTTAGTCCTTTTCATTACGATAATGAAATATTTCAAGAGCAGTTTATGTGGATTACTTGCTTAAATGTGAGAGGCACATGCAAAAAGTGGCAGCCACTAGCCCACATCCACATCCACCGTATGACGCCATAAACATGGTGTAAAACCCCATGACAGGACCAAACACACACATTAACGTATGTGTGTATGCTCTTACAGGACATGCGTGCAAATTCATATGTATAAGCAAAGCCCAGGCAAAGCCGCAACTCCAACTCCACAAGCTGCCAACTCTCGACTTCAACTCCCGCAGTTTCTGCCACGCCAAGAAAAGCAAAGGCATAATTATGGCATTATCACACACGCACACACACGCCAACACACACACACACACACACACACACTCGCTCACTAACGATAATCAATTGAGAAATGTTTATAATGAAGTGGCGCGACCAAAGTCACAATGCCCGCCCGCTAAGCACTTCATTTCCCCATTTTCCAGCCATTTATCGTCGTTGTGTGTGTTTGTGTGCCCAGGAGGTGTTCGTGGAAGGGGGCGTGGCATGCAAAAATGGCAAACCAGCAATAAACTCGTCCACCAAACCGCCGTCTGCCGTCTCGTTCATTGATACCATGTGCTAAGTATACCGTTGACCAGAGAGATAAACACCGACAACACGCACACCACTCCAGCCCTTGACCACAGCCGCCCCCTGCCCCTTCCGCTGCCCTCGCTCCCCTTTTCGCGCTTTCATGACAATGTCCATCATAATTCATGGAGCGACTTAGGGACATAGGGAACTAGCACCGCAAACTGAATTGTAACAGCGACAACAACACTGCGGAGCATGAGGTTTATCGATGCGGCCCCCGAAACACAGTCCATTGTAATGAAATTAGCATAACACACAAGACAAAGTTGCGCATTGTGCGATAATTAAGTTTAACGTGGCAGCTTTTTAAAGCTACCATCGCAAATACACGCAACGAAAAAGCTAAGCGCAAAAGATTTCATTCACAAATAAATTAATAAACTATTTTCAATTACCTTGAACACATACTAATAGTACATAAATACATATAACATAAAAATAAACCCAATCTTCTAATATTCATTTTTGTTCGAGTTAGAAAATCTCTGAAAATTAGTTGAGTACAACTACAAATTTGCGTATACGCAATATAATTAAGTATACGAGTATTATAAATGTCAATATTTCCAATTAGCAAAATTTTTACCAGCTTAATTGTCAAATAGGCTTACTAAATGATTATTAATTTTAACAAATTCTAAGTAATTAAATAAAATTAGGACAACACACGCCACAAACTAAAATATTCTATTCTTAATATTAAAACAAATTTTTGAATTTTTTAAAATTTTTTTGTTTGTTTTTTTTTATTTTTGACAAATTATAGAAATGAATATAACGAAAACTCAAAGTTCTACTAGCTCTATTTGATATTTCACTAGGTAATCATAACAATTAATTGTAAATATTTATAAATTGTCAATGATGCTTAATTCAAATAATACACAAAACAAACTTAAATATTCTGAGATTATTGAGTTTAAGCTGACCGATTTTTAATGTCAATTACAATTTTTCTAAAAATTAGGTGTGAATTGACAAATTTATGACAAATTGTAGAAAGTATTACGTATACGAAATATCATTACGAATACGATTATTTTAAAAAAGTATCTCAAACTCTATCGGATATATTAAAAGCAAATCTTAATAAGTTTAGTTGTCAATTTTTATTACTCAATGATTTTTAATTCTAATAATACACAAACTTCAATGTTTAAAGTCTACTATAAACTAAATTTATTTGCTTTTATAAATAAGAATAAGCAATCATAATTTAATCAAATCAGAGGTTGGGACAATTTTTCTTTCTTTCTCGCTATGTTTAATGTTTTTATAGAATATAATGTGAAAATTATAACTGAAAAAACTTTTTCAATATATTGAAAGATTTTGTCTACAAATACAAATTTAAAATATTCAAAATATATAATATTTAATAAATTCGAAACGTATAATGTATGCATATAATAATCATATTAGATATATACATACATATATGATACATTAACTAAAGAACATATAAATATATAATCAACATTTGACAACTTTCCATATATAGTATTTAAAATAAGCCCGTATGATTGTAGACATTCTTCAAGTGTGAAAGGCAAGACTTAGCCACAGTTAACGGAAACAGGCCACAGCTTCGACAGCTTAGTTCAGCTGCTGTGGAAGCCTTGGAGGGGCAGAAGCTCAGAGAAACTACCATTGACACTGCGAACTGCAAAAATGATAATGACAATGACAATGGCAATGGCAACTGGCAGCAGTTCCTCGGGCAGATGCCATTTCTAGGTGAATGTTCACTACAACGAGGAGCGAATACTGTGTGCTGTATGCTGAGTGAGTGCCTAGAGTAACTGTTCCTATTGTGTCATAGGTTTGGGAGCAATGCACCCTTTAACCAGCTGCAACCAGCAACAACCCATTTTCAACTTGGACTCCTCCATTTAATTTATGCCAAGAGCAATGGAAACGGCAAGAGCAAAGCAAAGGCAACAGCAGTCGCAATGGCAATGCCAATGCTGAGGTTTAAAACCCAATGAGCCCTTATAAATGAGCTAACGCTGCTTCATCGCTGCGAGTTCAAAGTGCAACAAACTTGGCTCGTGCTTTACTTTTATTGTTTTGAAATATATATATATATATATATTATATGTAACGTTGTGTTATATAATAGGTTATGTTATCATAGCGAACGGTGAATGGCAAAAGTTGAATAAAAGTTTTGCTTTAATGCGAGCATAAATTAAATTACTTTTTAGAGCTTAGCCATAGGGAAATGCTTCAAGCCGACAAAGGTAAATTGAATGAAGAAGTAAACCGCGAACTTCTTGTTTCGTAAGCTAACACAAAATAAACTCCAAGAGTGCAGGATTTTGTCTCAAAGTAAATCTGTTTAATTAGTTTACATGGTTATGTTATATCGTAATTTCCTAATTCTAAGTCATTATATTCACATAAGATTTTGATATATATGACTGTAAAATAAATTATACATTAAGCTGTTAAAGTTTGCAGCTTTGCCTTAAGAACTTATCTTACTTATGGTATCAGTTACATGAATTATCTTGCATATTTGACACTGATTGCACCGTTTAGTTCCCAGGATTGTCGCAGCTTTCACATTGGCGGTATTAAAGCTTTTGCCTGCCTTTCACAAAGCGTTTTGTTAGGATAGCCAAAGGACTTCGATACAAAGCCATGCTAGAAGGCAAGTGTCACTTGAAGGCATTTCTGCTTGTTGTTTTTACTCGCTTTGCAATGCGAGCAATGCAGCCAAGTTTTCAGCGAGTCATTCTTGCTCCTTTTTCATTCACTCTTTCCTTGGAGAGTTTTCTTTTCTCTTCACTTTTTTTCTTTTTATTTTTTGGTATGTGTGTGATGTTCGTTCTTTTACAGTGCGCTTTCAATTTGTGTGTACATAAATTTCGAAATGGACTTCTCATGTTTTGGAGTCGCGACACCATGCAGAAAAAGAAAGCATAAGAGAAAAAGAGAGAGGGAGAGGGACGAAAAATGAAATGGTGTGCGGAAACAAGGAACCATGACGGCCAGCTTGGAGCAACTACAACTACAACAACTGGCAGATAGTGTTGCGAAAAAGCAACTGCATAAATAACCAAGCTAACAAAAAAAAAGAAAACAAAAAACAAAAGGCTTTTACATAAACAAAAAACGCCAATCGAAAGTCGCGATTCGAGTTCGTCCTTGTCGCAATGCCAAAATTTACGACTTCTATGGAATATTTCCACGCATAAATTTAGCGAGTTGAAAAATTCTCGAAATAAGCAAAAGCAAAATATGTAGAGTATGAAAATTCCGTTTGTTATATCGCATTTCTTGCATTTGTTTTAATTGGAAAACTTAAAGCATTTCCATTTGAAAAGGCGACACACTTTGTTCGTTGGCAACACTACACAACGCACAGAACAACATCAAGCTGGGCAATTTGATTGTGTGGCGATTTCCGCCTTCAATGGACCGTAAAATTACAGCAAGCTAGAGTAAGAGAGAGAGGTAGAGAGAGGGGAAGTGGCCAAGTGGTGGCTCATGTAAATGTTGATAACAATAAAAGTCAAAAACGAGTGCAAAAGTTCAAGTTAAAGTCTAATTTCATCGAAGCGTTCTGCTTGAATGCGAAGGGCACTTCTTTCAACTTTTTGGGTGTGCACATTATATACATATAGTAGTATAGAGTTGTAAGCGACGCTTGGAAGCGTTTCTTTAATGCAGTTCTCACACTTGGGAGACAAGCAGCGGGAGAGGCGCGTATCAAGCGTG
Source organism: Drosophila albomicans (assembly GCF_009650485.2). NCBI lineage: Eukaryota > Metazoa > Arthropoda > Insecta > Diptera > Drosophilidae > Drosophila > Drosophila albomicans. The sequence goes on along the minus strand of NC_047628.2, from coordinate 14,772,216 downwards.
ACAAAAACAATTTCAATAACAAATTCTATATAATATGAGCATTCTAAAGTGTGTGAAGGTGTCTAATGAAATCAGCTAAGAAAAATGTAAACTTCACAGGAAATTATATCACATTTCATGAGAAAGTATACTACCATTAAATAATATATTTGTTTTAATAAAAGCATTAAATATCACATCTAAATATTTCGAATATTTTTTTAGTGAATTTTATTTTTTTTATTTATGAATAGTTAATAGTTTACCGCAAACTCAGTTTTGCTTAAACATTCCATTTGATGTTCCGACTTATTGAAGACCGTCTTTGTTAATAACATAGCAATCCATTTTAGTATGGCAAAATATTGTTAATTTTATGGATAACCGAAGTGAAATCTATCAGAGCATGAAATGCAATTACCACAGATTATATAGCAATTTGTAAAGCACATTCATGTACGAGAATGTATTTCCATAATGATGATGATAATATTAATAATAATGATGAAAGGGAAAAAAGTGGCTGAAAGCAAAATGTCATTTATTTATTTGGATGCTCTGTCACTTGTTTGCCGATTTCTGTCAATGCCATTTAAGGATTTGGTTAAAAGGATTTCTGCTTCCCTCCTCTCACTCTCTCTGTCTCCATGTCGCATGCCCCATTTGTGTATTAAATTGCCTCTTAGTGGCGATTCTAGACGCTTGTAATGTTAAGCCCAGCATATGTGTGTATGTGATCCGGCGTCATCATTACCATTTTCTCTCATCGTCACACACACACACATACACGGAGAGCCTTACATGTCTTTATGACTTTTCTCGCAAATGATAAGAAAAGTTTTTCTAGCTTAAACCGAGCGCATCCCCCACACTCACTCTCCCATCCAAAAGTACGAGATGTCCATGTCAAAACATATGGCATATTGCCAGGCAAAACATTTAATGGTCTGCAAAATGGCCAGGACTAAGCAGCTTGGAGAGTGAGAGAAGAGGAATATGAGGACATTAAAAGTTGCTTAACCTTCATTAGGCGCCCTATTTCTCCAACTGCCAGTGAAATGAAATTTAATATGTGTCATGGCTTGGGACACGGCTTCGGGTTTGCGCAATAAACGCGGCTGTCAGTGAAGCTTAATATCCCATTTGTGCATGGCTGGCATTGCCATCGCCAGGCTGCACTGCATCCTAATGATATGCTCGAAAAAATTACGAATCACCGCAAAAAAACGTTGGCAAAACAAAGAGACAGACAAACTGCGAAATATATATAGAAAAAAAAGCGCATAAGCTTTCCGCGTAGCTTTAATCAGCGCAAAAGGGCAACACTGTCGAGTTGGCTGCTAGCAGCCAAACTCAATTTCCCCAACTTGTTTCACGCCACGTTGGAGCTGTCTACATTGCTCTCCTCGGGTTGGTCGCCCAACTTCCTGTTTGCTGGCTACAGCGGCAAAACGCGTTAATGCGGCGACATGGCATTATCCTTTTACTGGCTGCCTGTTCCTCGACTGCCATTCTGATAATCGAATTTGCTCAAACAAGCGAGCGGCATAAGTTTGCCAAGAAAGCAGCCGAAGCAACAGAAGCAGCAGCTGGAGTACAAAAAAAATATATATATAAACTTACCAAAGATAACAGCGCAATGCACAGACTGCACTTTAACAATTAAGAAGTGCAAATAATGGAGAAATAATCCTGGGCCCTCAATAGCTCTTTGTATTGAAAGCACTTGCAAGCTTTGGTAAAGTATATTAAAGTTTAAGCTTTTAAATGCACTTTTTTAAGCCTATCAAAAGCTGGAAAAAAAGTACAGACGTTAATATTCGGAAAACTTCATTAACGCAGTGGCCACAACAGATAATTAATAGAAAATATAATCAGTAGTAAAATTGCTTAATCAAAATTATTGCTGAACTTTAAAGCTCCCTAAAAAGATGTATATAATCAAATTTACATTAGTTAGACGATGATCTAATGCTTGTTGACTTTAAACCTCTCCTTTTGAAGCTTTGAAGTCTTCGATTACCTTCAACTTTCTTCGCACGTCGCTTTGGATTCTCAACCTTTGGCACAATCTGCAAATAAAACTTAGCTAAGCTAAATGAAATCCTAATTGAATGACAATCTTACAAGAGCGTCAAGTAATGTCTCTCTTTGAGCACTAAGCAGCTCCTGAACTTCTTTGACACGTCTTTGCATAAACTCAATTTCCACTTCCCTCATCCTTTGCTCGTCCTTAACTTTATTTACTTGAATGCGCATAATAACATTCTGGTTGTCCCACTCAGCGGAATCATTGGCGAGCTTAGTATTGAAAATGTTTAAACGAGCCCCATAATTCTGCGGAAATAAGTTGAAAATTTAGCAGTATATTCAATGGCACAGTGATTACGTTGCATTAACCTCGATGATCATTGCATAAACAAACGCTACTTGTGTTGTTGTATTTTGATTGTTTTGCATTTCTTCTTCGAGATCTTTGCGCTGCTTGAGAAGCGCCTCAATTGGCTGGCGGTCTTTTTGGATCTGCATCTTTGTCAGGGCAGCAAAATAGTCTCTCACATAACGCCATTCAATAGGTATTCGCAATTGAATTTCTGTGTGCCGCTTTTTGCAATCCTTGATCACTTTTGCCCTGTGCCGACCCCACCAGGCATTAGCGATTTTACGCGAATTTTCGATGACACTCTCGAATGCCTTCTTTGTCGACGTCAGTGTTTTGTCTAGTTCTATTCCAAAATCGATCAATTGCTGTTGATCCCAAATGGCACTCATCATTCTCTCATAGCCCCGGTCGAGAAATATTTGTGTGTAGAAGAACTTATAGTAGCGTACAATCTCATTGATGTCAACACTAAGTTTAACCCAATTCAGCATTTCCTCGCTATAATTCATTTGAAGTACATCTAAATACACAGAGTCGGGAAGAGCGCAACGCTTAAAATATCCATCCAATGACCAGCCAAATAAATCATATGGCAAACTATGCAAATCAATTTGTCCCCAATCCACTGAGATTCTTCCCATGATGCGAAACCGATTGATGGCTCGCGAGAACATGAAATACAACGAGGATCGCTTCAGCGATTCCAACAGCTCCTCATAGAGACGTGTGCTGCCCGACACGATGCTCAACAACAGCGATGAGCCATACAGTGTTGGTCGAGGATGCAGCAGATGTCGCGATGAGACACTTCGGAATTGTGATGTTGATTGATGATTTAAGATGCCGCTCAGAGTCATGCTAGCCGAATATCTCGATGGCCACGTGTATATCATTTCTGGTGTTGACGTCGAATCCGAGCTCAATTCAGATGGAAACTTTTCATAGTCGGGCAGATCCACTTCCTTGAACAATTTCTGCAGAAACGTATCACGACAGACGCCAGTATCAATGTTTGATTTTATGGGCATCAAAAGGTTATAACGCCGTTTGAATTCTTGCTCTTTTTCTGGCTGAGTCATCTTCCAAACATCTTTTGATTGCGTGCTCATGTTTGTTGGAACTGTAAAGCAAACCCAATGAACAAAAATCAATTAACGAAAAAACATAAAACAATATGTCTGTCTTAGAACAAAAAAATAATGTAGTAATTAAGAACAACAAATAATAAAAGTGGCAAAAATGTCAACTCAAAACAAAACAGCTTTTATTTATATTTGTTTAAGGTAATCTTAATTTATTCCTCAAATTATGCTTTGAAGACCAGAACATCTGCAAAATGACTAACAAGTTGTGTTGTTGATCTCAAATTGCTGACACACTTTTATTTAAAGTGCAACGAATGAAATTAAAAATAATATTTAGAGCTATGCAATAGAAGCCGACTTCTCAAATTGGATTAAGAAATATATGTAGGTTCTAAGAAGATCCCGGTGAATTTATATAATTTTGCAATCGTGGATAATGCATTGTTAATGGATTTGAGAATGTAATTATCGCATTTGGATATGGCTGGTTATGCGTTATGAAATCACCACTATATATAGGACAGCACAGGTTCGTTTCAGGCCAGTAGTGATCAGGAGATCGTAATGGACTTCTTACTCCATCTAGCGCTTTTGGCGCTCTACGCTGTCGGTTTACAGGCCCAAGGGCTATCGTTACGTTGTCAAAGCCAAAAGCGTTCAGTGTTAAAACAGCAGGAGCTCATTAAGAGAACAATCTTAAAATATCAATTGCAAGTGGATACTGTCAGCACGCAATGCCATATCACTATACCGAATATTATAGGTGAATGATACTATTTATTGTTGCATCATACAGTTAATTAACTGTTTTTTTCTGTTTTTGTTGTTTTTTTTTTTTGTAGGGGCATTTTTTACAATTATCAGCCATCCAACCCATCCAGTTCAACCAATTAATCCAATATTTATTCCACCAACAATTCAGCCAACACCAATACCAATACCTCCTAGCGAGCCCGATCCACCAATAAGTGTTTTACCGCCTCCACAACCTCCAGTTTATCCAGATGTTCAACTTCCTATTGCTCCAGTTTATCCAGATGTTCAACTTCCTATTGATTACACAAATGTTTGTGGATTTGGCATCAGTATTACGCACTGTATTCAACTGCTATACCCTCCTGCTGAAAAGATCATCGTCAATCCTCCTCCCGTCGTCGAGCCTCCTCCCGCCGTCGATCCTCCTCCCGCCGTCGAGCCTCCTCCCGTCGTCGAGCCTCCTCCCGTCGTCGATCCTCCTCCCGTCGTCGAGCCTCCTCCCGTCGTCGAGCCTCCTCCCGCCGTCGAGCCTCCTCCCGCCGTCGATCCTCCTCCCGTCGTCGATCCTCCTCCCGTCGTCATTCCTCCTCCCGTCATCGTTCCTCCTCCCTTCGTTCCTCCTCCCGTCGTCGTTCCTCCTCCCTTCGTTCCTCCTCCCGTCGTCTTTCCTCCTCCCTCGTCGTTCCTCCTCCCGTCGTCGTTCCTCCTCCCATCATTCCTACCGTCATCTATCCTCCCATCGATGTCAGTCCTCCCAGTGTAGTCGATCCTCCCGTCAACCCCCCTGTCCCACCGAACGCCATCGAAATTCATGAACGTGAGCTCACACCGGTTGACATTGTAGAAGATGCCACGTTGACAACGGTAAGTTAAATTCTGGAAATAAGAAATTCAGTATAGAACTACAAGTGTTGTTATGCGATCTTCTGCTAGATAACGATGATCTCGAAATATGGATATCCAGCAGAAACGCATTATGTAACCACACACGACAGTTATATATTGTGCTTGCATCGGATACCTCGCGTGGGTGCTCCACCGATCCTGCTAGTCCATGGCCTAATGTCCAGTTCGGCGATTTGGGTGGAAATGGGCCCATCACAAGGTTTAGCCTACAAACTGTACCAGCAAGGCTATGACGTCTGGATGCTGAATACACGTGGCAATATTTACTCGAGGGATCACCAGAATGTCAACATTAAGCCGTCAGAGTATTGGGACTTCTCGTTCCATGAAATTGGCGTTTACGATTTGCCAGCGGCAATTGATATGATCATCTCAACGACGTCGCAGCCAAAGATCCAATACATTGGACATTCGCAGGGCAGCACAGCGTTCTTTGTGCTGTGCAGTGAGTTGCCGCACTATAATGATAAAATTGCTCTCATGCAGGCGTTATCGCCAACGGTTTACGTGCAGAACACCAAGAGTCCCGTGCTTAAGTTTTTGAGTCTCTTCAAGGGCAAATATGGCGTAAGTTGATTAAGGTTACTTATCATTTAAACGTTTTATTACTACTTATTTTCTTCTTTTTGTTAGGTACTACTCAATTTGATGGGTGGTCTGGAGATCCAGAAGGACAACACTTTGATACAACAGTTCCGTAACCACATCTGCGCAGCAGATTCGGGCAGCGACATCTGCAAGGTCTTTGAGTTTGTGCTGTGCGGCTTTGGCTGGACAGAGTTCAACCCGGTGAGTGCTGAGTTGACTTATCTACAACTGTACTGTGCAATAGCTTATCATTCATTCTGTTTTAGAACATGACCAACGTGGTTGTAGGACACACCGGTCAGGGCGCCTCAAGTGTTCAGGTCTATCATTATGCATACATGATGAATTCCCAACAATTCACTCGCTTTAACAAGGCGGCCCTGCATAATCAAGTCACCTACCAAAACCAAGCACCCGCCTACAATCTGACTAGAGTTTCATGTAAGGTGGCATTGCATTATTCTGAGGACGATTGGCTCGCTGGCAAACAGGACGTTCAACTGCTGAGACAAAGAATACCGAACTGTATCGACAATGCGTACATTCTCCAGCGAGGTTTCAGCCATTATGACTACATGATCTCACGGAATGTGAATCGACTCGTTTATGGTCGTGTCCTTAACAATTGCCATGCGAATAAGTATGTTGTTCCTTTGAACCAGTTTACGAGTCCCTCTGGATCATATTACCAATATGGAAAGTAGTTCTACTAAAAACTAAAAAAATTTTATGGTGTCGGGTTTTGATTTTAATTTTTGTAAATGCTTAATATATTTTTAATAAACTGGTTATGGTCTTACATTGTACACACATATGGTTAATAATAATAAATATACGAGTATTCCATAAATTCGATGCTTGTTTACATCGTCTATGAAAGCAGATTTCTGTTCTCGGATTCCTCCTAAAAAAACAATGGAAAAAATAGCTAAAAAGCGTTTTACATTTGGCATGTATGCACCACGTGGCAGCAGAACAAGAAAAGTTGATCATGGCATGAAAAAAATCAACAAGACAGTAAAATATAATAATTGAAATAATATAATTAATTGAAAATATTAATAAGATAGCTTCATTGAAATGATCTTTTTATCTGCACAAAATTATAATAATAATAGCTGAAAATTTCGTAGAACTCATATTGAATTTTCTGTAGCTTCTTAAAGTATAATTTGCACAATTTGCTTTCTGTCCAAAGCACAGAAGCGGCAGCGGCTAAAGGCTGCTGGATTTTATAAACGAAATTCTTGGTAGAAAAATCAATGCACATAAGGATTTGCATATTTGAGAAAGCGAGGAGCAGGCGTTTCATAAATTAAACACGCATACAGCACGCATATTTACATGCCGCAAGGCTCAGTTTTAAATTAAGTTTGCAATTGAAATGGCGCGAAAAGTGAAGGACCAAGACAAGAGCAACGTGACGTCATGGCTGATGTTCTGACTTTAAATTGCTCACGTGTGTGACACAATTTGGGGACAGCACCCCCCTCCGTCTCCCGTCATCCGTCCCGCTCCCACCAAACCCTTGGGGCTGTGACAACGACAATGGCGGAAACGGAAGTGCAAAATGTGAAAAATGTGCGCAGTGCGAACAAAGCAGTTGACTGTGAAGTGAGAGAGAATGGTGGAAACGTAGCACGCTTAACAGCTGACACGTACGCGCTGCCACGCCCACTACTGTGAAATACCGCGGGGCAAACAATTTGGCAAGCCGACACAATTCAACATGCACACACACACACACACACACACACTCACGCACGCACACCCCAACTCCCAGTTGAAGTTCAACTACAACCAAGCAGCCGTCATACATATGTAGGCTTCAGCGCCATCTCTCCATCTGCGACTACAACTGCTGCTACAGCTCCTTCCTGCTCCTGCTCCTACTCCTGCTTTCCGGCTACGATTCGGGCTATCAACGTCACGGGTCTTGCCATAAGCCTCAACTGCCATGCGTACGTGTGTTATTTAATGCTTATCTTTATCCTTTTCCCATTAGTGTTATTGATGTTGGCAGTCGTCGTTTCAATCCCCATACATTCTCCCTTACTCTCTCGCTGGCTGGCTCGCTTTGTGGCACCTGTGTGCTTGGCGCGGTGCCTCGATAAACCTGGCCGGCAGCTAAACGCTGACAATTGATGCCAGAAGATGTGAAACGAAAGAAGCGCCACAAAAACCTGGCACAAAATCACGCGCTAAACATTATTTTAATGCCCCCAGGCAAGTCACATATGTAGTCTCTGCATGTATCTCTCGCTCATTCCTTTGCCTTTGTCTGCCTGCCACACACTCTATAAAGCAGTTTGTCGGAAATATTTAAAGCTCTGTCTCATCGCTGTATTTCCGTTTATTCAGCCCTCGAAAGAGGCCTCTTGGGACAATTCTGCCAGGCAGCCCTGAGACATCAACTGACATTTATAAATGCTGAACTTGCCGTCAGGAATTGAGCTAAGCAGCGGGTGGTGGCCTTGAAGCTGCCACAGAAGAAGCCTTTCGAATTCAAATGATGCTAAATTATGGCGCCAGCTGCTCCGTAATGAAAAAAAGCAAACGGAGCCTTAGCACAAACTGAATAAATGCCGGGATAAGCCAAGGGCGTAAAGTGATTCACAGATATCTAAGGTGAAATATCTGACAGTCGGCACATTAAATATTCCGTTAAAGGTTCTGTAAATTTACAGCAAGCAATCTATTCAATTATACTTGTATTAGACTACAACACGAATTGACAGACTAAAATAAATTTTATATAAATAAAATCAATAGCACTTCGAATACTTTAAGAAATAAACTATTATAAAATTGTTAATTATTAGTCATAAAAATTCTCAAATTTAAGGGAATGTTTCAGTAAGGGAATAGTCGTATACTTAATATTTTAAATATATGCGCACTCTTTACCAAAAGTTTTGTTAAAGATTTAATGGTACTTTTTATAACTTGTCTTATTTAAACTTATTCAGAATCCAAAAATTAGTATCCACGGTCTCTAGCACATCGACATTCTCTACTCTTTCAGATTTCTTGCAACGTCATCTCTTTTGACAACACTCATACGTCTAGCAGCTCTATTGCCATCTCATTCTAAAGATATTCAAAAGGATAGCATTTGTAGAACGTTGGACAACCCTAGTAAAACTTTCATTGATTCATTAGATTTATAAATTTTATCTCTGTTAAATAATTAAGACGCTCATTTGACATTTCACATTTGAAATTAAAAAATACATCAAATATTAAATGTAATTCTTGACCAAGTAGATAAAAAAATCTTCACGAGAAATTATCAATATCAACTCTGGAAGAAAGTAAGGTTGCATCTTGATAACATAGGCTTTTGACAGCAGACAAATAAAAAGTTAAGTCATGCAACAGAAATGAAATAAGAGAATCAGAGACAGCTCTGATATATACATCGCGTGGACGTGTTTTATTATGTATTTTTCGATTGGTGAAACAGCTTTTCACACAATTTTAAACACCAATTCCAAACAAATTCAAATGTATTGTTAGATGTTAAGCGGTTGAACCGATTCGCGCGGCCTCTTGAAAAGTGTGTGATTCGACGTCCTCGAGTTCTTTATTTTCTATGTAAAGTGTTCTCAAAAGTCGTCCAAAGATCCGCAAAACCAAGAACAAAAATAAAAAATAACAATCGTCAAAAAATTTATCATTAAACAATACGAATATGTTAGCACGGAAATACGAATTGAGTCCACGTGTGCCGCCCGTGCACGAGAGGATTGCTCTGCAGTGTGCCAAGAACATCTGCAAACTGGCCGCAGCTCTGCCCAAGCCACGCACTCTCACCGGACATCTGCCGGTGCTTGTGGAGCTGCGCGCTCAAGGTGAGCCCAACACTGTCTATCGCTATCAGGTGAATTTGCCGCCCAGCAGCACCGAAAACGATCATCTAATGCAAACCGATGAGGCCAAGGCGTTAAGCAATAAATTGCATTTACCTTGCCCCGTCCATGATCATCAGTTCGATCCAAATGCTTCTCCGCTGGCGGGTAACAATCCGCTGGAGGATCCGCCGCAGCTGGTTATGGTGCAGGAGAGCGTGCATGTGGTGTCCAATCAAGCCAACGACGATGGCAACAATTACAATGTCTCTACGTTCCAGAACAATGGCTATGCCATTGGAGCAACTAAAACAGCCCATGATCACTTCATGGCCACGCTGCACGAACAGCAGCCGAGTCCACTGCAGTTCACCATGCTCTGGGCCAAGCATAACTATGACTATGATGAGCAACAGCAGCAACTGCAGTATGAACAGCCATTGCTGATGGTCCCGGTCGATATGTTGCCGACACAACTCCATGTGCAACCGCCGAAAGGAATTGATCAACTTCCGCTGCAGCCAAGGCAGCTGAATGGCTACAAACCGACTTCATCGCGCAAGTCCTCTAAGCCAAGGCCGAATAGTTCCACCAGGTTGATCTTTCAACCACAACCGCAATCGCAAGTGCAACAGCAATCAGCCGGTTGTAACTTTGGCTTCGTGTCACCTCAGCAGTTGAATGCATCGCCGAGTGCTGCTCGCAACATTAATTTAGTGCTTGAGCCAGGCGAACATAATGGAAAGGTCTCTTGTGATCCTCAGCAGCAACAGCAGCATATGAGTGGCGATCAGATACGTTCCATCTGTCGCCAATTGACACGTGTGCTTGAGCTTGGGCACCCATTTGAGAAGCGTCAGCAACTGGAGCAGAATCATACATTAACCGATCAACAAAAATATAAGCGTATTTTTGGTAAGTCCACAAATCGATTTGGTTATTTATTTCACCATAATTTACAAGATAACTTGAAATTTATTTAAATTGTATAAACTTTACAAAAAAAGTCTTCCTGCATTCCCATATTTTTACAAGTGTTCGCAAACGAACAAAAATTACATATTCACTAAAGCGAACGAACTGAATAAGTTCCTCTTAGCCTTTTTTTTTTGTTCAGTTGTTGAATTCGGTTCTTTTTTTCGTTCTAGCTCAGTAGTTAAACTAGTTAGTTGGTTCTTTCATTTAATTACTTTTTCTACTGCTATTTGCTAGATTTCAAATAATTAAATTTTAACATAGTATGTGAAATATTGAAAATATATATATAAAGAACTATACGTTTTAAAAATTGTCATTAAAATGTATTAAAGTATATTCTTAAATGTGCTACAAAACTCTAGCAAAATCTTAATTAGAAATTACAGCAAAGAATGATGAACAGCAATTATCGAATAATAAAAAAAAAAGTTAGAAAATCGACGCAATAATGAAAATTCTTAAATGTACTAGCGTGTGATCTAGCGAAATCATAAGACTAAACGAAGAACAGATACCATCGATCGTATCTGTTCTTAGTTTATCGATAAAACGATATTGGGAGCAAAATCGAGCGAACACAAAAGTTCGATAGAGTTCGCTGATCTGAAATTAACGAGTGAACTAATTAACTTATACAACACTATATATTAAATTCCCTTCTTTCCTTACTTTCCTTACTTTTCTTTCTTCTTAGATTCCTTGGTGACAACACAGATGCCACCTGAGCTTTCATCCTTATTCCGCTGGGACTGCTGCCATCTGTGCCACACGGCAATGCGCACAGTGCGCAACGCCCTGGATCATTACATGTCTAGGTCGCACCAGCGTCGCGTTGACTCTTGGCTCATACGCCGTAGCTTCGCAAAGGGTCACAATTTATCGGAGGATATGTTGCGACACTTGCGCAGCTCCGGCCCGGTTGTCTTGCACTGCGATCTCTGTGATCTGAAGCTGACATCGGCGATACATGCACGTCAGCATTTCGACGGACGTCGGCATCGGCTCGTGGAGCGCCACATTAGTAAGCCCAACGGTGAGGGCTACTACGACAAGGCGGGACACTGGGTGCGCACCAATAACAAGTGGCTGGCGTGCAAGGTTTGCGATGTCATCGTCACCTCGGAGCCTCAGCTGGCCATACACATGGCCGGAGTGCGTCATCGCAAACGAGAACGTACCCCGGGACCGTTTTCATTGGCGGAGCCATACAATGGCAATCATATGTATCGCATTCATCCAAATGGTTTGCTGTCGCCCCTTAATCCAAGCGGCAATTACGTGTATGCCAAGCACGAGGTACGCAAATTTAATGATCCCAATGCCACCTATTATTGTGGGGTATGCAACATTACGCTGAATCACATCAAGTCGGTCAAACAACATGAGAATGGACGCACGCATAACAAGAAACTGGGGAAGATGTTGCGATCGCCGCAAGTGTTTCTCAATGCGTCTGCATCCTCTCGAGCCCTATGATCTGATCAACATCATCATATACGATATGGAATTAAATACGTTGCAAGCTACAGTAAAAGCCAAGCCCAACAACTTCTGGTGCCGGGACGTGCATAGTGCCATATTGTTAACAATTTATTTTTGAAATACATTACTTTTTCATATGTTTCATATGTCTAACCATATTTCGTATAATAAATATAATTATATATCTATTGTAAAAGCCATTTGAAAAGTAACGCTTAAAGCAATTAATTTTAAGTTGCGTATAAAAACAATTGCATACTTTTGTGCTGCTTTGAAAATGTTGCCAAGCAGCTAGACGGCTTCTGAGCATCGGTTTTAACTTTTAATATTTTAAGTAAGCAATGTTAAAATTAGTTAATATATTTAAGTAATTTCAATGGCATTCTTCACTGGACTTATTTGAATCAAAAATTCTTGTTACGCTTTCGCCTTACATTTTCAATATTATGTGAAAACTATTGCATACTTTTAAGCTGCAAAATGTTGCTAAGCTCATGCTGCGTGTGTTAGCAGCATGTTGCCAGCAGCAGACTGTGAAACAAACTATTAACACTTGAAATAGTTGATATTTAATTAAACGACACTCATTTGTCATCAAACGTTCTAACACTTTGGTCGCATTAATGAGGCACAGAACTTGCCGCCTCGCTGCTCTCAATCTCTTTGTCTGCTCTTCTGTCTGGCTTCTTTGCTTTTAATTGCTCGAGCTGCTTATGCAGCGACACGTTGTTCAGGCAACGCGAACTGTTTGGATAGCCTGCAATTTGCCACTTACCATTTGCCATTTACCATTGCCATTTTGCCTGGCTGTCCAGACGAAAATCGCATAAAATGTGTCCAGGAATCGTTTGGGATGTGTCGAGACAGTGCGAGGACCATAAAAACAGAGTTATCTCTGGTTAAATATCAAATAGGGGACCTCCTCACACACACAAATGATGTCAGTCAGGCTGCGGTGTCTAGACAAAACATGGCATTAAATAAATAAATAAATCGCAGCAGCAAGTACGAGAATGAGAACAACAATAACAAACAACGCAGCGCAGCGCACATCGACAAACCACAAAAACGGAAGCGACTCTTGCACCCAAAATTTATGGCCATCATTCTGGGCGAGTGTGAAGAAAAAACTGCTGCTGCACATGCCGCCAATGAAGGTCAATAACAGGGCGTTCAGCGTGTGAAATTGTGGGCGTGTCCCAGTCAGCCTAGTCAGCTGCAACAGACTGCATATGTATATGTATATCGTATGCATGTATGTGTATATCGGTAGCAACATGCCGAGTACTATATGTTTATCTGACCGTCTGTTTGATTGTCGCTTCGGGCTGCTGTCGAAGCTTGTTCGAGGGGGAGGCGGAGTAGTCGGGTCAAAGCATGTTTTCGCATAAATTAAACTTCTTATCGGGTATAAAACATTTGACGCCATTGTTGCAGCAGCCAGGAAATGTATTCGCACACATTCACATACACATATGCAGTAAACAGGCAAAAGAGCAACAGACACTGCAACAACAACGACAACAGCAATAACAATATCAATAAAAGAGCAAAAGAAAAATGTCGCAAAATAAATAAATACGAAGGAAATGACAGTTTATCGATGATATAGTTAATGATATTGCCAATGCTGCCAAAGTGAATGCATAGCAATATCACATACATCATTCCAGGCTTATGTACTTCACATTGCAGGCTTAAAGTGTGGCTTTAAGCATGCCATTAAAAGCATAAGCTCAATGAGGTTCAGATGTGTACATTAATTGTGAAAATATTTAAAAAATAATGCAGCAATTTAAATTATTTAAAGCTTCAATCGCGTTTTTAGTTTGTGGTTTATCAAAGCCATAAATTAAAATAAATATACATTTACTTTAAGTTAAACTTTAAATATGTTCTTTAAGGTGCTATTAAGTTATTAATTTATTTCAGCTTAAATTATATTTATTTAAGATTCCTTAAAGTCAAAAATATATAGTTTGATTTCAAAGGATTACTCGCGTTCTTAGCTTATAATTTATCTGAACTAAAAATTATTTATAAATATACATATATTTCGAAGAACATTTTATTTAAATTACTTAAAGCTGAGCTTAAAATTAAATTAAAATGGGATTTATATTTATTTCAACTTCAGGTAATCTTTATTTAAATTATTAACAAACATTAACAAATTGCTTTGTTTTTAATATATCTGAGCTTAAATTTAATTATAACTATGCATTTATTTTAAAGCAAACTTCAATAAAATCGCATTCGCCAAATTTTTATTTGACTGAGCTTCAAATTAATAATCGTCAATTGCTTGCTAAGTTTTTATTTAACTGAACATTAAATGTATTATAAATATAAATTCATTTTAAGTTAGGCTTTAGCTCTTCACAATGTGCTTTAAACATGTAAATCCAAACATTCAAAATATATGTTAAGCATTTAATTTTGAACTGAAATTTACTGTTAATTGCCGCCCAATTATCCTGCCGTATGAATTTTGCCAAAATTTGCATTTATTTCTATTGGCAAAGTCGTCCTTGTGTCACAAGCCCAACTGAAGCGTTGAGTTTGTTTACAACTGTGTAAACAAATTAATTATGCAACTCTCTCACACTCTCGGGCTGTGGATGTGGATGTGGTGATGCTTTCTGAGGTTGCTTTTTAGCATTTGGCAAAATGGTCGCTTGACGCGCTCAGGCCGAAGAAAATTTATGCGTGGCAAACCAAAACACATCCTCCAGGCGCACCACGCGCTGCTTGCCACAAACTGCTCATTTGCATGCCCCACAGCCATCGAAATGGATACACAGTTACACAGATACAAATGCAGCGGCTGCATTTGTAAATGTAATTAACATAATTTTGGCACAACATTCACTCAGCCATAATTTGCAGCTAATTTTCGTACAACTTTTTGTGGCACAGTGGCGCTTGCTCTCGTTGTTGTTGTTATTGTTTAATGTGCCTGCTACATAATGATAATAATTTCAATTTACCTTTTTCCATTTCTTTATATATACTCGTATGTAGGTTTTTTATACTATTCGTGGCGGTGTTTATGACGCATTATGTGATCTCGAAATGGCTGTCAGCTGTCTAAACTTGTCTTATAAACATTTCTTTTCACTCTCACTATTTGCATGCCGTCTTTATCGCGACGCTTTATAGCGGCTAAGCCAATTATGAGTCTATAATATATTATACCTACTTACATACTTCGTCTCCATATATACATATATATGTAGTAGGGTGTGTTTTTCGGGTTGGGGGTCCCAAAACCAAAATAAAGGTTTAAACCGTGTGAATTGTTTGTTTTGCAAAATATTATATAAAATGCTTTTAACGTTTTTAATTGTTACGTCTTAGCCATGTTTCAGATTGTCGCTGTTTCTGTTGTTGTCTGTTTTTTTGTGTGTCACCTGAACGTGTTTGGCCTGCCAAGTACTTGACTCAAAATTATACATTTGAGTACTAAACCGTTTTAACGGCAACCCGTGAAAGTCGTTCATTCACAATTGCTTTGTACATTAGAATTTGGTTGGGGGCAAAAGTTCAAATGTGTTTAGCAGCAATTAACGATTAAACAGGTTCAGCTTAGTTCAGCTTAATTGTAAAGTAATTGCATAACTATGAAGTTTATGGCAAATGAATGTAAGCATAAATAATGCCATGAGCTTTTTCAACGTAGTTATTTCATACTATTTAATTAATTTAATATATATTAGCATATTATTTAACAAGATGAATGTATTTTTTATTAATTTCCATTTGCATTATGCAAACTGTTTTTTTGCTTCTTTATAAATTTATTTATTAACGTACTCTTTAAACAAAATGTTTTTTATTTCAGTTGCTATTTTTTAATTTTTATTTTACAAACTGTTTTTTATTCTGCTTTTTTTCGTTTCTATTTGTATTATGCAAAGGTTTTTTTTTCATTTTATAAATGACTTTTTTAGTTACATTTCAACCATTTATTTCATTTATTTATATTTGTATTTTTCAAACTGTTTGTCTCTCTACAAATGACAAGTTTATTTCTATCTTTTCAACATGGCTTTAATCTGTTTGCCCTCAACTGAATCACATCTATCATTCTGAACATTTTTGGAGCACTCCCACAATATTTATTGCTGCATCATCAAAAGCAAGAATCAAATAAATAAATAAAGAGAAGGAATTGAGCTGAAGACGTTGATTAGAATTTCCAAGTTGCCAGTTGTGGCAAGTGCTGCATAAATACAAATATAAAAATACAAAAACATAACTGACAACAAGTCCAACGGGATCAACAGACATACTCAGATGACAACAACCGCAGCCACAACACCAGCAACCACAACAGCAACAACAACAACAATAACAGATAAACAGCCAACTGGGATATATGTCAATCGAACGAATTGAAGCAACAAAAACACGCAACTGGCTTGAAAAATGTGTTTAATGTTTTGCTTATATTGCAACAAATGTAAACAGGAACAGAGCGCGCCACAAGCAGCAGCAGCAGCAGCAACAACAACAAATGTAACAACAACAACCACATAAAACGCCTTCATGACACATTTACCAACATTTTGTTGCTGCCTTTGAATGACAAATCTTGCATAGCATTTGTTGTTGTTTGTGGTAAGCCCCGTTTCGTGATGTTGTTGCTTGTGCTTTTGCTGTTGCTGTTTCTGTTGTGGCTGTTGCTGTTGCATAGAAAACCAAATACAACGCCACCGGCTCATTCGCCAGCGCTTGCCTCGTGCTTTTGCCTATAGTTTTTTTCCATTTAAGCCAAAAAAAGTTGCTGAAGAAATGAACAAAAAAGTAATGAAATTGAAATACTCTAACTCAATACTAAAACGTTTTTGGAGTTCAATCAAATATAATATTTGAAATATTTGATTTAGAAAATTGTAAACAATATTTGACTCTTAAAAATGCTAGAAAATCTTAAGTCCATCCCCCACTCTTTTTAATTTGCTATCAGAGAATTCCATACTCTGAAAGCAACGCTAATTAACCGCAGGCAAATTAAATTACCTGAGCAGCTAATGAATAGTTTAAGGCATCAACAAATCGCATGCTCAAGTCATACTACTCGGCATTAAAATAGCATCGAAAACCACTTTCGATGTCGCCTACTGCACCATTAGCAGATTTTTGTTCAGTTTGAGAGGCAACACAAAAAATGAAAAAAAAAAAATACATTTGCGGTTGAATCACGAAAGGAAAAATGCGGCGCCGGCTAGGCTGGATGCTTATATAATATTCGCAACAGTGCTAAACAGAGAGACTAAGCTATGCAGAGAGATAGAGAGAGAGCGAGTGGCTGAGAGATGGGCGGAGAGAGACTACTCAAGAGACTACTCGGTGGCTTCTCGTTGCAAAATGCAACTAGTAATAAATTGGCATGCGCTTTGGAATTTCTTGCCAAATATTGATGACAGTTAGTAGCAACAAAATAGCAACAGCAGAGTTTAGAAATGATTTTATATAATCACTATTAAGTATACGCCGCGTGGTGAGGTGTGGTGGAGGGTGAAGTGCAGTGTTGGCTCACACTTCATGCCACAATAACAATCGTCACAACTATCATTTGATTTCATTTTATTACACTTCGCGTAAATAATAAAGCCACAGCAACTACCGCATTACGCAGCCACAGGCCACAAGCTGATGACGCCCCTGCAATTCCATTGTTGTTGTCGTTGTTGCTGCCACAGTTGCCACAGTTGATTATAGTTGTTGTTTAGTTGGCGTAGGTGCAACATGTGGCAAGTGCGGCAATTAAATTACGTTTAAGCGACGCCTTAATCGCTGCTCTAGGCCACAACGAGATGCAAGCGAAGATTCCCACAGATTGTGAATAACCGCAACGAGGCAGGCAAATTAGTTGGTTGAAATCTAAAGTTTTTGCTGGTCTCAAGTGTAAAGCAAAGTTCATAATTTATCATCTTTGTGCTAAAGTTGTTTGTGATCTTAAAAGCTTGTCAATTAAACACTACACAACAGCTGAGCATAGTCAACATTTTGGCATATGGAAATTGGGGCAAACTGGCCCAAAAAGTGTGTCAACCGTCTGAAAGGCAAACAACTTACATCCTGGCAAGGCCAACAGACAATTTACAGGTCTGTTGCTCTTCTGACTTCCCCACACACACTCTCTCCATCTCTTTCTTTTCATCTCTTCTTTTCTTTCTTTCTTCCGCTGCAGCTTCAGCTTCAGCTTTATCTCCATCTCGCACACACTCTTGCGCTTACAAATAATTTCAGTGTCACGCTGCGTTTAAGCCTGGTGCCACAGCAACCAAGCAGCAGCAGCAGTCGACAATAAATCTGTTACAACCACAACAACAACAACAACCACAACAAAATGCGCCTTCTGACCTTGAGTCGTGGCATTAAATTGCAACAGTTTTGGCTGTGCCCAAAACAGAAAAAAAGAAAATAAAAAAAGACTCAAAACAGCCGGCAGTTTTACTTGTTATTATTATTGGCAGTTGTGGCTGCGTAAAATGTTGCAAGAATCTTTGGCAAAGCAAAAACAATTTCAATTCGACTAATGCATACTCTGTGAAGTGATAATTACATTACGAGTTTTAATGAATGTTACTACGAGTCTTAGTTGCTTTGGTTGATAATCTGGTATATTTTGCATTAAAAATTATATTTTTAATATACTACCATATAAATAAACCAAATATATGATATATTTTCGGTATTTATGCAGAATATTAATATGGTATATTTTAAAATTAGATCCACACTGATTTGCTTTTATTTAAAATGGGTAGCGAGTATATCACAGTCATGCACACTCGACTGTAGCTTTCTTACTTGTTTACCACATGGTAATATATAACGTTGTACCCACAGGAAATGATTAGCCGACACCCACTTTGAAAAAAATCCAGCAGCAACTACATATATTTTTAAAACTTGAGCAATTTGTATCACATATAATAATGTCATTCTTTATAATTTCTGAAATTTCGGTCCGATTGGAGAAGTATCATAATAGTTATTCAAATAAATACTTGTAAATAGCATAAAAAAGGATCCTGTTATTGGGTCTTAATTACTGTACGCGACAATATGGTATATTTTGTGCTCTATAACAGATATACCAAATGTATATTTCGGTATATTTTTAGTTAATAATACATTTTCTATATTCAAATATACCAAAAATACAATTCAGTATATTTTTAAATTTTTAATATATTTTGAGTATTAATATACAAATATACCAAACATACATTTCGGTATATTTTTTATTATTTTATATTGATTTATTTATATTTATTTTTTAAATTATATAGTGTACCAACATAGTCGCATAGTTTTTGTTATATGTATTAGATAGTATGAATAATACAGACAACGATATTATCTTTTAAGTTTTAATATCTCACAATTTTAATCCCATAAATTCTCCATAAAAATTCTACAGGGTATTAAAGTGAACGCCTAGCTTCAGCACACAAATTATAATTATAGTTAGTTGGTGCAAGCACCACAACAATCATAATTATTTTGCTGCTACAAATTGGTCGAAAAGGCGTTTCAATAAACCAGAGCATGCTGCAGTCTTAAGATTCCACTTTACTTGGCGACCCTGCTCCTGGCCATCAACTTGCAAGCACGTGTTCATGACATTCTTGCAAATTGATATGGAATTGGCATTTGAGTTGTATATTTAGTGCAAGTGCAAGACCACAAATTTTTGCAGCAATTCTGGGTCAGTTCAATATGCAATTTGTGACCTGCGTTGCCTTGAAGGGAAGTACTAAGCAATTTGCTGCTAAATATGTTGTAAGAATGCATGTAAAAATGCTGATTGAATTTATGATTAATGTGCAAGCGGCAGCGGCGTTGTCATTGAGGGACAGTCGGTCGAGTGCATAGCCCTGTTGGGCCAAGGCCAGCACAGACACAGCACAGAGAGATCATAACCGGGAAATAATTATCATCAGGAGCGGCGTCATCATGATTGTTGTGATGATTGTTGCAAAAGCAAACAATTGTGTTGTTGCAATGATAACAAAAACATAAAAGTAAAACACAGCGACGACGCAAGCTCATAGTTGTTTATTCGGGTTGCCAACTAAATGGCACATATAATGCCAGCAATCTTTTGAATGCGAATGGGGGAATGCGTGCGATTGCCACACTCAGCGAGGCGAGAGACAAAGAAAGTGAAATAGAAATACAGACAGCAATCGACATTTTGCTCGCATTTTTTATTTCGTATAAAAAATGAAAACGTAACCAGGTGCCTACCCCAACAACGACGACGACGACTCTAGTTGAATCCCAAAACACAGACAAACACCGAGCACCAAACACCAGGTAGGCAGTCAGGCAATTGGACATTTCAACCCATTTCAACAGTCGCTTTGGCTCTTGGGATGCAGTGGGGCGTGCCATTTTACTGAGAAGCCCGAAGCTACGGCCACAGCTCGAGGTTTGTGCAAATGCAATTACCTTGGCAGCAAACGTAACACACAAACACTGAAACAGAGTCAGTAAGACGACAACAACAACAACAACAACAACAATAACAACAACAACGGCGACGATGACGACGACGACGACGAAGACTTGTGGCACGAACCCCCCAAAAACCCACACGAATCGCACAGTGAAAAACGAAAGACTTAGGCAGCAAACTTGCTTGGCACGCGCTGTTAAAGCAACAACAACAGTACCAAACGTCACGTCGCCAGCAGACAAAACAAACGTACAACTTGATAATATAATAGATCTGCGTAGACTCTAAAAAAAGATAAACGAACCAACCAATGAGGGCGTCAAACATGCTCGAACCGTTCGAGTCATGCGGGTCGAGTTCCTTGAGCCGGGTTAAGTTCACTGTATAAACAGTTGAACTAGATTATCGGTGTTTTTTTATATGGTCATTGTAGGTGAACCGAAACAATGTGTGACCGTGACAGCGCCAAACAATTTAATTAAAATAATGCCGCTTTATTGATTTTTCATATTTGATGTGCCACTAAACGGAAACACTAAAAAATATAAATTTAAATAAGCATAAGAAGAATCATAATTAATTATCTGAACATTCGCATTTATTTGGCAAATGTGCGTAGCAAATTATTGTTTGTGTTTTATGTTAAGGAGTGTACAAGATTTATTGATTTTGCCACAAGCAACGTTACTTGAGACTTAAGGTCACATTTAAATATTCAAGTGATTGTATTTAATTTCTATTAAATAGAACGCATAATATTTATTCACAATATCTTGTACAAAACAGTTTACAAAATTCATTTCGAAACTAAACATTCAATTGTGTTCATTAAATAACAAACTGGATGCCTAATGGCAGCTCAGTATCTTCCAGTTACACATCGACACAACGATTTACAATACAAATTCACTTGCCACCTCTTTCACACCTCAAGTTACGATTCGATTGCATTTCTTTTGCCAAAGAAATTGGCAATTGTGAATACGAATACGAGTACGAGTACGAATACGTATGCGAATGCGAATGAGTTTGCCAAATTGGAGTACCATCCATCACACAAGCAGACAACATGAGTCCGCAGCTAGCTACAATACAACATTGATTTGGATCAGATCGGGCTGCAACAAGTTGGCATCGAGCTAACTAACAAACAGCTGACTTGTTTCGGCTGGCCTGGCTCAAACCTAGCCCAGACAGGCAGCTTGTGGCCAAAGTTTGAGTCAGTTGAGTAACGAAGCTCCATCGCATCGGTTGGCAAGTGAAACTCGTAGCTCGTAGCTCGGTAGCTGAGACAGCAGCGCGTGCGCGTCTAACCATAGCTTCCAAAATCGATCGTAAATTATAAAAAAAAAACTAAAAAAAGAGGATAACACTAAAGCCAAATGGACTGCATTGAATAATCCTGAACAAAAACAGAAAAAAGCGAGTGTCTGCCACATAATATAATATTGTAATCGCAGTTATAACGAAAAGTGTCGAAAGTGAAGCTTTCTGTAGGGGGTTATAAAGCAAACGTAATCGTTACGCTTAGGTGCAAGCAACTGTTAACTGTTGCATTGCCAATTTGTCGAGTGAGTTTGGCGAGTTTTCTTCATCTTTCTCTGTGTGAGTGTATGAGAGGAGCTCTTTTTCTCTTCGACACTCTCTCTCTCTCCCTCTCTGTGTTCATTTCTGTGCGTGTCTCTTTGAGATGTGGCCAAGTTGTCGCGCGTTTGGGTTTGGCCCGTGGCCAACGGCGCTGCTGTTGTACTGCCTTGGGGCACTGCTCGTCTGCGGCAGCGCCGACGCCTTCACCATACTCTCGCCCTTCAGCTACAGTTCGCTGAGCTTTAAGAATCTGCTTAACAGTGTTCTGTTGTCGAGCAACGCCAATTTGGCTGGCGGCGGTCGCAATCTCAAGTCCGATGTGCTTGAAGATGCATCACTGATAACGGTAAGTAGTTGCCCCAAATATTAACCAAAAAAAAACAGAAACAACAACTCATGCAATTGCCACTGTGGACACCTTGGCTGACCTCATAGCCACCGCACCGCATCGCCACAAAGTTGTTAGCATTGACATTTGTTATTGTAACAAACAGTCAGAAAGACAGACTGACTGTTGTTACCTGTTGTTGGTTGTGTTACCTTTGTGTTACCGGTTCAGTTTTTTTTTTCTTTCTTTTCTTGGCTTTGTGGCTACTGCACACAACTTGTGATGTCTTATGATTTTTGTTCAACAATTTTTCTATGTTAAATAAATTTACACTTTTTTCCATTTGGTCTCTCGCTCGCCCCGCTTAAAAGAAAGTTTACACATTGTGTTTTTCTGTTTTACGTATTTCTGCTATTTCATTTTGTGCAGTTCGTTGACTTTTCGTTTCGACAGATTTGTTTTTTTTTAGTACCAGAACTTTATTAGCGACCAAAAAGCATAAGAAGTCGCCCTAATCATGGTCAAACACGACAAGCACTCACTTTGAATTTATTTGCAACATGCAACTTGCACGTTGCAAGTTCCTGCCATTTCAACTCTGCCTCACACACATGTTTTACGATCATCTAACGTGAGCTTAGCCCATCAGAGTACAGACATTGGACATTTTTTGTTTTGTTTGTTTGC
Organism: Drosophila albomicans; assembly: GCF_009650485.2. NCBI lineage: Eukaryota > Metazoa > Arthropoda > Insecta > Diptera > Drosophilidae > Drosophila > Drosophila albomicans. The sequence continues at coordinate 14,749,127 of NC_047628.2, read as the reverse complement.
TTTTTGCAATTTTGTATTTGCCTTTTTTATGGCGTTGCCGCTAATTTTTAGCGAGACGTTAACTGAGCTTTGAAACACGCATAAATAACGAGATTTAAGGGAAGTTGGAGAAATTATGTGAATGCATTATTGCTAATTTGGCATTTTTTGAGTCGTTTATTAGAGTGATAATATCTGATGTAATCAGACATAAATTAATTAAATGAAATTTTTACTCAATTGCCTACTTTCGCATTCCAATGAGATACAAATTCTGATCGTATTTATCTTTATTTTTATTTAATTTTGTGACAAAAAATACAAATTAATTGCAAATAAATTATTTTACTTCTTATATTATTATAAATTATAACCATGTCTGTCTGTCTATATACCTTATTATTTTTGCGGTATATTACTTTTGTATATTCTAAGAATAATACCGAACTGTTTTACTCTCATTCAAAATGGGTCGCAGACATCTCACAGCACATTCAATTGTGGCTTTCTTACTTGATTCTGTTTTATGATAGTTATAAAATTAACCCTTTGTTTGAAATAAAGTCATAAATACTGTGAGTGTTACAATCCAAAATTCATGGCTAAAATATTCATAAAAATTAGATTTTGTAGGTCTACTCACCTTGATAACCTCCATAACTGTTAGTTGGCCCAGTTCACGTGCCTGCAATTAGATTAATTCATTATGTTTTCCGTTCACATCATTATTACAAATGCAACAGACGTTTCTTGTCTCTATTGCGTTGATTTTTCACAAAGGTCAGTTCCGAATTAACAATTTGCATTCGACGAAAAACACAGAAAAAATTAATATTCACACAATTGTAAACACATAAGTCTTAAATTTTGTTTAGGTTTTTATTTTTTGATTTTTTTTTTTTGGCAGTCAAACAACAGTTTGTCAAGGCGACAGTCGGGCTGAAAGAGTAAACACTGTCCAAAGATTACCACATAAACTTTAAAGGTGGGGTTAACAGTGCCATCAAATGCGATAATGTTTAATAATGACAACCAGGCGAAAATTGACAAAGCCAATAAACTCGCAAGATATACAATACAAAAATATAAAAATAAATAAATAAATAAAATTATTAACAACACGTTAACAACAGCAACAAATTACCAGCAAGTGTAAAAAAATGATGGTTTTTTGATATGAGGCCGAGGAAGAAGAAGAAAAAGAAGAAGAAAAAAAACGAGGTGCAGCGTGGGTCGACGGAGGAATGATTACGTGATAACGTAACGTGCATTATGCGAATTACGTGCGTTTTAAACGTGACAGAGAAAGAAATAACAAATAACATAATAAAAGAAAGAAAGAGATACAACAAGCATTGTCAACCGGAGTAACGATATTAAACTGAAAAGAAATAAACTAAATGACAGAAACAGAAACAGATACAGATACTGAAACCAAAACTGAAACTGAATCTTATGCAAAGTCATGGCTGGGCTTTCAAATGCGGCCAACAAACTAACCGAACCGAAAGCAAAAACCGAACCAAAACCCCAAGCTAAAAAGTCTTCAACAATTTCTGCACGTTTGCCAATTGCATAATCGTCGCATTGAGACGGCCGAGAGACACCTTTAATGCCCGCAATAACAAATTGGAAATTGTCAACATACAAAACACACACACACACACACACACCTACACTCAGGCATATGCACAATAATCAACATGCAATTAGGCTAACCTGTCGACTGGCTGACTGACTTTGAAATATGGGTTAGGAGCCCCCGAGCCCGAGCTTGAGCCCTCGCTGCACGTGCCCAACACCAACCACTTACAATGGTTAGCCAACGATGGCGATTCGAGATCTTTGGGATCTCTGGAACAATGCCAGACCCCATGCCATGTCTCAGTCTCTTCACTACAATAAGGAAATGCGATTGCCATACGCCGCTTTTTTCGTTTTTTTTTTTTTTTGCATTTTATTATTTCTTTTATTCATTGAGTTTTTTTTTCGTAAGGTTTTGCTTTACTTTTTGGCATTTGCCTTTGTTTTGCTTCAGTTAAAGTTTGTTTTATTTGCTTTTTTCGTATTTGGGCTTTGGCAGTGCCTTAATTTGAATTTGAAGAGTTTCCGCATTGTTTTTGCACGCCAAACAGTTTGTAAATCATTGTCATCAACTTGATTACGTCGATTTGACAAATCGGCAGGCAAATTGTGTCTCAATCGGCAGCGGCAAAAACCAACAGTGAATCTGATTATCTAAGTGCAAGAGTTACAGTCAACATTTGGGCTTTAATTAAGAACTAAGCTCTTGCTTCAATTTACATATTTATATTACAAAAAGTAAACTAAAAGAAAATCATAAAGCATTACAATTTTGCAGAAAAAGTAAACTTAGCTTTAGCCTGTTTAAAATGTGATTAAAATTTTCCAGAAATAGTTAACTTACAAAAGAAATATTTTAGCCTATTTAAAATGATGTCACAATGCAATCAATGTCTTCATTATCGATGCTCCACAATCATATTGATTGAGAGCTGACTACAAGAGTTCAAATGTGATTAACCTTTGCGTTTTGATGCCATTAAATTGATGTCAGGCCACAAGACGGTAAAGTCACAACCACAAGCGCATGAAAATCAATATGAACACGTCTTGAGTGGAGAAGTTTTTTAGAGAGAAAAACTGGTTGGCGTTGCGTCGAGCGATGCCACGAACTTTGAGAGCTGCCGGGCAATTATAATGACGACGATGATTATGTTGGGTGCTAAGGTGCCGACAGACGATGTCAATATCAAGGTCGGTTACAAATCGAGTGGTATGCACACAAACAAATGAATGATATTGATTGAAAACAAAAGTGGTGCGGTTTCCTCAAACAGAGGTTGTTGCTGCCGCCTCTGATCGTAACTCCAGCAACAAAATCAAAAGTGTTTTATGCAAATGCGCGCGAGCACAAGCCATAAACAAATACGAAAAATTCGAGACAACAAATACGTTGACATCAAATCAATTTGCATTGAAATTACAAAAAGGCAGAAAAAACAGCAGCAATATCAAATCAAATGCATATTCAAACAAAGCATTAACAGCCACGCCTCACACACACACAAGCACATATAAACATGCTGTCAATTAGCTGGGACACGAACCACAAGCACAGAGGTAAACACTCGCATTTAGTGGGTCATGATGAGACAGAGATAGAGATAGAGAAACCCCGAAAGAAATATATGAATTTTGCTTCAAGTGTTAATGAAGATTTTTGCTGTACGAAGAGTCAACAACAACAACATATTGTTTAGTTAGTGGAACGGTAAAATTTATAGTCAAACAATGCAAAAGTAACAACAAATTTTCAATAAATATGTGTAACAGCAAATCAAATAATATTTCAGATTGTCAAAGGTTTTCCTAGTGAACTATTTTTTTTTTTTTTGTGATTTATCCGAATTTGTTTAATAATTGTTGTAGCCACATTTCTGTCTCTTTTAATTTTCGGTTTTTAGATTTCTGTAATTGTTTTTCCATTGTTAAATTGGGTCAAAAGCAAATATTTTGTGCAACATTTTGCAGTTGGCTTTTAAAAATTATTTTCAGTTGATTTGTTGATGCAGAAAAAGGTTTTAATTGAAGTGCGACGAGTGGTGCGAGAGTTGAGTTGATTTTGGTAATCACAAAAAAAATGTCATAAGAATTTGATGCAATGCTTTGGCTTTGGTATGTCAAGGAAGTCTAACCACACTCCGGACTTTAGTTGTCGAAATTAGCCTCAGCTAATTGGCTAGTTAAATATGAAAACGCAAGTGCTAAATAGTGTAATATTTTGTGGTCTTTTGTGTTGAGTTAAATGATTGCCAACACCTGAAGCTGAGGCTGAGTCAAGTCAAGTGGTGTTGCTTATATAAGTCATAAAAATAATGGGCTGCAATTTGCAGATTTTATCTGTTGGCAGAAGAGGCATGCGAATACGAGTAAAATGCAAGTTGTTGCGCTTTTGATTGCCACACATTTGCGTACATTTCAACACCACATTTGCCGCGTTTCCCAACACTGTGTCACTGTATGCGGTGGCTGCTGGGAACAGCTCGTGCTGAAAGATGCGACTGCAACTTGGCAATATATTTTCGCATTTAACATTGTCGTGCCTCCGCCTTGCGGCTTAAACAAATATTGGCTGTGCCATTTTGGCCGGCCGCAAAAAGTGTGTCAAGCTGGTATTTGCCAAGAAAAACAAAGGCTAACTGTTTTGTGTGTGTGCCGGGCCACCAAACCAGCTGTTGAAAGCCCATCATACGGTCAGGCTTTTATTCTTTTGTATTTTCAAAGCAAACAAAGCAAAAATTGCATAACAATTGCCGCTAGGAAATTGCCAAAAAGAAAACTCTAATTTATGCCCCAAAACAACATTGGCAACAAGAGAGCATGTGGAAAAAGGAAAAAATATTTCAGTGGCTCAGCCAGCTAGCTGGTAAGTAAGCTGGCTAACTGGCGTACCACTTCCTCATGTTGGTCAACCAGCCGGCAAAGTCAGTTGGCCAATGCAATTGTTTACACTTATTAAACGAGCGTTTTGTTGTTGTTGTTTATTGTTGTTGTTGCTGTTTCTCTCTCCCCGTGTTGTGGCTATTTCGATTCGCTGCCAAGGTTAATTAAAATGCCAAGCAGCTTCAATTGCCTCTCTCTACTATTTTTTTCTCTCTTTCTCTCTCTCTTTGTTGTTTCTCTGGGCATTTGTGCAATCGCGTGTTTATAGATTTTTCAACTATTGTTTTATAAGACAATAATTATTTCGGCACCCTCACAATTACGATTGTATAACGTTTGTAAAACTTATCAAAATTATCACGAAACATTGAAATCTATCAAAATACAAAATACAAAAAAAATTATGCATTATGCCGGAAAAATTCCAAGTACTCCCACCCTCGTTGTGTTGTATGCTGTCATACGTTGCGTATGCGTAATACGTGACTTTACTGCGTCAGCTGTGTCAACTGCGTCAGCTCAAATTCTAAAGCTCTCGTCATAAAATATAGTTTTCGATATTTATCAACAATAATGCGGTGTTAATAAAGAAATTTTGTATGGCACGCGCAATTTCGAGAAGCGGCTCTTATTCATAAAAAATTGCGCGTGGCAACCGAAGTAGTTGTGAAATTAAAATGTGCTTTTCTAGTATGAAAATATATTTTAATACTCGCTTTCTATAGAAAAAATCAAATTTTATGTATGTACATACAATAATATCTGATGATTTCTGAAAAATAGAGACTTAGTTGCTTTGGCTGGCAGTACAGTATTGATATATTTGAAATGTACTATATTATTATTCCAAATAAAGCCTTTGGTATATTTTAGTATTACTGTGGTATACTAAATTGGTATATTTTAAGAATAGCACAGCATTGTTTCGGTATATTTTGAATATTTTACTATATAAATATTCGAAATAGTTCCTTCGGTATATTTCAATCTTTTTATGTAAATAAAATTCAATACATTTTAAGAATAATGCCACATTGTTTTGCTCTTATTCGAAATGGGTAGCGGATTTCATTTTTTCTTATATATTTTTTTATCTTAGTTCTCCATGGTCATTTTAATCAAATCAATTATAACTTTATTAACTGACAATTCGTCTTTGATTTTCAATTAGTGTTTCTTTATCACTCACAATCCCCACTCCAATTCCACTTATGCTCCATGGTCAGATTTCTTCTCACATGCTTCTCTCTCACTTCAATTAAGGTCACATTAGAAATACACATTTACTGTCTGGTTATTATGCTTAATTTAGTTTTCAATATCTTTATTTACCTATTCCTAATGCAGTGTTGATTTAGCTCTTGACTATAAATGAAAATTCCTTAAAATATTCTGCAGGTATTTTTATCTCTTGAATTAAATTAAAATTGAATTTTCTTTAGTTCAAGCGCATTCCCTTGGTTGTTTATTAAATGCCTTCCAATTATTTAATCAAATTCCTGACAAGAGCTTCGTTTGCCAGTGCCTAAAGCTGATTTAACTTGTTGATGCCACAAATTAAAATTCATTAGCCCAAATTGCTGTGGTTTAGGTCCAGACGAAGCCATAGCCTCCTCACCTGGCCTGGTCTGACGTTTACTGACCCTGCCTAGACGAAAATCACCTGAGCCGCAGTGGTATGCAAATGGCAAGAATGAAAAAGAGAGATGGCAAAGAGTGCCGAAAGAGGGCGTGATGGCGTGAGGGCGTGGCTGCAACTCAATTTCACACTGCCATGATTTGCACTTGCCGCAGACTAATCATTCCCGTGTTTTTTTTTTCTCTTTCTCTGTCTATCTTTAAACCTCCATCGCGTTGGACAGCCGAAACTAATACGCAAATACGGATATCCATCGGAGACACACACAGTGGTGACCAAGGATGGTTATATACTCGAAATGCATCGCATACCAAAGAAGGGAGCTCAACCCGTGCTGCTCATGCACGGCATACTGGACACCTCGGCAACCTGGGTGCTAATGGGTCCCAAGTCAGGTTTGGGTGAGTATTATTTTGGTGCTACACTTTGTCTAAGCCGTGTCTCTAATTGCTGGAATTACTTTGTAGGCTATATGCTGTCCGATCTGGGCTATGATGTGTGGATGGGCAACTCGCGTGGCAATCGCTATTCAAAGAATCACACAAGTCTGAATAGTGACTATCAGGAGTTCTGGGACTTTACATTCCACGAGATGGGCAAATATGATCTGCCCGCCAATATTGACTATATACTGAGTAAAACGGGCTACGAACAGCTCCATTACATTGGTCACTCGCAGGGCACGGCCATATTTTGGGTGTTGTGCTCAGAGCAGCCGGCGTATTCACAGAAAATCACCTCAATGCACGCTTTGGCGCCCATTGCCTACATACACGATATGAAGAGTCCACTATTTCGCACTCTTGTCCTCTTCCTCGACTTTTTGACGGTGAGTCCTCCAATTCCATTCCATCGCATCGCATCCCATCCACCGAAATGCCAATTGTAATTCGACTATGTCTATGTTTTTTTGTTGTTCTGTTTCTGTTTCTGGCTTACAGGCGGCCACGCGAATGCTGCGCATCACGGAATTCATGCCCAACACCAAATTCCTGGTGGACCACAGTCAGGTTGTGTGCCACGACAATGCCATGACGCAGGATGTCTGTTCGAATATCCTGTTTTTAGTCGCCGGCTACAATTCCGAACAGCTGAACAAGGTAATGTGCCAGCCATGCGAACATCAGTTTAGTATAGCACAAGTTCTTTGCCGTACTTTTCCCCACAAATGTTTGCGGCAATCGATTTGAATTTTACCACACACACACACACACACATACACAGATGCTAACTATTTGTTGTTGGCTCACCTGCCAGCCACCATCTGATTGTCTTCATTGAGTTGCCACTTCATTTTGGGGTAACCACTTTAATGATTTAACTTCGTTTGTGTGCCAATGCAATTGAGTGCGATAGCCAAAAACACGGTAGGCAAATTCATGGTAGCTCATTGACTTTGAAAAAGATAGGGATTGTATATAAGGATGTTGATAACTGAATTCCATTATTTAATTGCAAATATTTACACTAAGGAGAAAATTAATCTCGTACTGAAAAAGAAATCAGAAAATAGACAAAAAAAAGAAGTAAAGTTCATTTCAAAGTTTTAAAAAAGGTGGAGAAATTGAATATAAAAATATTTATAACTAGATTCATCTATATACAAACATATTTGTAATGAAATATGAACTGAGAAGAGAAGGAATGAAAAGTACAAAAAAACCAAGAAAATATACAAAATAGATAAAAGACTATTTACATTCAACTACAATTTTAGATTATTTTAAAATATGATTGAAATAAATTAAGAATGGCTTCTTTATAAATTACATAATTTAAATAAAATAACAAGACTTTACTTGAGGTAATTACCAGCTACACATTTAGGCAAATTTTGGATAGGAAACTTATTTCAAATGCAGCAGATTATCCTCAGCTCAGCACTCACTGGATAATTGACTATTGACCGCATGTTGAACACTCGGTTCGATTGGAAGTTATGACCCACAAAATGGAGTCGCCGAAGCCTAAATTACAAGCACAACATGAACAAGCAGGTGTATGGCATGGCATGGCAGATGATATGGCTTGGCAATGTGGGGTGTTATTATCTATCCATAATGCCATTGACTGGCTTCAGTGTGTCCTTGTTGTCGTCGAGGGGACAATGAGCATAATTAACTGACACAAGCGCACAAGAAACGGGGGGGAGGAACGGTGAACGCTGATCGGGGAAACAGCGAAATTTCGTAACACCAAAGCAGGCGATAGTGCATGCAAATTAGTAGCGTTTGCTGACCCAATGTAACCCTGTCAGCGGAAAGCGCATTAAATGCAACAAAGCAATCCTATCTGGTGTGCACTGTGCGTATACGCAACGTGTGCACGGCGTATACATAATTTGCCAAACGAGGCGAAAATGATGGCCCTTAAAGAGGTCAAAGTTGAGAGTTAGGCGACTTAGTTACACTTGAATAAGGAAATTTAATTAACTTCACTTTCTTTACTTCTCAGACGATGCTGCCTGTGATGCTGAGCCACACACCGTCGGGCGCCTCTATCAAGCAGCTGGAACATTTTGGTCAACTAATGAAATCGGGACATTTTCGTAAATTCGATCGTGGCTACCTACGCAATCAACTCGAATACAATCGCATGACACCGCCAGACTATGATCTGTCACGTGTCAAGGTGCCGGTTGCTTTGTATTACTCGGTGAATGACCTGCTTGTGTCGACGACGGGCGTGGATCGACTGGCCAGAGAATTGCCCAATGTGATTGACAAGTATCTGGTGCCGATGGAACGTTTCAATCATTTGGACTTTCTGTGGGCCATCGATGTGAAGCCATTGGTCTACAATCGTCTGGTGCGCAACATACGCCGCGTGGAGAATCATCGAGCCAAATTGACGGCGAACTTGGCCAGTTATTTGGCCATGCAACTGCAGCGGCAGCATCTGCAGAATCAAATACAATTGCAGGCAACACTACAGCCAACCTTGCCACCCAATGTGCACTTGCCGCATCGCTTGGACCAGGAGCTAACGCTAACAACAACAGCAGCAGCAGTTGCAACAGCTACAACAGCGACAACGCCAACAACGTCAGCAACACCAACAGCAATAACAGCAACGACAGAGACAACGGCAACGGGCACGGCAACAACCACGGAGAATGTTGAGGATGCCACAACAAGCACATCCGCAACGGAAGCGTGACTTGTCCTCTGAGCAGCTGTGGCCAAGGTTCTCGAGATTCTCTCTTGTGTAATTTCATTTGACTGTGATGACATTTTAACAATTTACGCTCTGATCCCAGCGTTTGAGATGGCGTTGCAATCGCAATTGCAATTGCAACAACATCAACTCAGGCACGCCCAGCATCCCAATATCACAATATTATTATTATTATTATGTATGTTATTGACTAGGCGCCCACATGAAGTCCCAAACATCCGATACAAAAAGAATTCTTCAGCCGAAATCGAAAACTTCCATTTACCATTTGTCCATTTACCATTTATCCATTTACCATTTATCACATATTGCTAAGTTCTTTTCTATGCTGCCCCAGTTTGAAAATGTTTTATTTATGTTTTGTGTACAAATTTATGAGTAACTGTAATGTTTACGTATTTTTAATAAAACTATTTTAAGAATATAAAATGCAAACTGTTTTTTTAATGATAAGGAAGTGAAAAGCATAGAATACGATTAAGCGGAATGCTTAAAATATATACAAAAATATTAAATGTTCCACAAAGATTTATTAAAAAGATGAAATGGTAAATTAGAGTTTACCAATCATGCAACTTAAAAACTAATTACTTAAGTACAAATTTAGATAACAATAGTTACTCGTGGCCCATTATTTATTCAATTGAAAATGGCGCTATAAAGTATGCAATGCTAAATTAAAAATTCAGCCTTAAAGACGGCAACACTTATTTGCTCGCGTTTCTGTTGCGTTTTAAACCGCACGCGTCTGTCACAACGACGACTTCTGTGACGTCTGGCGAGCTGCAGCTGTGAGATGGCAACCGCAGGATATTCAACATGGCATTGAAGCAAACAGCTCGACGTTTAATTGCAACTTAAAACGCAAGTCATTTCGACAGGCAGCGCGAAAAGTTGATCTGCCGCCACAGGCGTCCAACGCTGTAGGATGCATGTAACCCTGTCGTATTGTAGCTGCCGCCTGCTGTCGCCTGCCGTCTGCCAATGTGCTTGGCTGGCTGCCTGACTGCCTGGCTGGTTGCAACAGTTGCGCATTTCGATGGCAAGTTTAAGCCGCACAGCAAACGAATTGCCATCATTTGTCGTTGTCCTTTGGGCAACATTTGCGACTCGTCGAAGCAAGCGAAAAAAAACAGAACCAGCAAAGGCTTCGTCTGGTGAACTGGTGCGTTATTCAAGTCGTATACGGTAAACAAACTTACCTGCTGCTCTGTTGTAGTTGTTGTTATTGTATAAACACGCAAACAGCGTTTGTCGTATAAAAGTCGAAAAGTCTTTTCATTTTCATTCCATCTGCGGGCTGCAGGCCGATTGAAACTGGAACTGCAATTGCAACTTCTGTTGCTACTGCAGCTAAATGAAAAATATTTACTCAAGGACCGTGTTTGCCAGCGTTGACAACTATCCGAGGTCTGAGCGACACAAATTGCTTCCGTTCTCGAACGAAATGGCGACCTAAACGAGAAAAGTCGAACAATCAAAAGAAGAATAAAATGCAGAAAAACAACTAACTGGATAAATTATATTAATATTATTTTTAACTTCAATTGCAACTCATATCTTTTGAAATTTATCTTTCAAAAACATCTGAAAAATATTGTGATATTTATAATTTTCATCTACTGCAACCGCACTGCACACAATTGACACAAATTCAAGTTTAATTAGAGTTTTAGCTAACAGAGTTGCCAGGGTTGCCACTAACTAACTTTTTCGCTTTGTTCTGTCTGCCGTATTGTACAACTCTCTCATTTCTCTCTCTCTCGCAGGCTCCTCTCCCTTTATATACAACCCACATCATTCTCGCCCCAGTCGTCAGCTTCCATTTTGCTTCTGCCTGCCACTTCCTGCCTACATTCACTATTCTCTGTGCTCGGCGTAAACAAGGCATTAAGTACAACAAAATAATTAAAGTCAATTAGTGGTCTTTGCCGTGGCACATTGCCAGTCCTCTGGCTTGCCTTGGCTTTCAGCTCTTGTTGACTTAGTGCGCCGTACTATAATGATATTGTGCAACTCCTGCCCCACAAAGGCTGCCACAACTCTAACAGTGTGTTGTCGACTGTCATTAGCGTCATAGATACAGATACATGAGAGAGTGCGTTGCAGATACAAACACAAATACAGTTGCTGTTGAAAGAACTAAACATCATAATTTAGCCACATTTAATCAGGTTACAATACCCATTAAATGTGACTCAAGAGGATATAATATAAAAGAGAAAATCTGTTAAATTAAGTATTTAAAAAAATCGGAATATATATTCAAACTTCGAATTGTAAATGTGTAAGTAAATAGAGTATTTTCACGCTGCCTTCGTTCAGGCTCTCTTTAAGCGACTTTTCAGAGTACAACTACTTCGCTTTAATGTAAGCTCATCAAGTGTAATCTCCTTATTCAGCGCAGTTAATGTATATGTTAATTCTCTGATCGGAAGTTCCATTGGCATTACAATGGCCGCTCATTAACTGCGGCATTTTAATCGCCAGATTAATGTCCATAAATTCATGCACAGCCTTCACAATCAGGCCAGTCAACCAGTCAACAATCAGCTCTTTGCATTATGCTTATTGCCTGGTAATTGAATTAACAACATACACACAAAAGACACAATCCTCCCCCAATAAAAACGTGTATATGTTCATGTTTTTGTTTTTACAATTATAATGCTCTTTTTGTGCTATGCGATTTTCCGACATGAAAAACTTTTTCAAGTGGCAAGTGAATTGCATTTTTAGGAACAGTTGCAAGTTTCAAGTTGTTTGGTAAATTTGTTGTACGACTATTTGTATCTCAAGTGCCACTCGATGGCAAACAATGATGCTGCCAAATACAAAACGAAATAGGGGATAATATTATCAGAGAGAGGGGCAGGCAATTGTTTTTCAATTGATTGTCAAAGCATGTTTTTTGTTGGGAAATTCGAAAAAGGGTTCGTAAATTTCACTGCTAATAATACTCTTTAAGAATGATATTTAAGAACTGTAGCTACTTTATACATAAAAAGTATCTTGAATAACTAAGTAAATATTTAAATACTAAATATTGTAGTTGCCTTTAAAATTCCATCAACTGACACAACAAAAGCAGCTTCACTCGCACTATGCCTTAATTAGCTAATACTCCTATCAAAGTTTAACCACAAACTGTCCATTAAAACTTGGCCAACAAACATAAATATTATTGACCAACAGAGCGAAATTTTTGTGTCAACTCAACAGAAAATGTTTGAACAATAATAATGCCAGAACTAACACTAACGCTAACAATGCGAATCGCCATTATAATAATAATACTAGCAACTATTGTCCGACAGTTGTGTGTGTTTGGCTTTGCTGTATTTTTTTCTTCTTGTTGAGCTCAGCACAAAATTTGCACCAAAAAAGCGAGGAAATGTTTTTGCCACGGGGGCGTATACTGGCGTGTGCGTGTTCGTGTGTGTGTGTGTGGGTGGAGTGGGCGTGTCCAGTGTACAATTGCGATATGATTTATACACAATGAGCAGTTGAACTTTGGCTGCTGCTGCTGCTGTTCGTTGCTCGTTGATTTTTACGATGTACGCGATAAGGACTAACGAGCAAAGTTCCAAGAAAATTCGGGGGATTCCTAATCGTATCCCCACAAAACGTTGAGATCCCCGACAGTGGCTCAAAACTGGCTGAGTTTTGTCAACATTCAGGTAGAAGGCGAATAAATACAGTCAACACCTTTCAGTCAATGGGGGCGAAAGAAAAAAAGAGGAAGCAACTTCAATAACATCATTAAAATGCGCAGCCAGCGAGAGAGACAAGCACTCACTTAAATTGAGAAGCCAGTGGCTTGGCAGCAGGACTGCCAGGACTGCCAGGACACTCATAAATGGATGGCACTTGGCTGGCGTCCAATATAAATATGACTTATAAAATGTCCAAAAGGACTTTGGCAGGCAAATTAGTTTGTTAAACTGAAGGAGCTGCTCAACTGCCGGACTGCCACTGACGCTGGCAGGAAGGATAACAGGACGGAAGGATACCTACAGAAAATTTTGTAAATTTTGCGCGTAATTTGAAATATTTATGCAAAACTTGGCAGCCATTGTTGGCAATGATGAATTGTTTATTGACAGGCCACGACAACAGCGTTTGGGCACGACAGACCGTCTGCCTTTAAGTACTAACAAAATATTAATCATACGCAACGTGCGCCATGGCGCCACACAGCTAAAGTCATTAGGAAGGCCAAAGAGCAGTGCTCCACTTGAAAAGTGTGGCAAGTAGCAAGTAGCAAGTTTCAAGTGGCAAGTGGAGAGTGGAAAGTGGCAAGTAAAAAGCATTTAAGTAGCAGCCAAATCAAAGTTGACGCACCGAAAACATTTTCAATTTACTCAAGCAAAATGTAATTTAAATACAAATTTGAGGCTAAGTACCCAGAAGTAACCTCAGGCACTGCTACTTACTACAGCTTCCCGATCATCAATTGGCATTTTCAAGTGCTCCACATTTCGATGGTACTAAGTAATTTCGTCTCGTCCATCAGACTTCAACCATCCCCCCACTGCCTGCCCTGCCACAGTTTTGCTTGATGTGCTGGGCCTTAGCTGGAAAATCATTAGGCCAAGATTGAGCTGAAACACTTCGTATGCAAATTTGTTTTGCCAAAATGTAATTTTCAATATGCGATTCTAAGATGCTTTGATCTGATGCCCATGGCCCATGGCCCATGGCCAGTGGGCGTGGCAGTTTATTGCCTAACGATTATCGTCGCTTCGTTGCCAATTCCTACAAATTACTTTCAATGGAATCGGAATTGAAATTCAAAATAGAAATACCATTAGAAGAGGAAGCGGAAATCGAAATGGAAATGCAAGTTTCATTTTGATTTCTATCGATTAAATTTGATTGTCTTTTGCGATAAGCGAGAATGTTACTTTTCAATTTTTATAAATTACATTTAAATCGTTTTTAGTAACAATTAGATATATAAACTAAATACTTTCGAAATTTGAAACTAGAAAGCATTTCGTCTCGTATTTCTAAAACGACTGCATAAATAAATGTTTACAATTGCCGATACTGAGAAAGTTTTCTATTTATGACTAAGTTGGGTATAAATAACTCTGGTCGACAATGCAAACCTAATTTGATATCTAAAGGTTGAGGAGTAAACAATTAAAAAATGAGAGTTGTAGGAATTTTTATTGACGCACTCCTTTTAACGACAATCGCTCTAGAATATTTCATTTTAAGTAGAAATACTTTCTGTTTTACACATTTCTTAAAAATTAATCATACTTCCAAGGTAATTTGTCTAACTAATTGCTTATTACACAGGAAATATGATTCAAGTTTTTCATGGCATAAACGTATACATTGTAGTTCTTATTTCATATGGATGTCTTTGTATGATTTATTAAAATAAATTAAATATGCAAATTTAATAATAATAAAATGCAATTGAAAACGAGATTTAAAGACTTACTATTAAACCCCATATAAAAACGCTCTTTTCTTTGCCTATTAAATCTTTTTCAATTTTTTTTCCATGAGTTCGAATAAAAATTAAATAAAGAATAACTACAAAAAACATATAAATACGCTTTTTGCTTTGTCTGTTAGCTCTTTTCAAAGAATTTTCCATGAATTTATATTATTCTCTTTTTTGTTTAGCGTTCTCATTTGCCATGTTTATTTATTAGACCTCTGGTTTGGCACAATAAAAATTGCTGTATTATTCTTCCACGTAATTGAAGTCAACGTTTTTTTTTGTTTACAAAGAATTTCAGGGCCTGCAACTCCACAAACTGTAAAGTAAGTCGCACCCTCTGAGTATGTCAATAATCACTGGGAATTGCACATAATAATCCCACAATCGAAACGCTTAAAAGTTACTTTGTAAAATTAAAATCTGATAAATGTGCTCAAAGCGCAGGCGATCAAATCAAATGGCAATCAACGCGAAAGACCGAAGCAAGAAAAAATGAGAGTGGAAAAGAGAAAGAAATACAAAATGTTGGATAACTGAAGACAATGGTTATCAAGAGTGGAGCCGGTTTGTAAGCGACAGGTAATCAATAGCAGGTGAGTACGTTGAAAGTGAAATTGAGTGACCGGGAAGAGCTATTAAAAGATGTTTTTGCTCGCCGCCAAACTGGGCCAAGTGTGCAAACTACAACAGCCGATAACTAAAAAACGATTGCAATTCATTCAAGTTCAGTTCCAGGTCCACTGGAAACGCAGTTGGCAACGCAGCTACAGCTAAATTACCAGAGTAACCAGAGCCAGACTCAGAGCCAGCAGACAGCAGACGGAGTCAGAGAGTCGAGTTGAGTTGGTCGGAGAGAGACAAGAGCCGGCTTCGCTAACCGTTTCAAAGCGTCGAGTGTGTGTGGTGCAAAAAAGTATGTGGGTTTTGGCGATTTATAAGCGCGCGTTGAAACTGCAAACGGTTTAGTTCCTCGCCGCAAACATAACTAGTCACAACGCAACGGCAGCCGGCCACAGATCAGATCAGAGCGGAAGCATTCGAGCCGAGGAATTTGTTAAGTCACTTTAACCAGTTCACCCCAAGTGAGAGAGACAAAGAGAGACAGAGACAGAGAGCAAAGCGAAACGGAGACAACTACGAGACACAGGAGCAAGTTTTCTCTTCGCGATCAAAGGCCATCGACGGGGGCAAAGTGAACGTGTGACTCGCGACTTGTTTGACGGTCTCTTATTATTATTATATTCGCTGTTAAATTATTCTTGTTGTTGTCGTTGCTCTTGTTTACTGTTGGCAACAGCACTCACGCACACACACGCACTCACATCGATTGTCACAGCCGTTGCCCTCGCATTCCAAAGCCAAAATGACGCGCATGCCAATGATCGCAGTGATCGCGTTGCTGCTGCTGCAAGTGACGACGTCGACGCTGGGTAAACCAACTGCAGCTTCACCTGCTGCTGCCGTGGAGGAGGAGACCACATCATTTGGTGAACTCGACGTCAGCACCGTTACCATGAAAATTGATTTAGATCTTATTCTAAGCACTGAGGATAATCAAAACCCATTCACGCATCTTCCCGAGAATGAATTTGCATCCACAGAGGAGCCGCTGCTCAAGTCGGTGTTGTTGCAGCTGGAGGCCAAGAATGCAACTGCAAACCTAATCGAGAGCACAACAACAACAACGACAACTAACTCTCCGGAAGCAGCCACAACAATTGCCATTGAAAGTGCCAAGAATGAATTGCATTCGCTTTACACCGAACACGATTTGGAGATGAGGGAGAATAAAGCCGAAGCTGCCATAGAAACCACAACATTCTTGCCTCAATTCGAGGTAACCGCAACACCTGAGAATAATTTGGCATTCTATGCCAAAACAAACAGCTACGAGTCCAACCTCGAAGATACCACAACCTATCTGCCAATGGATAATTACAAATACACCAGCGGACCACTTCCCGCCGATGCAGAGAAATACGGCACTGAAGTTGCGCCCGCAGAAGAAAACACATGGATTCCCAATTTTGACGGCATTCTTCACTCCACACAAGCTGATGATGGATTGGCCGAGACAACGCCAGCACCTGAGAACACGAATAACCAAACTGAAAGCAGCATCAGCAACAACGTGCCAATTGTTGCAACAACACCACAGCCCGTGGATATTGGAGATTTGCTGCGCATGATGAGCTCGGATGTGATCACTGACAAGATTATGCAGGAATCAACAACCGAGGAACCTAAGCTAGAGGCAACCACCAACAAGTTGGCTGAACAAACTGCTGAAACCACAATTGCACCACCGAAACAACAGTCATCGACGCTTGAAGCAATTGTTATGACAACATTTAGAGCGCCCGTTGACACCACAACCGTAGAAAGTAGCACTGCTAAAATAATTGAGGAATTCCCAGTGACCACAATTGAGCCACCAAAAGAGACAACAACACTTGGAGCAGCCGTGACGTCAACAGCATCTCCGGCTCCACAAACCACCAGCTCACCAGTAACCACAAGTGCGCCTGAAACCACGAATATTCCCGAAACCACAATTTCACCAGTAACCACCAGCATTCCAGAAATCATCAGCAGCACCACCAGCACACCTGAAACCACCAGCAGTACAGCGGAAACCACCAGCACACCCGACACCACCAGCAGCATCACAAGCACTCCCAAAACCACTAGCAGCCTCAGTCTCACCGAAGACATAGTAGAAACCACAATCGAACCACCCAAGCAGCAGTCTGTGCTTGCTGCTGTGTCAACAACAACGCCAGAGAGTGTGCCAGAGAGCAGTACAACTGAAGCCACCACAACAAGCAGCAGCACCACCACAACCACCACCACCACCACGACAGAACCCCCCACAACTACAACGACAGAGCCCATTCCTGTGGTGGTGACGCGTGAACCACGCGTTGAACGCATCTTTAATTCGGATGGTGTGGAAGTGCTCTATGGTTACTCATCGGTGGTGCGAACGAATGGCGTTTAAAGACGCAACCACAATGTAAATTACCAAAAACAAAAAATTATAATAATACCTTGTCAAGGTCAACTTGCCATACAGCATCTATTTTCGTAGCAAAACAGCGAAAGTTCGCAAAGGGTTTTCCAAATTCTAAACGAGCTGAATATTTAATAAATATTGTGATACATCGAAACGAAATGATATTGAAAACAAAACAAAACAAAAAATATAAAACAAACGAAAACTAAACCGAAACTTAAACGAAATATGAATAATATTGTGCAAAATATTGTGGGGCTAGAGAAACGATTTTATAATTTATAAATAAAACATGAATTACCGAATTACAATAAAGCATTTCGTGTTTGTTTTACAGTTTGCGTAAAATACATATACAAAAAAAAAGTCCAATGAAAAAAACACACAAATTGTTGATCCACAAATGGGTTTGGCGATCCATTTGCATTGGTATTTGTAAATGGCATAATATTGAACCACCTCATAGAGGGATCGTTACGGGGACGGAGAAGAAGCTGAAATGCGCTACCGATTCAACAGAGACTTAAGAGAAATAAACAAAAATAATAAAAACAAAACCAAAAATTGTGAATTCGTATTACTTCGAGGTGTGGCAACCAGTCGGTGGCACTTCATATAGTATGTAGTATAGTATTTATTTAAGATCTGCGCCTAACGCACTTAACGAAACTAACCAACTAGTTTATCGAATCACTATAAACCCCAACGAAACCAAGAAACTAGTTTCATAATTTACCAAAAACTTTGAATAGCAAAGAATTGCCAATTAT
The DNA here is from genome assembly GCF_009650485.2 of Drosophila albomicans. Taxonomy (NCBI): domain Eukaryota; kingdom Metazoa; phylum Arthropoda; class Insecta; order Diptera; family Drosophilidae; genus Drosophila; species Drosophila albomicans. Next base: position 14,730,615 of record NC_047628.2, on the reverse strand, counting down.
TTATGATTCAAATTTCGTAACTCCGCAGAGACTTACAAAAGAATTTTTAAAAACTTAATGAACTGAACGAAAAATTTAATATCAAGAAACTAGTATGGAAACGACAATTTGACAATTTTAATAAAAATTCATAGTTCCTATTTCGTAACTCATTTATCATAAAAAATAATCTGAAAGAACTGTCAAAGACATAAGGAAATCTACCAGCTCGTTTCACAAACGTTTAAAAAGTCATAATAAAAAATAATTAGCAATAATGGACGAATTTCGATTTGGAAATTTTGCAATTTTTAAATAACATAACAGTCGAAAAATTATTTCTCGCGAAATGAGAGAAATGTTCATAACTCCTCATAAGCAATGAATCATTCGAAGATGTACAAGTCAGCTCGCTGTTGGCAAAATTGATCAGCTAACAGATACCCTAGACAAAGAGAAAAATATTTATATTTTAAAATATTTTGTATCTTTGACTTGCCTTAGTCATGACAATTGTAGGGTATCTAACCGTATTTCAAAGCGAAATGCAACAGCTAGACATTCAACCCACCAACTGCCCACCTGCGCTCAAAACCGGCATTAGCCAAAGACGTCGTCATACATTTTTGGGCTTTTATGTTCCGGCATGACGCTGAACGAACCGCAGAGACAGACAGACAGCAAGGGAGCCCGAGCAAGCGAGAGGTTGATAGAGCAAAAGAGAGACACGTGGAGGGTGAGTGGTCCATGAAAACGATCGAAGCCACCGATCTGGTTTGGCGACAACCGATTGCGGTTTATTCATTCATCGATATGTGTGTTGTTTGGCATACGAGCATGTCTGTGATTAAGTGGGTTTTCGATAGGGTTTTAGGTTTAGCAATGATTATCACGTTCCCATTCGAATCACTTGGTAATAAAATTAATGAAAAAAAAAAAAACAAAACTACAACAATTTACTTATTTCCATTTGAACTTGGCTGAGGCGCTAAGATGCATGTTGAATGCGGGCATTTATACTACTATTGAAAAGTGATTGAAGGCTGCCTCGATGCGGGTTTTTTTTCAGTTTTTATTGTTGCTCTACTAATCGCTGACTAACTGGACAATTGGCTGTCTCAGATGCATAACTGAGCAGTTAGTCATGTTATGCGAACCAGTTGAACTTGATGAGATATTTAGAATATTTCCAGTGCGTTTTATCGGCTTGAGTCGATAGAGAGCGAAAGAAAGAGAGATGAAGAAAAATAAATATACTCTTTATTAGATTAGTATGCTAATCTTATACACTAACTAAACCAAGTAGCGCAACAAATATGATAGATTATTTAATTGATCAAATTACAAAAACTTACTTAAGTTGTTAATACAATTATAAAATGTAACTTGAGCAGCTAACTCTCTGTTCTATGATTGTTTATTATAACATGTTACATTATTTATTTTAACACTTTAATAATATGGTATATTCACATATATTTCAGCAATGTGTTAACATTTACGAAGCGATTGTTCGAAAGCTTTCAATAGACAGCTTTTCAACAATATCAACAAACACCCAAAAGTCTGCTATGCCACAACATCATAATCCGAAGCTTTGTCATGTTATTAGCTTTCTTCTTTTCGCGTAGACCTGTTTGCAATTACGATCCGATACAAGTCTAATCGATGCAATCGTAATATTAGATATACTAAGATGAAATATTGATTTAAAAGTCCCCCTCATAAATATGTCAAAAACCTGTTGGACAATTGAGTGATCCACAAAGTTCTCATCTTGGTGATTGGTATAAAAGCAAGCTGCAATCATTCATTGAGTATCAATAACATTAGCGATGAAGTTCTTTGTGGTGTTCACTTTCCTGTTGCTCGCCTTAGCTGCCGTTCAGGCTGCTCCTCGTCCTGGCCGTGGCGGTGGCGGTGGTGGTGGAGCTACTGCAAACGCCTCGGCAGTCGCGAATGCAAGTGCTAGCGGACGTGGAAACGCTAACGCTGAGGCCAATGCAAGCGCTGTGGCTAACGCATCCGGTGGTGGTGGACATGGTGGACGTGGTGGTGGTCGTGGTGGTTTTTATAGGATTGTGCGACAAGTTCCAAATCCTGCATATCCTCCATACTAATCCTATTGATGTTGCCCAGCATCGAAGTGTTCGGAAGTGTTCCTTAACAAAATGCTAAATTTCCCTGGTTCAAAACTGTGAAATAAATACTTTTTTCGCAAAATGTTTAATTTACTTTTATTGAAAATCATTTTAAAATCTTAGAGTAGAATTACAGAGCAAATTCAGGTAAACCACTTCAAGCATTTAAAATGACTTCAACAAACATTCTGGAACTTTTTCATTATTAACAAACCGAAAATTCCATCAAAGTCATCTAAAAATGTGTTCTAATAAAAAAGTATATATTAATATTCCGACAATGGTTGTATAATTTTCAAATTAATCAAGAGTTTAAGTCTATTATTTTCACAATTTAATTGTGGAAAGCCTTATAGTTGAACATTATATTTCATTAACCAACTCTAACTATATAAAACAGGATTCACATTTATGTTGACCATAAAACTAAACAAATCTTGTTATGACGCCTCTTTCGGTTAACTTGTATTCAACAATGTCACCCACATTCAAATGAAAACCGACGTTTTTGATTTGCTACACTTGATAAAGACTTGTTTATAATTAGACACGCTATGCTAAACGCAGTTATCGCAAAAAACGTAGCACTCTTGCACTAATTTTTAATATTAGTTATAAAAGCTACACTCATAAACAACTCAAAAACCTGTCCTACAATTCACTGATCCGTTGAATTCTCAGCTAGGGGTTTTGGTATAAAAGCAAGCTGAAATCCCGCAGCTATCATCATTAACATCAACAATGAAGTTCTTCGTGCTATTTACTTTCCTGCTCTTCGCTCTGCTCGCCGTCCAGGCAGCTCCTCATGGTGGGGGCGGTAACTCCAACGCATCAGCAAGTTCCTCTGCAAACGCTTCTTCAAGTGGAGGCGGAAATGCCAATGCTAACGCCTCAGCAAGTGCAGTATCAAACGGACGCGGAAACGCCAATGCTGAAGCTAATGCCAGTGCTGTGGCCAACTCCCAAGGAGGCGACCGTCACCATGGATAATAAGATAACCGGCAACATCAATACGATTTCCAACTATGTCTCTCACAAAACTGATAAATAAAATAATTAAATTCGAAACAAAAATTATTTAAATTATGGCGGGATACAAACAAGAGGAAAGGGATAACGAATTAGAAGTCATCAACAAAACTATTTTACACGAAAAATATAAAGACTTGCATTATACTTCGGCAGTCAAGCCTTTTTCATGGGTTGATAAGTGAACTTAATTATCATGCCAAGTATATACACACAGTTAATCACGTTATACCATGTCTTTATTAATATTGTCTTAATCATATTGTATTTACCGGCAGACAACTTTCAATCATCATTTTCATATTCACATCATTGTGCAACACACATTTTGAATTATTCGTGTAACGTTCCTATAATTTTGTGCAAATATAATATAATATATTATGTGCCCGCCCTCGCATTTCCTAAACAATGGTATAGTCATTTTGAATAAAAAAATGAATTTATTAATAACAACAATAATACATAGTTCAGTTATCTATGCCAGAATGAATATTTGTATAATATTATACAATAAACGTTTTTCATCCAGCCAACCCGAAAGACTACTATGTCATTATATAATTTTACTTTACTCTTGAGACCTGTTACTGAAATGATATTGTAATGTTCAATATTATAACTTAATGTGTTAATACTAACAAAAAAAAAACCTTCTGTCATAAATAAAAATCCTGTTGCGCATTTTTATGAGTAGAACTTTCTTGAGAATAGGTATAAAAGCAAGCTGCACTTTTGCAGTGGTAGTCAAATAATAAAGATGAAGTTCTTTGAAGTTTTATTCACGTTTCTGTTCATCGCTTTGGTCGCTGTTCACGCAGCTTCTGGACTCGGCAGCAACGGCGTAAGATTGCCGGACGAAGATAGCCGAAGAAGGCATCTTCCCACTAACGACGATATTAAGAGGAGGGCAGGCTAACGGATAACGAAGAAAATAATTAAAAAACCAAAACATTTCTAACAGCGTTAATTGATACTTTTAAATTGTCTAAAAGTTATTCAATTGACTACTTTAAATAAGCAAACAAATAAATGCTTAAAAAAGAAAAAAAAAAATAAAAGTATGATCAAATAAATTTGTAGTTTTACTCTTTATGAAGAACATAGCTTCGGTTTAATTTCTAAACCGGATTTGATATCAACTCGAATTTTTTATGGATGTCATAACCATAATAACTAAATATGCATCTCAATATACTATACGTAATTTATAGGACAGTGATTAAAACTGTTTAACTGATGAGAAAACAAGTTTTGTCACTAAAATCTTTTGTTTACTTTACTTATTTTTCTGTTACTTTATGCTTATTAGTATCAAGATAAGACTAAAAACTACAAAATATAGAAAAATAAAACCGAATATTATTAAGAATATCTAGAAGTTGATATATCAAAAGAGGGCACGTCGTGTTATTGTCCTCCTCTGTCTCTTTTAAATTCAAAATTCGCAAATTAACATATCAACTTGAATAACATATTCGGTGAATAATTTACATCATGACGTCAAATATTTAAGTTTCGTGTTTAACCAGTGTTGGTTAAAGTTTCGATTATGAGAGAAATGCAAATCAATTTATGTATTAAAACTAAAATAAGCAAAGAAACCTTTTTTTTTAAATATGCGTATATTTTCTCAAGCATGATTTTAGTTTTTATTATAGACAACAGAAAGGAAAGTTTAAAGGCATCAGAAATTAAAACAAACTCAAAACCGCTAAACAAACAACACACAAAACAAAACATTTTTAGACTCGCATCGGTTTTGCGAATTTTAAATATACACTGGAAGTGTTTAAAACAAAAAAAGAAAGTGTAAACAAGATAAGTCAGGTATAACGGTATAAAATTTCAAGAAAAAATCCTTCTGATACAATTTGATATATATTTGCTTTCTACTTCATATAATATGAAATATATTAAAACCAATATATCACAATTAATACAAATAAATAAAATGTGCTTCTCTATATGCTAAACAATTTTCATCCAACCAACCAATTAGCTCCTTTACTTTTGCCCGTGAGGCCTGCTAATGAAAACATATTCATAAACGATCTAATCTATTCAATAATCACACTCAACGTATTAAGACTAACAAAACAAAAGCTGCTGTCATAAGTAACAAACCTGTTGCAGATTTCATGAGTAGAATCTTCTTGAGAATGGGTATAAAAGCAAGCTGCAGTTTTGAAGTTATAGTCAATAACCTTAAAGATGAAATTCTTTGTACTATTCACGTTCCTGATCATCGCTTTGATCGCTGTTCACGCAGATCCTGGACACGACAATAAGGCCGCAAGTGGGCCAGTAAGCGCCTCTGCAAACGGTCAAGGACACTCCAATACTTATAGCCATGTTAACGGTGGGCTCGGTGGGTTCGAAGGGCACGATGGGCTTGATGGACCCCATGAGCACCCAGGGCGCTTGAGCACACTTAAGGTGCTAGCAGGCTAAGGGATAACCAAGAAAACAACGACAAACATATATGTATATATGTATGTCTATAAATTTCTAAAATAGGGAATTAATATTTTTTAAATTGTTGAACCGAATTGAATAAAGTTATTTAAGTGAGTAAAAATACATAAAAAATAATAATTATCGCAACTTAAGTTGATAAAGTAATCCAGTTTTAGGGGCTTTTTTCCTTACCATCGAGCATTCAATGTCAAATTTAATTTAATTTTTGAAGAAATTTATCAAGCAAATGTTGCTAGACAGTGGTTTTCGATACAAGTGTGACCAGTCAGCCAGTTAAACTCTCATAAATATTATTTTTACGGTAGCACTAAAGCAAAACAATACAAAATAAATATAGAAAAGAAAAATAGAGAAGAAGTTTGCAAATCTTGAACAACAGCTGCTGAATTTGAAAGCCGGTTTATATCAAAATTAACCGATTAGATTTGTTTAAGCAATTTGCATAATTAGCAGGGGGTATATCATATTAGTAAACAATAGGCCTGTTTAACATCAAAATAAACATTTGGGGAGTTAAATAAGATTTTAATAACAAACATGCGCAACTTTTGGGATAAGATAAATATTAGAATATGAGTTGGCAAGGTTACAGTTATGTTATTTACATATTGCATTACCACAGTTGTTGAAAACTGTGATAAGGATAAAATAAAAATGTTTAAATTTGCAAACTTTGCAACATTATTCAAAGAATGGTCAATTTTTAATTTAAATAGCAATTTAATCTTGACTTACGAGTTAATGGTATCAATTTTAAATTCAATTAGATTGTTTAAATGATGATCATAAAATTTATACTTCAAAAAAAAACCTGCTGCAAATTGAATTTAATTTATACTTTATTTAGAGATTGCGGAAAATAACTGACTAGGTTGATATTATAATTAAATTGGTTTCATATTAAACTTCTGTATTATACGTTATTAAATTTATTAATGTTGTAGAAACTTCCAGCCGTGAAAGTCCCCTAGTCAGAGATCCGTTTTGTTTGAAGACACTCAGATGCCAAAAGAGTTGGCTGAAAGAATTCACACCTCATTGATAATCAATGTTTATTTCACAAACATATACCAAAAACTTTATTTTAGAAATGAACTAGTGACGAATAAAGTAAACCCCAAATATCTAAATCTTTTTATGAACTTGAATAAAGAAACTAAATTTACTATTTAAAATCGATATGTATTTTTATTTTTTAGCAAAAGTATATTTAGAGAATAAATTATGAAAGACTAAATCACATAGTTAGTACTTCTCGGTGCTTATTTGCCAGCTGTGGCAACGGCAGATGCGCTGGACGAGGCTGAAGCGGAGCCTCCTCGGTTACCATTGGCGATGGCACTGGAAGAAGCATTGGCATTCGCATTGCCGCCACCTCCGATGCGGCCACCACCATTGGACTGAGCAACTGCCTGAGAGTTGGCATTGGCATTGGTAGCACCACCTCGACCTCCGGTTCCGTTAGCAACGGCTGAAGAATTGGCGTTAGCATTGGCATCACCACCATCCGCTCCTGGTCCGCCTCTGTTGCCGTTTCCGCTAGCATTGCCAAAGCTGCCTGGACCACCGAAGTTGCCACGATTGCCACCTGAAGCACCACCCTGAGCAGTGGCAGCGGCATTGGCATTGGCATTGGCAGTGGAACCCTCACCATGACCACCGCCATGGGGAGCAGCTGCGACGACAGCCAGGAGAATGCTGAGCACCACAAAGATCTTCATAATGTTGAATGTTCAAACTCTTTCAAGATACTTGATGAACTCTGCTAAGGGTTTCGGCTTTTATAGCACCCGAAAACCAAGAAGACGCCACCAATTAGCATACGTAGAGGCAAAAATCCGATATGAGGATAAACATTTGCAAATTAAATTATGACTAGAGCATTAGGGCGCCGATTTTGAACCCGGACAGTTAAATACGATCTTATAGTATGTTATTATGTATGCTGACATACATAAATATTATAAATCTGCGAATCTTGAAGAGGCAAATATCGAACTGAATTCAAAGTGCTAAATTTCTCTCGAACCGGTTTATAGACTACTTACATATTAATATGGATATTTACGATATCTAATTTATTCTTTACTGAATACTCTGTAGCTTCTTAAAATCTGTGGCACACTGTCGAAATTTGACTAGTTATTTTCCACACTTAAATAAATCTTTTTAAAGTGTATAGAGACGAACTCATTTAAAAGTAAATTGTACAACATTATACAATATTGTTAAACATAAATTTCATTATTCATTAGTTTATCGTCGGATGGAAACTTTTGGAAACAAGAAATGACAGGTTTTTTAAAGTCGAATACTTATCTGTTCACAAAGATAAAGATTCGAGAGAATGGGTCAACGGCACAGGCTTACGTGATCAAGACGAACAAACTAATTAATGTGTAGAGTTATTAATCTTTGTTGTCTGCAACCAACATGCAAACATAATGGAAACACTTTAAATAAAATCCAGTTATTAATTGTAGAATTTTTTAATTTTTTAATAAATTAAGAACAGCTAAATTACTTGAAAGTGAGAAGTGATCAATGGACAATCAGTGAGTTTACTTTCCAGCCACAGCGGATGCATTGGATGTGGCTGAAGCAAGACCGCCATTGGATGAAGCGTTGGCCACAGAGGAAGCCTTAGCATCACCACCGAAACCACCAAAGCCACCGCCATTAGCCACAGCATTGGAGTCAGCATTGGCATTGGCACCACCGAATCCTGGACCGAATCCGTTACCCTCAGCATTTGCGACAGCATTGGCATCGGCATTCGCATTACCGCCACCAAATCCGGCACCGTTAGCATTAGCATTGGCATTAGCATTGGCATTCGCATTACCACCGCCATATCCGCCACCGTTGGCATTAGCATTGGCATTGGCATTTGCATTTGCGTTCGATTCACCGCCAAATCCGCCAAAACTACCTGGACCACCGGGACCTCCTTGGAATCCAGGACCACGTTGGTATCCGCCACCAAAACCGTTGAAACGATTTCCGCCGTAACCAAAAGAGGGGCCACCATATCCTCCGGGAGCACCGTATCCTCCACCACCGAATCCTCCGGGTCCGCCATAGCCTCCATTGAATCCTCCATATCCACCCTGGCCGCCAAATCCTCCATAACCACCTGGTCCACCAAATCCACGATTGCCGTAATTTTCGCCTTGAGCCTGGGCGTTGGCATTGGCATTGGCAGTGGATTCACGTCTGCTGCGTGGAGCGGCCGAGGCCACAGCGAGGATAACGCTGAGTACGATAAAGATCTTCATGATGCTACTTGTCCGAACTGGCTGAAGTCACGAAACACACTTAATGATCTGTGTTGAGAATCAACGTTTTTATAACACTAAACGGGAAGCAAACAAAATCAGACGAAAACCAGACGTAAACCAGACAACATCATTAGGCTAAAAGGTTTAACAAACCGAAGGTTTAATGCCCTTGTCACGCATTTATAGAACTTTTGAGACGACGTTTAACATTAATTTAATTCATTGACTTTATAATGTGCAACAAACTCTATGAAATGGTTGAAATACCTTTCGAAAGGGTATTAAATAATAAACGATTAAAGATGTCAATTAGCATAAACGCCGTGTTGTGTATGTATGTGTGAAACGCAGACAAAACATTTGCAGACTGAATTATGACAACATTAGGATTCTGATTATGAACACACAAACTAGTCAAGTCGGTGGGAATTGGGGAACTACGGAAAGTGTGTGCAAATCTTTGGGAGCAAACATGAGCTGGACTCATGTTGAATTTCTCTCAAACCGGTTATAAATTCTACTATTATTTACCTATATTATACTATATATGTATATATATGATGTTTCACAGCTCTCTTTCGATGCTAATTGCTGACTTTCAAAATGTAGTTTTTTCTTTTTCTAATAATAGAAGACTACACAAATTCTCAAAAACTGCAATCTAAAATCATAATGCAAAGATTTACACTTTATTATTATTCCCAAATGATTGGCAAATTTTAGATGGAATTCTAAGCCGTATTACTGGTTTTTCCTGTAAATTACCCAAAAGTTCGGGAACCTTAGAAAACCTTCAAAGTATGACAAGGCTCTTCCGTAGTTATATTCAAAGCGTTACATCACTTTTGCAAATCGGTTATTAATATATGCGATCGATTAATAGAGCGATAAAAACTCTAATCAACACGTATTAATAATGTAAAAAACTATAACCAAATAGAGGCAAAAGAGCCCAACTATAAAAATAATAATGTAATCAACAATTGGTTGTAGAAGTAAAAAGGCTCGATAGATACAAGTAATATCTAGGAACTCTATTAGTAATAAACCCATTATAAAATATAAGTAAAAAAATGTATCTTTTCTAATTTTAATTATGATTTTTATTGACATTCAATGATTATTGAAATAATTTATAAAGATGATGTTTTATTGTGAAGCTTATTTGCCGAAACCGTTTGAATTGGCATTTGCGTTGGCATTGGCGTTGGCGTTTCCACCACCGAAACCATTGCTATTGGCATTGGCAGATGCGGAGGCAGATGCGCTGGATGAACCACCGCCGCCGCCGCGGTTGAAACCTCCTTGTCCGCCAAATCCTCCTTGACCGCCAAATCCTCCTTGACCGCCACCGCCGAATCCACCAGGACCACCAGGACCGCCACCAAATCCTCCTTGTCCGCCAGGTCCGCCAAATCCACCAGGACCGCCAAATCCTCCTTGTCCTTGTCCGCCGAATCCAGCACCGGGACCACCACGATTGCCGCCGAATCCAGGACCACCGCCGAATCCACCTTGACCACCTCCTTGGGCATTAGCGGTAGAGGCAGCATTAGCGTTAGCGCCACCACCACCGAATTGAGGTGCCGCTGAGGCAACAGCCACAAGGACTGTGAGAGCAACAAACAGTTTCATTGTTAAGCTTTGAGTGGATTTCACAAACTTAAGCAATCATTTGCCCGGCGGCTGCTTTTATACAACTTAGCCCCAGGCCACATTTACCAAATCTCTACGATCAATAAGCTTGTGTAACAGAGACAGGAGATAAGTGTGAGAGATAGGCAGCGAGAGAAAGAGAGTGAGAATGAGTGTAGGTGAGGGAAAGAATGAGAAAAAAGATGATCATCGCTTTTTAGTGTGTTATTCAAAAACACAAACAATTCTAATGTTGTTATTAGTTTGTTTAACGTCGCAGACAGAAATTCAGACTCACCAACAACAACAACAACAATAGCAACACAACAACATCAACACAAACAAAACCACAACAACCACAAGCGATGCTAAATGCTCACACAAAGCAAATTAGTTGTATCAATTAGTTGATCCACAAACAAAACAACACACGCAACGCCCTATTCCCTCATCAATAAATGTTTGAACCGGTTTATTATAATTACGATCGTCATCATCGACATCTGCATTTATACCATGGCTTAGACGTGCCCCTTGCTCCCAACCATTTCACTCCTCGGTTTCGTTGTGCTCAAACCAATTAATTATTGATATCAAAGACACAAAAAAAAAAACAATTCTTAATCAGTATTCTCTTCATTTGATTTTCTTGCAAATTTTAATTATTCTTGAATCGTATGCATAAATAATTTGCAATGATAAACAGAGTCTGAGTCTTATAGAGTCTAATAACTTAAGGCAAATATAATATAATTCCATGACACATCGAAGAAACTTATTCACTGATCTGTATGATAACAACAATTCTACAACACTTTCCGACCAGACTTAAAGTAACTGAACATCTCAGTGTTAAGATCTCATTCGATACGTAAGTTCATTAGCATTTTAAATATTCAACTCGAAACACGAACCAAAACTATGATAGAAGACGCTTTAAAACACAGTATACTTTGTGGATTGCCGAAAAATACAATCGAATTTGAAACCAATCTAAAAAATATGCAGCATTTCAATTTACGGTTTGCGTATGAAAAAGGAATTCAGAATACGTTTCTCAAACCATTTCTACTAGCGCTAAACCAACCTTTTCTGTTCCAAAATCACCATTCACCATTCACCATTCACCATGCAAGATCAACTTTCAGAAACATAAAATTTAAATTGTTTATTGAGTATGGAGGAATTATTTGTTACAATTTTATTTACAAATAAATAGTTAAGCAAATTCTCAGGTTAACCAACAATTAATTAAAATTGTCCAATTAATAAGTTTATATTTAATTTAGGTTGAGACAGAAAGCATATACCATTTTATTAATAAATTTACTAAGTGTTCTTCTTCATACTATACGAATTGCAACTTTGCAAATTTTCTTTAAGAATTTTACAATACGCTCCCAATACGAGGTTTAAATGCGATGCTTAGCCGTAGAAAAAACCGTTTCCATTGAAATTTGGGATATTACTTCCTCATCCCCTGCCCCCTCCCCCGCTGGTAGAAGCTGAGGCAGATGCACTGGCTGAACTCGCACCGCCGCTATTTCCGCCACGATGCCCAAATCCGCCACCAGGTCCACCACCAAAACCGCCGCCTCCAGGCCCGAATCCGCCACCAAAACCGCCGCCTCCAGGCCCAAATCCGCCACCAAAACCGCCGCCTCCAGGCCCGAATCCGCCACCAAAACCGCCGCCTCCAGGCCCAAATCCGCCACCAAAACCGCCGCCTCCAGGCCCGAATCCGCCGCCAGTACCCACCCCCAGGACCACTAGAACCGCCGCTCTAGGACCGCCTCCAGGACTGCCACCAGGGACTCCACGATTGCCGTTAACTCCGCCACCAGGTCGACGACCGATTATTCCACCGCCCCCGGCTTGGGATGGAGCTCGAGCACCACTAGGGAATTGAGGTGCCGCTAAGGCAACAGCCACCAGGACTGTAAGAGCAACAAGTAATTTCATTGCTGACCCTTAAGTTCACTTCACTAATTTAACTAAATCCACTGCCCTGGCGGCTGCTTTTATACAACTCAGCTGCAAGCCCCATTTACACAATCTCTACGATCAGACAGCTTGAGTGACAGAGACAGGAGTACAAAAGCAGCAAGAGAGAGTGAAAAGAATGTAAGTGAAGAAAAAAATGAACGAAATAAGATCATCGCATTAGTCTGTTATTATTATTATTATTTTTTAAAACAAAACAATTCTTATTTCAATATTAATTCGTTTAACTTCAAAGACTGAATTTTACCAGCAACAACAATATGCACAGTAACCTTAACCAGAAAGAAGAACAAGTTTTGTTTACACAAAGCAAATTACATCTTAATTTAATATTAAATATACATATCAAAATACACATACATATATTTTGGGTTGTGTTATGGTACTACTTATACAGTGCTAGTACTAATTCAATATCTTTATAAATAGTAAAAATAAAAACAAAACAACTCTTGTAACATTATATTTTAGGGCTTTTATTATCTCATTTATTCTTTCTATTGATTTCTATTTCTATTTTATTCTGTCTATTGATTTAATATTAGTTTGTTTATCCCAATACACAAAATCCAACTACATAATACATATATGTGTTTTCAAATCAATTATTATTGTAATAGGTAACAACACTAATCAAAACCAATATATGTATACAATATGTGAATATATATATATATATATATATATATATATATATATATATATATATATATATATTTTTTTTTTTTTTTTCAAATAAATGAAATATTCACAGCTAAGATTGATTTTAGGAACTTGTTTTACGATAAAATATATAAATTCGTTAATTTTTTGGTTTTGCGTACGAATTTGTTAATTTTTGCAATTATCAGAACAGAAAACAAAACAGAAAGAAAATTCCAAAACCATTCTTAGCTCTAATTAAAGTACTTATCTAGAGATATAAAAATAACCTTTTCTTATTTTTAAAATTGTTTCAGTTTATGTTATTTTCAATGTAAAGAGTCTCGCACGGGATAAAATCCGTCATGGAATTACCCATATGCAAAGTACGCCGAACCAATCTAAAAACAAGTAAGAAAGCTACAGTCGAGTGTACTCGACTGTGAGATACCCGCTACCCATTTTGAATAAAAGAAATATATTTTGCGATATTTTCTCAAAATATACCAAATATACTGCAAAAATACTAAAAGTATACCAAATGGTATATTTGGTATATCGACATAGTACCGTATTCAAAATATACCATAGACGGCACAATATACCAGTTTGTCAGCCAAAGTAACTCAGACCCCTAGTAAGTAGGCGTTTTTGCCAATACAAAAGTATTTATTTAATAACTTTGACAATTTTTATCTGATCGCAACCAGAAATCATAACTACTATAGTAGTTATTACATATACCAAAATTCGGAACTCTAGCTTTAAAATTACGCTTGTTACTCGATTTTTTGATTTGCGGGGGCGGAAGTGGGCGTGGCAAAAATTTGAAACAAACTTGATCTGCGTGCAAACATAACAAATGCTGTCGAAAAAAAATTATAGCTCTATCTCAAATAGTCTCTGAGATCCAGTGTTTCATACGGACAGACGGACAGACACACAGACACACAGACGGACATGGCTATATCGTCTGGGCTGTTGACGCTGATCAAGAATATATATACTTTATAGGGTCGGAGATGCCTCCTTCTACCTGTTACATACATTTCCTGCCGGCACAAAGTTATAATACCCTTCTACCCTATGGGTAGCGGGTATAATGACCGTAGCAGCAGAAATCCTTTCAAAATACAGAAAGCGTGTAGCTACTGCATCATCTTTTAATTACTTACCAACTAAAAGTTCTTCTTCATACATACTATAATAAGTATTGCATATTTTGCTCAAGACTTTTATTGGCATTCAATGATTATTAATATAATTTTTAATATAATACCAAGCTGCAGCAGTCGAAGCTGCGCTGGCTAAACCTTGACCGCTGACCATGGGTAGTAGGCCAAGAATCCCACGATTAGGTCCTCCGAAGCTACCACCAAAACCACCTCCAAGACCACCGCCAAATCCAGGACGTCGGCCTAAAATTCCGCCACCGCCTTGAGCTTGAGCTGAGGCAACAGCCACCATTGTTGAGCTTTAAGTTGTCGAATCTTTATGAACTGAAATCTTATGGGACAGAGACAAAAGACGAGGAGATTGTCAGCAAGACAAAGTGAGATGAGTGTAGGTGAAAGATGATCATCACATGATATTATGCTTTTATGTTATTAAAACACAAACGATTCTAATTATACCCGCTACCCATAGGGTAGAAGGGTATTATAACTTTGTGCCGGCAGGAAATGTATGTAACAGGTAGAAGGAGGCATCTCCGACCCTATAAAGTATATATATTCTTGATCAGCGTCAACAGCCGAGACGATATAGCCATGTCCGTCTGTCTGTCTGTCCGTCTGTCCGTCTGTCCGTCTGTCCGTCCGTCCGTATGAACACCTAGATCTCAGAGACTATAAGAGATAGAGCTATAATTTTTTTCGACAGCATTTGTTATGTTTGCACGCAGATCAAGTTTGTTTCAAATTTTTGCCACGCCCACTTCCGCCCCCGCAAATCAAAAAAATCGAATAACAAGTGTAATTTTAAAGCTAGAGCTACGAATTTTGGTATATATAATAATTACTGTAATAGTTATGATTCCTGAAAATTGGGTTGCGTTCAGATAAAAATTGTGGATGTTATTAAAGAAATACTTTTGTATGGGCAAAAACGCCTACTTACTAGGGGTCTGAGTTGCTTTGGCCGACAATCTGGCACATTGTGCCGTTTATGGTATATTTTGAATGGTGTACTACATCGATATACCAAACATACCATTTGGTATATTTTTTAGTATTTTTTTTAGTATTTTCGGTATATTTTGAAAATGATACCGCAATATTTTGCCTTTATTAAAAATGGGTAGCGGGTATCTCACAGTCGAGCACACTCGACTGTAACTTTCTTACTTGTTTTGTATTATGTATGTTGGTGTTGTTTGATATCGTACTTTGTGGCTACTAAACGGAGTTCGATAATGAGGTCTTATAAAAAAAGTAATGTAATTCCACGTTACATTTGAATAACCCAACTGAAGAAACTACTTCATTAAGCTGAAAGACACAACTCAAAAACACTTTTAAACGAAACTTTGAGTAACCCAAACGTCAACCATAGACAGTTGTGCCTTGGTGTTAAAAAACTTACGAAACTTCCAGCCTTTTGAAATATTCAAGACAAAACATAGTATTAAAAGGCCGAAAAATATAATAACTCAACTGTGTGCAGCATTTAATTTCGCGGTTGTCGTATGAATACGGAATTTAGAATACACAGCTGATCTAAGGCTTTATCCAAAGAAACCATTTGAGCTAGCGGATGATCCAACATTTCCACCACCAAAGCCACCATTCACAGTGGCGCTGGAAGATGAGCTTGCACCGAATCCAGGTCCTCCACCGAATCCACCTCCAGGACCTCCGCCGAATCCACCTCCAGGACCTCCGCCAAATCCACCTCCAGAACCGCCACCGCCGAATCCAGCTCCACCTCCTCCTCCACCACCGAAGCCGCCAAAAGGTCTGCCATGTGGACGATGTGCACTGGCCGCCGCTTCAGCGGCAATTGCTAACAGAACAGCGAGAACGATAAACAGCTTCATAGCCTCGACGCGGCTTCACAAAACCTCACCAAACTGTCGATCGACGGCTGCTTTTATACAATCCATTCAAGGTTCCTCATAGATACATTGGTATATAAAAATATAAATATTATCATTACATTTTGGAGTTGAACCAAAAAAGGCAGCAATTGTATTAATTTTGATTCTAAGATTCAATTAGCAACAACAACACAAGCGGAGATTTAAATTAATGGTAAAAAAAAACTACAACGCAGCTTTTTGCGGTCTGCACCATACACGAAATTCTATCGGGATTTTCCAATGGATGGTACACTAAGAGAATATGAGAATAGTTTAGATAAAAATAAATACGATAGCCTAAATTTATTTACTGAATTCTGTAATCTAAAAAATTCACGGAGTTATAAATTTCAAATATTATTTTAATTACTTTGTAACTACTTATTAAATAGGGAAGCTCTGCACGTGCCCTAAACAACAGATAAAATCCGTCTGAGCAAACAAATTTAATGTTGTTGTTTTCATATATATGTCAAAATTAACGGGCGTTTTATGCAGCTCTCGTAGAATACGAATTCGTTACTCATGTTCAGTAGTAGACAAACCTGATATACATATAAACTTAAAGTCAATCAGCTCGACGAGCTCAATCTTTTGTTTAGAGAAAAAATAACGTTTGTTTTATGTTTTGTTGTTTTTATATATTTTTGTGGTTTTCAGACTTTTAATTTACAACTAATCTTATTGTATTTGTAATATGTTTTCGATGCTCCAGGCATCAGCTTAGATAGCTTAGCCGTAGAATCCACCTGGTCCGCCGAATCCGCCACCAAATCCTGGTCGTCCACCGAATCCACCAGGACCACCAAAACCACCGCCTCCGAATCCAGGGCCACCGCCGAATCCACCAGGTCCACCGAATCCTCCAGGGCCTCCACCAAAACCGCCGCCGCCAAAGCCAGGACCACCACCAAATCCACCAAATCCACCTGGTCCACCGAATCCGCCGAATTGTGGCATTGCCGATGCGGCAGCCACCAAAAGAGTAAGGACAATCAACAACTTCATATTGCTCGTAACGACGATCGATAAAATGTGTGTATGTTATGCACGCAAAGCAGTTTACAGATCAACTGATGGACCAAACCACAATATCCCAAGCTATTTATACAAAATATTTGGATGTCTGGCTGTAATAAATTGAATCCCCGAACCAAGTTCGGCAGCCGGTTTTCATTTGCTTTTATTTCTAAATATCAACTTCGGCTTTATCATGAAAGCATCATTATTAATTTATTAAAATAAAGCGTTCATCGGCTTTCGTCTGTCACTTAACCGAGAGAATGATAGACAGTTTTGTAGCTTCATTGTGGTTTCGCAAATCGAACCAAATTATCAAACTATGGCTAGACTTATACAATCCATTCCTGAACAAAATCCGCCTTGATTCATCATTTTGAAAGAGAAAGTGTGTATACGCAGGAAGGAGTAAAAAATTAAATATAATCATTGCATTTTAATGATGCACCAAAAAAAGAGAGAAATTGCCCAAATTCTGATTCTAAAATTCAATTAGCAAATAAAATACGAAACAGTGCAACGAATCAGTCTGTGGTCTGCACCCTACACTAAATTGTATTGGACTTAAATGAAGAATTTTTAATGGAGGAGTTACATTTATAATATAATTTTACATTACATATTATTCATGCGTATGGACAATTTATTAGGTGTAATTATTAAAATTATATTAAAAAAAAATTATATAAACTCTGTTGTCTAACGGCTTTTATTATCGATGTTAAAACTTCCCAGACACCGTTATTAATAAATTCTGAGATTAGGTGCTAATTCTTTATACTGATTATACTCATTCTAATTATTATCCTATATAATATCCATCTCATCTTATATGTGTATTTCCCATTGTCCAAGCCAAGATACTTTTCTATTCCCTTTCTAAAAATTGTAGAGGATCGAAACATATTAAAGTGAGGAAGCACTGTACTTGCCCCAAACCACAGATCAAACACGTATGTGCGAATATTTTTATTGTTGCTCTCACATACATATATGTCAAAATTAACGGGCAACTCTCATAGAATACGAATTTGTTACTCATCTCCAGTAGTAAAAAAACCTGATATATAATATAAACAGAAAGTCAATCAGCACAAGTTCTGCCTTTTTTGTTTGTCGAAAATAAACAACATTATTTTGTTTATCATGTTTTATGTTTTTTTTTTTGTAGTTTTCAGACTTTTTATTAATAATTAAACTTAATTTATTTGTAATCTCGTTTCGATGCTCCAGGCATCAGCTTTGATAGCCTAGCCGCGGAATCCACCGCCACTTGAGGAGGCGGAGGCGGACGATGAAGCTGATGCAGCACCACCGCCACCACCACCTGCAGCTGAAGCACTGGATGAGGCTGAGGCCGATGCAGATCCGCCGCCGCCACCACGACCGCCACCACGGCCGCCACCGAATCCACCACCACCACGGTATGGGCCGCCACCGAATCCGCCGCCGTATGGGTTGCCACCGAATCCGCCGCCATATGGGTTACCGCCGAAGCCGCCGCCGCCGAATCCTGGACGACCGCCGAAGCCGCCTCCAAATCCAGGTCCACCTCCAAATCCTGGGCCACCGAATCCTGGGCCACCGAATCCAGGGCCACCGAAGCCTGGACCACCGAATCCAAATTGTGGCAGAGCCGATGCGGCAGCCACCAAAAGTGCCAGCACAATCAAAGTCTTCATATTGCTCGTTGAAACGTGAGTGTTGTGCACGCAAAGCAGGTAACAGATCAACTGATGTACCAATTCACAGTATCCCAAACTATTTATACCAGATGCGTAGGTAAGGCGAACGTAGAGCAACGGCACCTCGTAAACTGATCTGTTTGATTGTGTGGCTGTGATAAATTGGAACCCCGAACTAAGTTCGGCAGCCGGTTTTCTTTTGCTTTTATTTCTAATTATCGACTTCGGCTTCATCATCAGCATCATTATCAATTTTTGAACAATAAAACGAACACCGGCTTTTGGCTGTCACTTGACCGGGTGAATCCCAAAATCGAAAAACAACAACTTGAGAGTTTCAAAAAACAGCATAATTATGTACAGATTATTAAGAGTGCCTGTCTCGTCTGTACTTATAGTAGACTCCAATATTAATAGCTATGTTTTGTAGATTTTTTAGAGTTTGTTGTGCTGATGGGCGTATCTGGTCTTCCTAGTCGACTTCTCTCTCTCTCTCTCTCTCGCAGCAAATCTCGTATTTGCGATTTGGATATTCTAATCAACTGACAAGTTCAACTTGAAGAGTTTATTCGCCTCGTTTTTGGCTAACAAAGCGGTTTCGATGGCGTCGTTACAAAACAAATAACAAATCGAAATCATACAGAAATTCGAGAAAAATCAATTAATTTAATATGTGAGCTAACAATGTGTAAATAAATCTATATTCCTTAGAGATGAGCACGTGTCATGTTTAAGTCACGTAGAGAACAGAAAACAACTGTGTAGATTGTAAACAAAATCAGATTCAAAGTAATTTTAAAGGCTATGATATTGATCGGAACTGTTAGTTTAAGTACTTAACAATGCACTAATGTAGTTGTAATTGTTGTTATTGAACAGTATATATTAACATGAAGTGTAACTTAATTAGCAATTATCAGTATTAGCTTCTTCACTTGTATTAACAACAATTCTAAAACGATTATCATCTATTCATTAACTAGTTCCTTTGAACTTGACTCATTCATGATCGATCTACTCAGTATGTGTAATATGCATCTTAATAGTATTACTTAGATTAAGCTGCGAGTAGTAATCGTAGTGAAATCCACAACACGCGTAAGCTTTTAAGTCGCTTTCTATAAACAAACTTGAAGCGAAGCTTTACTCTACAAATTGAATTTGCTATTGAGAGAAATTAAACAGAAAGAGAGAGAGAATGCAAAAGCTCATTCTCTAGGTACACGAACTCTAGCAGGGCAAGAATTAAAATCCCACAAAGAGTGAAAGCGATATGATAAATTATCTAATTATTATTCAAAAATTGTTAACTACAATTTAATATGTGCAATTAAGACTTAAAATGATCATTATGCAATTATGAATTAACAAATGTATACGTAAGCTGCTAATAAAATGTATTCTAGTACACGATAAAACTTGGCAAACCAGTTTCAATGTCGTCACGGCGCAATAGCTAATATTCTACATACAGTATACTACGGTACAAGTAAATATCACACGTGAGTTACCCCGATTCAAGATCGCATCAAGTGCGACTCATCAGCGTCATCGCCAAAGGGGTTTTCCATATCGGAAAGATGTGAAAATCTATTTATATGAAATGAATGCTGGTATTTTGTGATTTTTTTATTTTGTTTTTGGTCAAATGCTAGATAAACAAAGAGAATTTGATATGTGTTGTTTGCACACTTAGCATCTAATTGCCGGGGAAGTCCGCCGGAAAAGATTCAATGTCGCGAGCTTTCAAAAATCTGAACTGTTTGCTCATATAACCAGGGCTATTAAATAAACTGTATAATAAATGCACTTAACACAAAATGTATATTCGATTTAAGACAAAATCCAACAATATAATCACAACTCTTGCTAATTTCACCATTTTCAATTTTTTTTTTGCCGACTATCAACGAGAGCTATCTGTCTACATCTCTTGGTCTGTTTATTTATTTATGCAGACAAAATGGACAAACAAATCTCGACATATTGGCGCTCACATAATTGTACCATACGATAACCGGTTTGGTATTTTTTTCTTTTATTGTTTTCTTATATTTGCATTATTGATATTGGCAAATTAATTTTGCTTTATTTTTCGAACTTATGTTTGGTGCGGTAATTTATATAAGCCTGCGGTTATTTTTCTATATTTTTTTTGCCATCGTCTTCTGCGTTTCAGTTTTCATTGATCTATTATTGGTTCCACTAGATTTGATTAATGGTGTTATTTAATAAATGGCGTCG
Organism: Drosophila albomicans; assembly: GCF_009650485.2. Lineage (NCBI taxonomy): Eukaryota > Metazoa > Arthropoda > Insecta > Diptera > Drosophilidae > Drosophila > Drosophila albomicans. Next base: position 14,709,395 of record NC_047628.2, on the reverse strand, counting down.
TTAAAAGATTGTAATATAGAAGGCAAATATAAGTAGTTTTAGAATATAAATAATATATACTGGTTGTATTATAAAGAAATATAATTATTTATTACTTGACAGAAATTAACAAAATCAAACACCAAATGTGATTTCATATTTCACATATAATTTACGCCAGTGCAGACTCAGTTAATATTTGTAAATGCATTATAAATTAAAATGTTAATGCTTTCATAATGAACCGCATTTAATTGAGAATGTATTCGCGTTTATTAAAAGCAATCAAATTCAAATAATTCATAGCCGCAATTCTGTCGCATTAGCAGCCAGGGCAACCATATATGTATAGAAATGTTTAGGAGGAATGCCAGACTAATGAACGTTCTGTTAATTATGTAAACCCAGCAAGGGACATGCATAACAAAATCTGGTACAAAGTGCAAAATGTTGCATTTTAGGCCAACGTTTATTATTATTGGCAATTTTCGATTTTTCGAATTAGTTTTACTTGCTCTTTCCCTCTCTCGCTCACACATATTGAAATTGAATTATCCGTTTATTTTTGGCAAACGGGACAAACTATTCAATTATGCTGTCGGTAGGCTAATGAACAAAGCGATGTCAAACGACAAACGCGATGTCGCGCCTCTGTGCTATGCAATACATTTTGAATTATTTAACCGTAATTAAAATTCTATTGCTCGCGGCGTGCTAAAAACAATTGCATACTTTCAGGCAGCTGGCGAAATAAAGGACTTCAATTGGAAGCTGCAGATTTATCAATCCAACCAATATCCAATAAGCAAGCATAATAACGTGACAATTTTGTGTGGTGAATATCTAACATACGCAACATCAATTGCAACTGCTCGAAAATTAATTATATTTAAAGAACTTTAGTTAAGAGTAAATGAAATGTAAAAATCAAATTCCTATGCAACAAGTTTATACAAGTTTAAAGTATAATATTAACTCAATTTACTTACTTTGTAATTTAGATTAACACTTGAAAAAAACAATATTAACATTTTTTCACATCAATCAGACAACACTTCACTTACACTTTTTACTTTACATTGCTTCCAATCTCTCTTAAATTTCGATCCATTAGATCGGCTTCATTCTCGCTCCAATTATATAGAATTACACGTCACCAGAAGAAAAGAAGAAAAAAAAATGGCGCACGATAGAACTGTTCTCTTTGCTAACGTAGCTCTTCACTTTGCATTGCTTTCTTTCTTAATCTGTACGTTAGAGAGGCTAGCTGTGAAAATTGGGCTTTGACCGGTAGAACTTTTTGCATTGCACTTCTTCACTTATTTTGCATTTTTACACAAACACAGACAAAAAATTGATTAATACATATGTAGCTACATTGCAAAAGCATATGGATTTATTGAAATAACAGCAAGCTTCTACAAGCATCGAAAAAAGAAGCGAAAGGGGTGCTCCTTGGGAGCATGAGGTTATGTAGCACACAAAAAAAATTTGTATCGATCGCAATTAAATGAGAACTTCTCATTTTACATGAATTATGCGATAACTTTACTCGTTACACGGTTTTAACACAATTCCTACACATATGTATATAAAAAGTGCGCAAATTCAACAGCTTTTGGCGGCAATGGAACTGCAACCGCAAGCGAAAAAATGTTGACTAACTTTTGTGTGGTTCTTCTTCCGTCTTCTTAAAATCTCCTCAGGTTGATCGCGCTAATATCAGTTTGCTAACCTGCAAATGTGATGCATTGTAGTTGTCCCTTTCTATCAAATTGCTTTAGGTTTTTATACCCGCTACCCATAGGGTAGAAGGGTATTATAACTTTGTGCCGGCAGGAAATGTATGTAACAGGTAGAAGGAGGCATCTCCGACCCTATAAAGTATATATATTCTTGATCAGCGTCAACAGCCGAGACGATATAGCCATGTCCGTCTGTCCGTCTGTCCGTATGAAACACTGGATCTCAGAGACTATAAGAGATAGAGCTATAATTTTTTTTCGACAGCATTTGTTATGTTTGCACGCAGATCAAGTTTGTTTCAAATTTTTGCCACGCCCACTTCCGCCCCCGCAAATCAAAAAAATCGAATAACAAGCGTAATTTTAAAGCTAGAGTTCCGAATTTTGGTATATACAATAATAACTATAGTATTTATGATTTCTGAAAATTTGGTTGCGATCAGATAAAAATTGTCGAAGTTATTAAAGAAATACTTTTGTATGGGCAAAAACGCCTACTTACTAGGGGTCTAATTTGCTTTGGCCGACAATCTGGTATATTGTGCCGTCTATGGTATATTTTGAATACGGTACTATGTCGATATACCAAATATACCATTCGGTATATTTTTTAGTATTTTGCAGTATATTTGGTATATTTTGAGAAAATACCGCAAAATATTTTTCTTTTATTCAAAATGGGTAGCGGGTATCTCACAGTCGAGTACACTCGACTGTAGCTTTCTTACTTGTTTTTTTTTGGCAAACGTATAAGACAAGGACTTCCAATGAGCAACTTTTGCTGGGCGGCAGCGTGACCGGCACTTTGCCTTTATAAATATACCGCTTCGGTAAGCTGGCTTTGCTTATACATACTAGACTGGGGTTGGCCACACTTAAACTCAGCTTCAAAGTTACAACGAAATCCTTTGCATACTTTTGGGCAATATTTGTGACTACAGATTAAAAATATCAATTATTAGCAGAGCAGTAAAAAATAATTGGGAATAAATTCAGCACATTCGAAGTGCAATATCCAGTAAGCAATTGCATTTAAATATGAATTTACATTTATTTTATGGACCCGCATAAATTGTAACAAACAAAGAATGGCCATAATGTCAATTCGACAACGGCAGCAAAAGCTGCAACAATTGTTGCAATCATCCCAAATGGCAGCAGCAGCAACAAGCGGCAGACAGCCGACAGTCGGCAGTCGACTCTGTGTGGCAAGCCGCCAGCAATAGCAACATAGGAACAGCAATAGCAGAATGGCAGGGAGGTTAAGGATGCAGTTATGCCAAGTGCACCACAGGGGTTCATTGTCCTTGTGCAAATTGGTCTGAGTTTATTGCCAATGGCTGTTTGGGAAAGCTGCAGCAGACATTGTCCGACTACGACTCTGACTCCGACTATGGCTTCGACCTGAGCAGCTAAACAGCTGTAGAGAGATGAAACGAGGCTGCTCAACAGCTGCTGCTCCCAGGCCTGGGGCAATAAAACTGCACTTTGAGGCTGGGCGCACAAAGTTTGCTTAAGATTTCAATTTGTGTGCAACATTCTCTATAAAACTTTCTGCCCCAAATGATAAATGTTTTGCTAAATGCCACACAGACGGCAATTGAGTCGTGGTCGCGCCATTTGCAAGATTTATGCCACCAAGTATGTTATCAATGTGCTTCGCAGCTGCCGCTTATTCTTCTTCTTCTTCGTCTCCTCTTATTTGAGTGAAAAACTTGTGTAAGCAACTAAAAGTTCTATGCATAAATCGGATAATGTGTTGCCACTTAAATATGCAAAGCCTTTTACCTCAAGGACAACATATGACTTTCACAAGCTGCAAACTTTTCAACTTTCAACCCCTCCGCCTCATCTCACAAAATTATGATCTATCCATGGCCAACTTTTGGCAGTTGAACGACAAAACTGATACACAAAATTTCACTTAATGAAACGCTTTTACGACCTACTTACAGCTTATGATATGAATTGCTACACTGAGAGAATAAATAATATATCACACGATTTAAATTAAAATCTATCAAAACAAAAATGAAAAATTAAATTCTAGGAAACTTGAAAGTTTATTATTATTGAAATAATAATTATACTCAGCTTATGTAAAATAATAAAAAAAAATTCAATTTATAAATATATTCTTTACTCAAATATAGAAAAAGAAAATTACAGCACTCGAAACATCAAAATTTTGATTTTTTAAAATTATATTTTAACATTGCAAAATTCTCAAATAATGAAATTTATTAGATTTATTTTCTTTCTGTGTTACTCTTAAATATAATCCTCAAATTGTTCACAGTTTGTTTAACTTTTTCTTTTATTAAGTCTTTTTTGAACGTTAAAAAAATTAAAATTTTTTTATATGCAATAAATGCTTAGTTTTTATAATTTCACTACCCAAATCTCAGCGCTTCTAAAATAGAGCATTATTTATTTTTTTTTGTCATATATTTTTCTGCTTTACTGTAATAAATTAAATTTCCCACTAATGAAAATATTTCTTCAACAAATTTTGTATTATCGAAAACTTTAATAAATGTTGGTTAAAGCCAGGAAAGTAAATCGTTGAAAACCAAATTTCCTAACTCAAGCTTTTATATTCACCAAAATATATACATATTGTTCAAATATAATCCTATCTACATTTCATTTAATACTACATATATTTTCGCGTATTAACTGCAGTCGCAATTTGTCAATGTCATTAAACAAATAAAGTCTACACATAACTGTCAGCTTAACAAGCAACCAAAAGTCTGACTGCTATGTATATATTTTGCCAGACTGCATTGCAATTCAATTATTCTTCTTTCTTTTTTTTAGCAAATATGTATTATTTATTTATATTTTGAACTTCTATAATTTCCAAACGTTGTCTTCTTGGTTCTTCAATTAGATTTGATATTCTGTTATATTTAAATACTTTAAATAAATTTGATGGGCCACTGAATAAGCAAGTTTAGAGCGTTTATAATACAACAATTGTTTACGACCCTCTAGCAATGCATCTCGCCTCTGATAATTGTAGTACTATAAACTTTATATAGACTTTGTAGTAGTATTATTCGTTGCACAACCCAACTATAAAATGATGATCACAGCTTTGGTTTATTATTGTACAAAAAGTCGTTTTCTTTTTATTGAATTGTGTCTTATGGACTTGGGAATACTCTTTTGTTTCATTAACAAACTATTGAGAATTGAGCACTTAAATCTAACGGCCATAGCCACCTGCAGAAGCCGTTGCGGATGCTGAGGAACTGGCACTACTTTTACCATAGCCACCGCCGCCGTAGCCGCCACCACCATGACCGCCACCTCCAAAGCCACCGCCTCCGCTGCCTCCGCCGCCATGCTTGCCACCGCCTCCGTAGCCACCGCCGCCATGTTTGCCGCCGCCTCCGAAGCCACCGCCTGGACCACCGCCAAAGCCTCCGCCTGGTCCTCCGCCAAAGCCGCCACCTGGACCACCTCCAAAGCCGCCACCGCCAAAGCCACCGCCGCCAAAGCCGCCGCCGCCACTGCCGAAGCCGCCACCTCCATGGCCACCGCCTCCATGGCCGCCACCTCCATGACCGCCGCTTCCAAGACCACCGCCTCCAGCTGAGCCGCCGCCAAAGCTACCGCCTCCAAAGCTGCCGCCTCCTGCGGAACCGCCACCGTAGCTGCCACTGCCGCTGCCGCCTCCAAGACCTCCTCCTAGGCCTCCTCCTAGACCACCGCCTAGACCACCTCCTAGTCCACCGCTGCCTCCATGGCCGCCTCCTAGTCCACCGCCGCCTCCATGGCCACCTCCTAGTCCAGCGCCGCCTCCTTGACCACCTCCTAAGCCACCGCCGCCAGCTGAACCACCGCCATAGCTACCGCTTCCAGCTGAGCCGCCAGCAAAGCCGCCGCCTCCAGCTGAGCCGCCACCAAAGCCGCCACCGCCAAGTCCGTTGCCACCGCCTCCATGACCAACGCCGCCGCCGCCGCCAAATGGACCGCCTTCAGCTCCGCCGCCACCGCCAACTAAGCCGCCGCCGCCGCTATGGCCGCCAGCGCCAGCTGAGCCGCCACCGAAGCTGCCGCTTCCAGCTGAACCGCCAGCGAAACCGCCACCTCCATGGCCACCAGCACCGCCACCGCCGCCGCTGCCAAATGGACCGCCGCCACCTTTGCCGCCACCGAGACCGCCGCCAAGTCCACCGCCAAGACCGCCACCAAGTCCTAGATCAAGACCGCCGCCTCCGCCGAGAGCGCCTCCAAGACCCAGTCCTAATCCGCCACCGCCGCCTAGGCCACCGCCTCCGCCATATTTACCGCCGGCATCGGCACTCGAGCTGGCCGAAGCGGATGCGGTGGCCGAGGAACTGGCACCGCCTCCACCACCGCCGTAACCCGCCGAGGCGAGCGCCACACAAACGCTGAGCACAATAAACAATCTCATCAGAACTGTTGCCACCGAGTGACTGACTGCGGCCCTTGGAGAACGTTGCGCTTTTATAAGAATGAAAAAACCCACAAAACTAAAAAAGTAGGAAACAAAAAACAAAAAGAAAAACACAAAACAACTCAAATACAAGCAAATCGACAAAAAAAAAAAAAAAAGAAAATAAAAAACAAAAACAATATTTCACACAACAAAAAAAAAAAAAAAACAGGCATAAACAAAATGCAAACAAAGTGAAACTGGGAACAAATACAAAACGCTCGTCACGTTCTTAAAACCGGGATCGATGTCGACTTGCTTCGGGTCAAGCGGCGAAGCAAAACTTGGATAATTAACCCATGGAGCAAGTGAGATAGAGACATGCAAGAGAGAGAAGTCCCCGCAGCCAGACTGCCCATAAACAATAATAAGACATTTATCATCATTTAAATAATATACATTGTGTCTACAATTTCAGGCGAATAATACTCTAAACCAAATCACGAGAGCCGGATGATCTAACAAAATCCCAAACGAATACCTGATAAACAGCAGAGTATCATCATCATGTTCTCAATTAATCTCTTTCCTTGTACAAAAGTAATAAGGTTGTTTTTTTTGGGTGTTGTCTGCTACAAAAAGAAGGCATATCATTTGCAAGCTAATTTATAAATGGATTTTTTAAGTAATCTTCCTATCGAAGAGCTTAGTATATAAAAAAGTATAAATGTCAGACATTTGTACAATGTAATTGTTAGTAAAATCAACAATGAAAACCACAATAATTTTATTTAAAATAAATAATATTAAACAATATAATTCAAGTTCAATTTAATATTATGTTACGTAAATTTAATTGCAATTAAAGAAATCTTTTAAGAAAAAATTATAATGCAATTTATACCATTTTTTACAATAAAATTTACCGCAAAAAATACTAAAATATACCAAAGTCTATATTAGGTATTGATATAATACTACATTCAAAATCCATATGAATAGCGGGTAGAAAAAAACTATTAAATATCCACAAAAACATCTATAAGCATTATCTTCCCATCGAGCACATCTCACAAAATTTCCCACCATAATTTACATAAATTACGCCCATAACACGTGAATCACAAGTGAATCTTCATTACACTCATGAATATATTGGAAATACCCAGAATCAAATTATGCGATTAAAATGCAGCACACTCAGAGCATTCGCAATTCGTTCAATACAAATTGTTTTTTTATTATTTTTTTTCACATCTACGGAGTAGTCGTAATTTGTTTATATAAATCAACCTTTCGACGTCATCGTAACATCGGAAATAGCAGTGTTGATGTGTTGAGATAAGAAATTCAATATGTTTAAAATCAATACTATACACCTACATATTAGTTTAGTTAGTATAGCTAGTTAGTACTTGGAACACAACTTGAGTGATTATGAAAGCAATTAGAGGCCATTTAATAGACAGTTCTACAAACCAGTGTCAGTAATTCACGATTAAAATACATTTTCGCAATGAGCTATTACTGTAATACAGTAATGTTTCCTTAGGCTATTTATGTATTTAACTTTTAGTAGTTGAATTAATTAAGGAAATTGGTAGTAGAAAAATAATAATAAGAAAGGAATATTACGAAATTGAAATTTGAAATATTTTAAAAGCGATTTTAAATAGATTATGTAAAAAACATGTTTATTAAATGAAGAAGTTTTGTATTGTTAAATTAAGAAGTTGAAATTAAATTTGTTTACTTAAATGCATAAATAAATTATTTTAGTTAAAGACAATACAATGAAATGTTTACACTTAAAATTAATAAATAATGAAACTTTTCTGTTAAAAAGAATTAGACAATTCCTGAAGTAATGAATGAATATAATTATAATAATCGGAAACTAATTTAAAAACAAAATTTATAAAAAAAACTATTACTAAATCATTATTTTTTGGTATTAGTTTAACTTAGTTTTAAATTTATGTAAATTTAAATAATATACCTAATTTACTAATTTATAGATTCATTTCTGTAATCTGTTTAATAGAGAAGCGATTAGTTAATATTTCATAGAGCAAGTCAATAGCTGTATCAATTGAGGAAATTTGAAATAAATAAAACAAAGAAGTACGGAAAAATAAACCAATTTTTTCAACAGCTTTTGAATAGATTTTAAATTTAGAATATATATTTAAATTATTGTAAATGCGAGCTTAAATGCAGTTTACTAGATAAACAATGATTTAATGTGGTTAATACACAAGAACAATGAATGAATATTAATAGAAAGCCAATCGAGAAAACAAATATTTACATTTGTTACAACACACTTCTGATAAATAAATAATTAGCCATAAATTATTAAACTCAATTCTTGTTACAATGTTAATAATCGACACATTCGGGTAATCCCTAAACAGATTAACACAGCACATAGTTTAACATAAATAGAAATACATATTTATAGAGTGCAACAAAACATGTTTTTGGAGATTGGTTCATGGTGAATGTGGAAATTGTCAAGCGGAGTTTTCACGCCCTGAACACAGTTTTTCACTTTGCTGGTCGTCCGTTGGCCGGGTAAACTGTAGAATGCAAATGTCAAGAATTCGGTGGCCTGAAAGCATAAGCAGCTCAAGGAAGTCAGCCAAGAAAACAAGAGCCGCAACGACAGCAGCAGCAAACAACAGGCAACAGCTGCTGTTGAGAAAATGGCATGTGCATAAGAAAATAGAAAATTTCCTTAAGGAAATCTGCTTAGAAATGCATGTGCTGCTTGTTGTTGCAGCTGCTGTTGCTGTTGCTGATGCTGCTGCTGTTGCTGTTGTTGACTGTTGCTGGCAAATCTGCTACTATAGTTTCTGGGCCAAGTGATTGTCTGGGCAGAAAACGAAACACACAACACTTGACTTCCGTTTCCGGTCGAAGTCCATGCACAAACACACTTAGAGCAAAGCTTTTGCATATTTAAAGTCGCAGCAATTTTATGCAAATATCTATTCCATATTTAAAGCAAGACAAATAAATAAATAAATATTAAATCTAAGGTCTCTACCAGCTAGCTCGTCCTCCTCTTCGATGCGTTCGACTTCGTTCCACATTTCTTGTCGAGAACTCCTCGCCCTCGGCATCTTTGCCCTGTGGTCGCTTGCCCAGCACTTGCAGCATGCGATTATAGAGCTGCTTTCGCACATCGATGGCCCAGAGAAAATCCATGTGATTGAACTCCTTCATGGGCACCAGATATTTGCCCGTCACATTGCCCAAGTCGTCGCACATTGATTCCACATCCGTCGGATGACACAGCAAATCATTGGTCGAATAGTACACAAATGTGGGCACAGTGACTAGACTGAGATTATATCGTGGCGGCAAATGCTCTCTGTATAACACCATATTCTTGTTGGAACTGTAGCTATAAGGTGCAAATCTGCCAGTCTTGATGATCTGTATGAAGTGTTTCACCTGCTTGGCTGCCACTCCGGCTGGATAGTGACCCAGCACCACGGGAAACATTTTCTGAAAATAAAATATGATTTAAGTTGTCTATTGTATTTAGATATTTGCAAACTTACTCGGTTGAATTCATTCCAGTTGCGTCCCACAATGCCAAACACAGCTTCAATGCAAAGACGCTCCGTCTCCTCGGTCATGCGGCAAAGAAAACGAAATTCGCCATTGAACATCTCCGTAATAGCGCTGCCGACAAGGCTCTAGAGAGAATTAAGAAAAAAACATTGTTATTAAAAAGCTGATCTTAATTTAAAAGTGCCTTTCATTCAGTATATATTCCATATAAATTCTAACAAAATAGTTTAGGGAACTATTTTTAACTCCTTAAAATGAATTACTCTTTCTTATAAAATACTTCAGATATACAAAAACATTAAATACTTAACTGTATGTACTATATGAATAAATGACCTTATATTGTATAATTTTGAAAATCTATTTCTGAACATTAAGAATAATGAGTATAGTGCAATGAAATGAGAAAAAGTTTCAGATACTCTTAAATACAATGTTCTTAATGGAACTAAAGCTTTAGGTTGCAGATATGCCGGATATTAAAAAACTAATACTGCAGCTAATTTAAGAAACTATAAAGATTGAAAAACAAACCAAATCAACATTAATAATATAGTTTACTTATAGTGTATATTAATTTTCAATTCTAATTTTCTATTTATGTATATTTCTATATAAATCTTCAATTTGAATTTTAATTTTCGTTGTCAATTTCACTTTCAATTTTTAGTTTTGGTTTTAGTTTCTATAGTAATGTGATTCTTACATGTATAGCTACGGACCTCCTATGCTCTGCTTCTCTAAGGGGTAGCCAGTTTAACCTAACCTAATGTAATTGTCAATTTAAAATTGCTTAATTTGTTAAAAAAAAACTTCCAAGTCTATACTTCAATGTAAGCTAGACTTTAAATACGAAATAAACACTTGCTTAGTTTTTAAATGCAAAAGTAATAATGAGATGCGGAACAAATCAAGTCGTTGAACTAAAAGGAATATTATAAATTCTCTGGCTGAAAGCTCTTTCTATGAATGGATAGACTGACAAACAGAATTTTCCGTCTTTTTCCGACTACTCACATTGAAGTACAAGCTGATGGCGCGTATGTAAGGATGACCGCTGGTCTCCTTGGCATAGACAGCCGGTGCCATCGCCTGCATGGAGATGACCTTCTCGTTGTAAGCCGGACGCATAGAGCACATGACAAAGAATGCGGTGCAGCCCTGAGAGTGTCCGGCGTACTGCAGCTTCTTGAAGCCCGTCGACTTTAGAATGTAGTCAATCATGGCTGGCAGATCGTACATGCCAATCTCATGCCAGCTAAAATCCCAAAACTTGGACTCATCCGGATCGAGTGTGGTGTGATTTCTCGAGTAACGATTGCCACGAGCATTTCCCAGCCAGACATCGTACTTGTGGTCGGCAAGTAAGTACGCTGCAAAGCGACACCCAGAGAGAGAGTGAGTTGTGGTAATCACTTGACCAACAGTGCCATTAATCACTTACCCAGACTCACATTGGGACCCATGACAACGAAACCCGCCGAGCTATCAACGAGTCCATGCTGCAGCAGAAAGGGTTGAGCATTCTGATTGCGTATGCGATGCATTGTTAGAATGTAGCCATCCTCGGTGGTCACATGATGCACTTCCGCCTCATAGCCATATTTGGCAATTAATTTATCCTGTTGATGAAATGCAAATGTGTAAATTTCTCTCTCTGTCTGCTAGTCATTAATCTTTTGAGCTGTTTCATACCACAGTTAGGTTTGAGTCTTGTTTGATGTTTTTGCGTTGCAATTTCTCCTCGGCTGTTTCATCTTCACTGCTCCATTCTTCTTCCTCCTCCTCTTCGTCCTCTTCCTCATCCTCCTCGCCACCAAACTGCGCCTGCGTCCTGCTGATCAGCAGGCATAAACCCAAAGCCAACAGCCAACGTCTTCCCATTTCAATACTCCAATTTGAATCGTTTTCAAAATTAAATCGAAATCAATGCATAAAGTGAAATCCGGTTGGGGAATCTTCCACTTGCTTGGTCAACTTTAGCGTTGCACGTCGCGGACGCAACTGAAACCGAAAACCAAAAACCCGGCAACGCGCTTCGAACTTCCGCGCTTACAAAGAATGCCGAAAACTTTCGATCAGCGAGCAAACAATAACAATGACAACAACGACAACACTACAGCGATTATCACAATACGCGTGCATTTGATTTTGTTTTGCTCGCCCTTCGGCTTTAATTTTAAAATATACCCTATTTATTTTATAGTTACATAAATATTTCATACAATTTTATACTTTTTATAACTTAATATTAATAAATATTTTACTATATCTTATAAATACTTTTTCATCTTTTAGGCTAACATACTATATTTTGTTACATTTTTTATAAAAACATCTACCAAACTTTACAAATTTGGTCTCTACATCTCATCATTACTGCAGAATTTAAGTTTTTCACATTATGGGTTAAATAAATAACTGAATAATATATAAAATATAAGTTTTGGGAATATTTGTTACACAAAAGATACAAATTTTCTGTACCTTCTATTAATATTACAAATTCTACATAAATCATAAATCATACCTTACATTTAGTTTTTAATGTATTCGAATTTTTGCAAACATTTAGATCTGTCCCACTCAGATACTTTTATATCTCTACTTCAAGGGTATTTAAAAGTCGATCATGTGATTGCCATAAATAATTAAAATGACAGACTGTGAAAGAAAGGGTGAGGAAAAAGACATTGCGATGCGTAGTGTGTTGCTATCAACGAAGAACTGCAGACAACAGATAGCTACAGTGAAACCTCGCTTTGTGTGCTTTACACCTACAAATTGTGCTACTTCGAAATGAGGTCACCTTGCAGTGTAAAATGTTGTAATAAGTAATTACAATGTAAGACACAAAATTGTGTAAGCTTCGGTGATAAATGAGAAAGTGTTTACAGAGCAATAAAAATGTAGAGTTCGAGACGACAATGACGCTGCGTTTTTAAAACATAAATATTGAACGAATTGAACAAGTTAATTAAATGCCACATAAGATAAATCAGTTGATTCAATATTATCACTGATTTAAATGTCAATTTGCTTATAACAAATATGGAATTAAATACGTTATATGTTAAACAAAAATTAGGTATTAAAAATGTAATCTTTATGTGAAATTTATTTAAAATTAAATTAAATTGAAAAGCCATTTTATACTTAAATGTAAGCATATAATTAATACGGAAGTGTTTAATAATAATTACTAAAAAAGCCAAGTCATAATAGTTAGATAAGTTATCAATTCCATTTAATTATTGCCCATTTGTGTGCATTTTCAGTAATAGATGTAAATTATTATTAGGCTATTGTGTGTGCTGCGCCTTCTTTTTGGCCAAGTTTCAAGTGAAATGGCTTAATAACCTTTTTGGCTAAGCCACCGTTACCACAGTTGTGTCGTCTATTGTGGGTCAAATAGGCGATGAAAAAAATAAAAAGACAACCTCAACCACAAACAAAAAATAAAAGAAAAAAGCACAAACAAATAAATGTTTTGTGCGTTTGCCTTTAAGTGGGCAATCAAAAGAAAGTAAAAGTGTTGGGACCCAGACATCAGTTTGTCACATATTTTTGTTGTGAGGCTTTTAGTATTCAGTTTTTTATTTCTGTTTTATATACTGTGTCTTTGTTGTTGTTTCTTTATGGTCAGCTGTGAGCCGATTACATAATTACCACTTTGCTGCCAAGACAAATAAAACATTTCGCTTGACCGCTCGCACTTTTAATGAGCCTCAATGGACGCCTTTGATGTGAGCTTTGCCAAAGCCCAATTACTTAGTTAGCACCACTTGTTGTCCCCTTACCCCCATCTTCTCCTCTTCTTTCTCTCATTCAATTACATAGGGCAAATTACCTTCGAGAAATTTTTCCATTAGCTCAATCAGTTTGTCATTAACCAATGTTTTAACCTCTGACGAGAGCAGAAAATCAAAGTGATTAAATTTGGTTGCCGCAATGCGACGCACGTTTCTCACTGTGCTCAACATGTGGGCGTAGATATCATGAACCCCTTGGGGCGTGGCAATCGCATCGGTCTCCCCAAAATACAATATGATGGGTACACTAATCTGACTTAGATTATAAGACAGCGCCTCAACGCCGTGATACACTTGCATATTCTCAATTGGTCCATAGTCGTAGGCTATAAAGTCACCCGATTTCCAGATCTGTTGCAAGTGACGCAACTCTTTCGCTGAACCGCCCTGCAGCAAATGATCATAGTTGAAGATGTCCAGTAGCTGTAATTGAATATTTATATTTTCAGCTGATACTTCGTCTAGTATAGTTAATCGCTTACCTTCTTGTTACTTTGTGCACTTCCCACTAGATTTTTCGTGTAATACTCGCAGAGTTCCTTTTTCTTCCGACACATTCTCTTCAGTTCTCCTGGCGGAAACAGCTCGTATTTATTAGCCTTTTGGCGTTTCTGTTGATAAGTTGATAAGTTTTAATATTAATACCTTCAAATAATTTCAAAAAATATATGAAATATTTAAAGCGCTTATATGTAGATCAACATAGCTAATATTTACCGCCCTTGTAAGAGCTTTAGAAATTGTGTCTTCACTTACCATATATATTTAATTTTAACTAATTGCAAAACTATTACTACAATAGATATGTCCTTCATTTATATAAATATAGATAAGATACATTAAAGGTATTAATCTACAATTTCAAACCAAAACAAATAAAATAAAGTAATATACTAACCATCTTAAATAACTTAATGAAAAGGGTGGTTGAAACAATATTTGCTTGAAGGTATAAATATATTTTAAAAGCAATATATTAAACTACATTTCTATTAATTATACACAAGGAACAACATAACACTTTTTGCGGTGTACGAAAATACTGCAAGCTGATTAGAACATATGAGGCGAAAGCGAACATTTGCGTTAGAATCTCTCTTAAACTCAGAGCAATAGACTTCGATTATTATAATGTGTAGAAACTACATTGTAAAGAAGAAATATTTAGAGGAAGAGTGATCTTAAGCAAGAAATAGAGAATAAAAATCATGGCAGGTCAGCAAATGCTTTCAATTTTATTACTTTCTATAGAACTCGATTATTTTAGTATGCATCCAAAAGGTCTGAATTGTATTTGTATCCTCGAAATTTAATAATAAAGCTGAAGTTAAAAGAATGAAATAAATAAAATATTTGAGTACCTTTTTTGTCCAATTTCGAAAGTCCAAGGTCAAAAAATTAAGTGTGCATAATGGGTTTAAACTATTAAATAAATATAACTGCACTATTTCTAATCACCGTTTGAAAGCTTGAGTTCACAACTTAAAACAAAGCTTTTAATAAATATTTCGAAATATTCCATAGCGTGTATTAATAGACACAGCTGATCAACAACACTGAAGAAAGAGAGCAGAACACATGGAGAATGAGAGAAAAGAAAAGAAGAGCCGGCGCTCTATGGGGGGTTATCGGATATTTTTGAACTACACTGCGATTAGAGGCAAATTTTGTTGTCTCCACCAAGCTGAGAGCCGACAATGATGTCAAACGATGTCAGCGTTTGTCTTATCAGCTGACAGCGGATTCAGTCTCGCAACGATGTTGAAGTTAAGAAGCCGCCTGCAAGCGCACAAAGTGCTCTCTTTATCCCTACGCCACGCCTCCTCCACAGCGGGCGAAGGCGAACGCACAGCGCTCTATAATTTCCATGTGCGTAAAGGCGGCAAGATTGTCAACTTCGGTGGCTATGCTTTGCCTGTGCAGTACTCAGATCAGAGCATCATTGCTTCCCATCTGTATACACGAAGTGTTGGCTCAATCTTCGATGTGTCGCACATGCTGCAGACGTTTGTGCGGGGCAAGGATGCGGCGGCGTGTCTCGAAACCATTTGCACGGCGGACATTCGTGATATGCCCGCGGGAAGTGGAAGTTTGACAGTGTTCACCAACGAGCAGGGCGGGATTTTGGATGATCTGATAGTGAACAAGGTGAATGAGCAGCAGCTTTACGTGGTCTCCAATGCAGCTATGAAGCAACAGGATATGCAAATCATGAGCAATGCGGTGGTAAGTACACAGAAATAGAATCTGAGATAAATATGACGACTTAAACTCAAAGTGGAGTCAATATACAAAAAATTCCAGATTTGTTTAATTCTTCACTTCATTCTTTTAAATGCTTAAATTCTGGATTAAATAGTATTTTTATTTGATTAGAATCGTTTAATGACTTTTCCGATATTCGAAGCATTTGAAACCAAGACTTCAGACCACATGCTCATAGAATGAATCCCCGAGAGCTTGACTAACTGAACTATGATCAAAAGCATGTTTAGTATACTATGTATATTTTGGCAATATAATCCTCAAACAGGATTAATTCAACAAATCAATACTGAATCATATTTTAAATCCCGGATTACATCAAACCTAAAATGCTTGATTTTTCCAGTACTTTTTACAACATCTCTTTCTAATCAAATATTCTGTAATTCTCCTCTTTAGTCTTCTTACAAATCCCAGGGCAAAGATGTGTCCATTGAGTTTCTCAACCCCTCGGATCAATCGCTGATCGCCGTACAAGGACCAAAGGTGGCACAAGAGCTGAGCAAGCTACTCAAGCAACCTAAGGATTTCGAGCAACTTTACTTTATGCGCTCAGCGCTCTTTGAATTGGCGGGCATTAACAATGTGCGCATCACACGCTGTGGCTACACGGGCGAGGATGGCGTCGAGATTTCTGTGCCCTCCTCTCAGGTGGAGTCGCTGACTGAAGCGCTGCTCGCTGGCGGTCAACTGAAGCTGGCTGGTCTCGGTGCCCGTGACTCGTTGCGTCTGGAGGCGGGTCTCTGTCTGTATGGCAGCGATATTGATGCAGAGACTACACCCGTGGAGGCGGCACTCGCTTGGCTGGTGGCCAAGCGGCGTCGCAGCACTGCCGACTTTCCAGGAGCTCAGCGCATACTGGAGCAACTGAAGCAGGGCGTCCAGCGGCGGCGTGTCGGCGTGCAAATGTTGGGTGCGAAGCCACCGCCAGCACGTGCCGGAGTTGGCATCTTTAGTCGAGGTCAGCAGGTGGGTCAGTTGACTAGTGGTTGCCCCAGTCCCAGCACGGGACGCAACATTGCCATGGGCTATGTGCAGGAGCAACTGAAGAAACCTGGCACTCAAGTGCAGCTCAAAGTGCGTGAAAAATTCTACGAGGCGGAGATCACGCGAATGCCCTTCGTTAAGGCCAACTACTTTAATAAGCCAAAGTAATAAAGTCAAGCTTAAATTTAAACAGATTTCATTTACTGGTTTTATCTTTGAGTAGAGAAAACTTGGAGAAGTGATTTGAAGACGGATGAAAATGTAATCCTAAGCTTAATATACTATAGACAAAACATAACATTTTTTCTGTTTGTTGACAGTATTTTTAAGTGTTAATTGAAATTTTGGCTTGATTGATAAGGCAATTGCTTTCTTTAAAATGTGTTAAAAAAAGACAATTTTTCCAAAACTCTGCTATAAAAAATAACGCAATGTATGTTAATAGACAGAAGATACAATATACAAGATACAGTTTCTATATACAAAAAAGGACAGATATGTATTCAAATACTATGACGGGCGAATATTTGCTAAAACGATTTAACTTTACTTTCTGATAGTACATTGAAAATAATGTCGTTTTTGTTCATGTTTCATCAATTACTTACAGAATTCCTAAAAATATAGGCTACTAATTACATAATACACTCCATATCATATCATGCAGTTTTGAAGCTAGAATTGCTATATTTAGTACATATAATAATAACTGCAGTATTTATGATCTCTGAAAAATTGGAAATACTTTTGTATGGCGAAAAACCCTTACTGCAATAAGGTTTTATATTTTGGTATATTAAGGTCTGGTATATTTTGTACTCTATGGTATATCTTGAATGCAGGAGTATATCAATATACCAAATATAGCACTCAGTACATTTTAGTATTTTTGTAGTATATTAATTTGGTATATTTAAGGAATAATACCGCACTGTCTTGCTCTTATTCAAAATGGATAGCGAGTATCTCCCAGTCGAGCACATTCGACTGTAGCTTTCTTACTTGTTAATATCTACTCAATATGTTGCTCTTCACAATCGTAAATAATTAGCGAAATATGGAACAATGCTAATTACCTTGACAAACTTCATGATGTCGCGAACATGCGTGTGATCGAATCGCACCTGTCGATGCAGTCGAGCCAGAGGTGCCAAAGCCTGAATGAGTTGGATGTGCTGATTGAATCGCGGATGCAAAGCACACAGCACTAGGAAAGCATTGAATGCCTAAAAGGAGCCAAAAGTGAACCAACATTTAGAGTGATGCTCTCTATTCAGGGGAGGATGGAGTTTTGTGCTTACCTGCGAGTGTCCAATTAGCAAAACTCGATGCGCTGCCAGCGATTGCTTTGCTTTCTGCTCCTCCTCGTTGGCCACATCGTCGTGCTTCTCACGCGCTTGCAGCGCCACAATGTGGTCAATTATGGCGGGCAAATCGTATGCGCCATGCTCGTGGAAACTATAGCGCCAGAACTCAGACATGACATCGGTGAGCTCGAGGTGATGCCTGCCATAGGGCGACATGCCACGCAGATTCGCCAGCCACACATCGTACTTGCGCTGATGCAGCTGAAACGCTGCATCAAAACACAGTCACACTTAGCATCTCCATCTCTCATCTCTCTTAACTCCCACACTCTTTGCTTACCCAAACTTCTGTCGGGCCCCAGGCAAAGCCAACCCACCGAGGAGCTCAGCAGTCCGTGCACCAGAAGCACGGGGCGTGCCCCAACTTGAGGCAGACGCTGCAACTGCAGCTGGTAGCCATCGTCGGTGGTCACATTGTGCAGCTCGTGAGTGTAGTTCAATTGTCGCAGCCAGTCGACCTATAGAACAGTACACAAATCCATCAGTTGTGACTCTGACACATCTCTCATACGTTGCACGTTGCATGCTTACCGTTGTCCACTTGTTACGCTCCTCGGCTGGTGCACAGGTCAAGCTAATCACAATGACAATGGTGCTCCAGCGCATCAACCTCACAAATTCACGCATTTTCCCCAACCCAACTGGTCAGTGTTTTGTTTTGGTCCAACTATGTTTCGGTCATGCACCGTGGCTAATTGTCCACCAGTTGATAATCTTTGCGCCTCATTGGTCTACACTGTACAGCAAAATCTGCGAAAAGTTGTAAAGGTAAAATTATATTATTTATGGTTTAACTAACCACCTTTAGCAATATTTAACTTAATATAGTTTAGAATATACATATATGTTATATAATAAAGAACTTTGTAGAAATCTGATAATCAAGTTTTCAAGATTTAAAGATTTGAATATATATAGTTCAACTTTAAAGATTTTTTAATTGTTGTGATCGGACAGGAAGTCAATCAAGACACAGAAAATCATGTATACATATAATATTTAACGTCTATTTATATTGAGAATTTATTTCCGTGTTGTATTTTGATACACAAATGTAATTAATTTACGACATCGACATATTCTTAAAATTACAAAAATATACGAATTGATTTGATAAATAAAGAAATTGCTGATCAAATTGTTAAATTTATAATTAGATTTTAATATACAGTATCTTTACTTGTATGCTTTGTTGTATACTTCGAATATATTTATAATATTTATTATACATAAAATTAAACAATAAAGATACCCGCTACCTATTTTTAATAAGACCTTATTCTACAAATATACCAAAAATATACCATATACCATACCATACCATGTACAGTGTAATTGTTTAATTTGCTAGTACGTTTTGACTTGCCTATAAAATATTGTCATTTTAACAACTTCCATTGAAGCTCACTTCCCACACACGCTCCATATGCTCGTCTGAGCAGCAGTACATAAATTTACATGTTTATACCACGTGCGAATAATGCAAAGAGGGTAGCTTACACTTAAAAGAAAACTTTTTATATACAAAAATATATATAAACTTTTGCAATGCGTAATTTAATGTTGTTGAAACACTTTTACAAGTATTATATTTAAAATGTATGTAATGCTTATTATATAGAATATGAATGTTTGATAATAATTGTAATATTTGATAAACTTAAATAATACTGCTTCTTGCTGACTACTGATTTCGTTACGACCGACGACTATTGCTACTAATATTCAACTTTGCAACTGTTCAACTGTGCAACTGTTAAACTTCTTAGGACTGATGATCGTCTTCTGATGACTGATGATACCAATAGCTTCGTGCCTATGGACTTACTAATACCGATACCGACAAGGTGTATCGATTAGTCTCCACCGCTGTTACATATATTTACAGGGTATTTACTAGTCGAGCAAACTGCCCTTTTCCAAATACAAGTCGCTTCGTCGTTGGGCAGCGCAACCACAATGAAATTAATTTCAGATTTCGCTCGGCGCGACAAATGTAACAAAAGTAAATTGTTTAATTGCAGCTTTATTAAATTTAATAAAAATGCATATGCCCGCAGACACGACACGCCCACTTACATACCCATATGCATATACTCCCAAAAATTGCTGGGCCATTCACAGCTGGTGATGATGATGATGATGCCTGGGACTCTCACTCTCGGGGTGCACGTTAATCGACTGCACTTTTGCATCCTGTTCACTGGCATAACAGGAGGCAGCTGCTTCACCCACCAACTCTCTTTCATTCTCCAGTTCCTGTGTGGCATATGCCGCTAGAAAGGACTCGCTTTTGTGTGTGATGACGACGGCCGTTGCGTGTCCTTTGTTGCCACAGACAGTTTGGCCAGAGCCATTCGCTTGCCCTTCTTCAACCATTCCCAACCAACAAAGTTGTTTCCCATTTAATTTGGCATTCCGTTATTTTCGTTTTTTT
Source organism: Drosophila albomicans (assembly GCF_009650485.2). Taxonomy (NCBI): domain Eukaryota; kingdom Metazoa; phylum Arthropoda; class Insecta; order Diptera; family Drosophilidae; genus Drosophila; species Drosophila albomicans. The sequence continues at coordinate 14,688,807 of NC_047628.2, read as the reverse complement.
TTATTATTTTTGTGTTTTCTCTTATTCATAATTTTAATAAAGTTCACAGGGATTTCATATTTCTGCCGCCGCGCTCGACGACGACGACGAGCTGACTGTGCAGTCAATTGTTATCTCTGCAACGATAAGTAAATACGGGAATGCAATTGCAGTTGGCGACTCTCTTCCTTGTTTTGTTTTTTTTTTATCTTGTTTGGTTGCCTCTTGTTTGTGTTGATTTTCGCATTTCCATCGGCAGTTTTTCCTTTCACATAAAAAAGAAATAATATCGAAACGCGCACTCTTATGCCGTATCATGTACTGACTGATAGGCCCAACGACCAGAGGCTTAATTGTAAAAGGTTTCCGCATATCTATAAAAATCGTCCACACACACTCGCAAGTACCTCGAGTGTATTCATTCGCATGTTGTGGTCCCTGGCATAATTTAATCTATTTTATTTAAGCTTTCCATTAAGCTTTATTTAATTGCAATTCATTCACTGCATATTAAGAGCACACAGATCCGATCAATTAAAGAGGCTCAACGGCACATTTCATCTTCATGAAATATTATACTTAACTCTATAGTTATTTAAGAAAAAATTATAAAATTATACTTCAGTTAACCATGAATAAATTTAAGCATTTTAAATTATATTTTACTATAAGTAATTTATATATCTAAATAACAATATTATTTATTCTTTTATTCGCATTATACTGTTTACGCTTTGTAATTTTTAAGAATATTTATTTATTTACTTAATTATTTATACAAACTTAAGTTTAGTCTGAAGGAATAAGTCGCTCTGACTCATCTCATGGCAATAAGGAATCGTATTCGTTATTTCTTATTATAATAAATTATCAAATGTTGCTAGTTACAAACATTTGATTTTAGTATTCTACGATTTTACTATTTTTTATTTCTTATTAACTATCAAATGCAAATTTTTTATTTCAAAATAATTTTTATTAAAATAAACACTATTCTTTTAGTTAATGTATAAGAATTTCGAACCATGATTAATAATTAATTTCATATGCATTTTGCATAAACATGAAGTCCTTTAAACCTGTCTCTAAAATTTTCAATTCAAATAAGACAAATCCCTAAATTCCCTAAGCTTAAACTCACATGAACCTCTTGCATTAGGATATTACATCATTTAGCAAGAAGCTACAAAAAAATCTGAGAGTGGAAGCGAGCAGAAAATGGCAACATTATTTATCTATTTGAGTCAGCTCTAATGACATTTTTTACGCCTCATAAAACATCAGTCATAAAAAAATAATACATCGCCAAAAATCTAGAATTGTGCTGAATGTTTTTTGTGTTTTGTGTCATTCTTATTTTTGGTCTAAACGTCATGTCAATAACGGCACAAAGGTGAATCGAGTGACAGTCGAAACAACAACAACAACAGCGCAAATTTTCGATGTTAAGCGTTTGATAGGAAAAACATTACGTCAAAGTAAATAACATTGTGAATGAACAACAAGTTCAGCTTCAAATCAAAACGAAAACGAACAACAACAAAAACCACCAAAAAGCCCAAACCACAAGAATTGAAAAATAATAATGAAAATTGTGCAGAGGCAAAGTCAATCAGTGGCATTTGTTGTTATTATTATTGTTTGCGAACTGTTGTCGAAACAGTCGGGAAATAATAAAAACCTAGACGACTACAAATAAGAGTATCAAGTGCAAAAGAATAGAAAGCTCACGAAATGAGTAAAGACACTTTGTGTTATTAAATGCGAGACAGACGGAGCAGACAAAAACCGATAGAGAGAAATCAAAGTGCTCCTCAACTCAACTCAATTCAACGTCGAGGCGACGTTTGCCTGCTGTCAGCCAGCTCTATGCCAGCAACAATGGCGATGACGACGCTTCCGTTTCCGCTGTTCGTAGCTTCGGTGACAAAAATAGCAAACAACAACAAAAAAGAAAGAGAACAACAAAAAATTTTGCTGCTTTTTTTGAGCTATCGCAAGTGCGAATGCTCTAAAGATTGTTGACACTTCGATGATTTTGAAAAGTTGATAAAGACATTTTTTTATCTAGTTGATATTATTCAATTAACATAAAATTATAATCAGTGTTTTCATACCATAAAATTTAATAAACTATTTGAAGGACATAAAAATTATTTAATCCTGAATTATAATAAAAATGTGTAGTTTATTATTTTTCGAATGTTAAATTTCTATTGTAAGTCACAGTTTTGTTGCACTCAGAATTTACTATAAATGCAATTGAATTTTCTATTGGCAAAGTGAATTAAGGGCAAATATTATATTTTCTAAAATCTATATCTATCTATATAAGAATATACGACTGTTGTATCGCCATTTTCTTAGAGTCAGTTTTATATTCATAAATAAGAAAAAGAATATACACAAAACATAATATATAATATTATATTAATAAGTACATAAAAGAATTCGGGCAACTCAAAATATAAGATTATATTAATAACTTAAGAAAACATGCCATACTCGCTGACAAAGCCAATAAACTTGTATCTAGTGTATGACAGGAAAACTTGACTGGCAAAAATGCAAACAAACCGCGCGCCAAATGCATGGAATCAATGTAATTGACGAACAGACTGAGTGAGTGAATGAATCGCAACGTTTATTGTGGCCACACGGTAGCAGTGGCAACAACAACAATAACAACAACAAGAGTAAGGAAAACAACATCTACAACAGCAACAGCTGGAGCAGACAAAAGAGGAACACAGCAACAACCTCAACCTCAAACCCCAACCCCAACCCCAATCCCCAGTTTACCACCTCGATAGGCAAAAGGTAGGCATGCAAAGCTCACGCTTTGTTTGTCTTTCAACTCAATTGCACGGCAAGTCGACAACTTGTTGTTGTTGCTGTTACTGTTGCTCCCTTCTTCTCTTCGAATTTTTTCCTGTATTTTCTGAGGGTAACTTTTGTAGCCAACGCAAAAAAAAAATATATAAGGAAAAGGGGGGCAAGTGGTGTTGGCTTTTCCGCCTATATGATTTTTTATTATTTCCTATGGTTTGATGTGATTGCTTTTGAAATGTTTGCGTGCCATTTGTTGACAGTAAACGCCGCTTAATGATTTCATTTTGTTATAAATAGGATTTTCGGTAGAGCACGTGGTATAAAGTGGAAGTCGATTTAGGCATATAAATTGGGGAACGCGATGAGCACTGCAGGTGATTTGTTTAGGGAAGAGCACAATTCAACAGTCCAAATATTAATTGAATGAAATATTTGAACAAATGATTTTTCGTAAAATTCTTTAATAATTACTGTTAAAGTTCTGTTGTAAGCAAAGTTTTTGATTTTAGTTTCGATTGATAAAGTAATTAATCAAAAAATATGTTTAACAAGTAAAAATATATGTTGCAACAAAACCATATCTAAGCGGTATTATTCTTGAAATGTACCAAATTAATATACCGAAATAATACTAAAGTAAATACCAACGGATTTATTCGGTATATCGACATACGATTACATTTAAAATATACCATATAAAGTACAAAATATACCAGTGTTTTTTGCCATATGAAGCTTAATACTTTAAACTTGTTAAAAAAAATTGTCTTTAAAATTTAAGACTTGAACTTTCAGCTATGATCTGCATGTGTCGGCTTATGCTCCCGTATTTTGAATTCTGTCAGCTGATATTAGCCAACTTTAAACCGCTGTCAACGCTGTGCCAGGCTTTCACCTAACACTCAGCGCATTCAGCCCACTTTCCCTCCACCATTTAGACCGCCTTTTGACATGTGCTTCACTTGAGCTCTAAAGCGATTGAAGCCGCCACGAAATATTGATTCTCTCGCCATCTAATAGGCATTAGCTGGTCACGAGCTTTTGCCACTCGCATTATGCACGCCGTTTGAATCAACAGAAAGATGAAAATGTTCATGCGAAATTAAAGACTTAACAGCAAATTTGACAACATGCTCGCTTAACACTCGCCGCAACAAGGGCAAAGTTTTCACATTCTTGTTTAACATTTTCCAACTTTCATTTCATTCTATGCTGTACTCTATATATATTTATGTTTTTCTTTTTTTTTCGTGTCTTCCGCGTACTATGCATAATGGAATTAGTTAAATTTCTCTTTGCAGCTTTTCACAGAACTGCAAAAACTTTCGCTGAACTTGCGCCAAAAAGTTTTTCCTATCCATTCCATTCCTTTCGATGCTTTTTTGAATGTTATGCGTTTCTGATGACGTTGTATTCGTGCTTCACAACTAAAGACGCAGTGTCGCTGAGTCGTAGACCCGGTTTCCGCCGCAATGTTAATGGCACCCAAGTTGCAACTCTGCAGCAACTTTTTACTTAGAACAATGTTGTCGACAATCACTCGATTTTAATTAAAATATTTATGAATTTATCTTTCAAGGAATTATACTAATCATTGATCGACTGATAGTTATTCTAGGTTCTAATTTTGATTTTAATTTATTTTAATAAGAATCAAATATAAAAAAGTTTACGAAAGCAAAAGAATTTTTAAAAAAGTATTTAAATTATTTAAAAATGGAACAATGACATTGAAAATAGTTGTCGATATATAAATCCAGTATTTGTACATACTAATAACATTTTCGGGCTTGAGTGACACACTTACTTTAATATCCATCACAATTTTATCATATTATTATGCAGTCTAATTCCAAATTTGAATTATAATTTTATCAACCAAACATTAAATACTTTAATTATAAGAAACATTTATAAACTGACAGCAAAGTTAACAGTATTGCAAGAAATTGATTAATATTAAATTTAGGTTGTATTAAAAAGAGTAAAGTATACCTTATCTCTCTAAGTTCTCTAAAGGGTATAAAACACAGAAGAAGTCCAGTGCAAAAACTGTGCGATTATATCTTGCTCATGGCCAAAGACAAAGAACGATGAATCATCATCATTAGGATGAGAGGCAACAGGGAATGTTGCGGAGGATGGCGTCAATCAGAGCTTACAGTTGGAATTATTCAGTTGTTCAGTTGACTTTCTAATTAAAAACCCATAAAGTTCCACACGCAAGGCACACACAAGAGAGAATAATAAACAGCAGAGAGTAATAACATTTTTAATTATATTTGTGGTGAGAATTTTTGGGTTTATCTGATGTGATGTGGGATGATTTTCAAGCACATAGCAAAACGTGATGACTTTGCAGATGGAGAAACAAATCATTTCGAGCAAGTATTATTCGCACTTTGTTTTTCTTTTTAAGGTTTGCCACAATTGCGAATTATCTGAGAAACAAAACCAATTGTGAGCTCAGCGAGAATTCGCAGAGGTTTTACAATTAATTATATAATCCTCAACTCTATGGAATCATTAAATTATTTTGCATATTTTGCAATCGAGCGAGTCGAGTTGAACAACAATTAATTCAAGCCCTCGCTGCTTGATTGCCGACAATTGTTGCCAATCCGGGTTTCATAACCAGGCTAAATGCTAAACTTATCTAACTGTTTATTTAAATCAATAATTGATTGTGCCTTCCACCAGTAATTAGCAAATACTCTTAAATTGTTTGGCTTCAGCCACTGGTCAAACAATGCGGGAATTCCCTTAGATTTCCAAGACAACTTTTGTATACATTATAAAGTTATTAATTTTTGCTGTAAATATAAAACATAAACAAGACATGTTCTCTTTTTCATGCGAATTAATTGTAGTTCTTGGAACACTCGCGAACTTGTAGTGCAACTTTTACAACTAAAATACAAGCAACACAAGCTAAAGCAGTCACAAAAATATCTGCTACAATATCAGACACAATAGCAAAAAGTAGCAGAGGCACAACAATTGAAATTGACAACATGAACGGTGACGATAAAAATAAGCAAGCAACAGCAGCAACTACATTTATACCCTGAGCAATAAAAATGACAACAGCAACAACAGTATCGACAGCAAACAGCGGCAACAACAAGCTCAAGAACAAGCGCAACAATAACGGAGACAACAACTGCAAACAATATCAGCAAACAAAATTGCAGCGACAACAACTGCAATAAAAGAAACTGCAACATGTAACAACTGTAACTTCGTACAAATTATTTTAATAAATTAATAAAAAAAAATATATCCATATATGTTGGAATAATGTGTGCTCTGTAAGCTCTCTCATGAATTTTAAGCTATATACTTTCGGTTTTAATTTTATTTAAAAACAACTTGTAATTCTTACTAAAAGTGGGTGCTAACATCCAATAGCTCAGAAAAAGTTCTAAGTTTTACATGATTTAATTTTCGACATTTCATATCTTCTTAACATTTTACCTCTAACTACTTTAAATCATAACAGATAAATATCCAACCACAACACATTTTAATATAAAAATCGTCCATTTTTGTGATAAGTAAAATATTCTCATTTGGAATTTTAATGTGGCTTAAAGGAATATGCACATTACTAATTAATTAACTAATTACTAATGACTTTAATCAGAGACTTTGCTATTCTAATACTGTAATTTCTATTCTCGACAATAATTCTTTAATGATTTGCACGAACACACGCTTATGCAAATGTAAGAACATTCATTACTGACCTGAATAAATGAACTTTAATCAAACTACATCAATGTCTAACCTTTATGGTAAAATCATGCCAAATGAAAATTGGCTCAATTTGAGAAATGTTAAGAGCAGTCAAATGAATTTGCTAGATAAAAAAAAACCTCATTCTTTTTCATGTGAATCAAAGAGTAAACTGAATAGGTTAGCCCATGCTTAAAAAGGTACAGCTTATCAACATTTAGTCTATTTTGAAAACAGTTAAATTATAACTCTTAATGTTTATTTATTTTTTTTTTAAATATTAAATTTTAAACAAAAATTTTCTACTTATTTAATCACTAAATTTATTACAAATTGTGGCAATTTAAATTTGTAAAAATTGTGTAGTAGCTATCGGTAAAGTAACATAAAGTTAAATCAATAAATAACTTAGCTTATGTAAATATTAAATAAAAGAGTATTTAAAGTGCCAGCTAGCATTGCACCGCGACTGAGGGATTCTCACTTGTTTTTTTCTTCTTGTTGGCTCGAACTCAGTTCCAAGTTGTGCTTGCTCGCCTGCTTTATGTCTTTTCATTATTGATGACTTAATTCCGGTTGATTTATTGAGGCCACAAACAACCGGTCAGAAGGGTAGTGAGTCGTGGCCAGAACGAGAACCCGAGCCGCCATTTTGTATGCACACGTAGATCTGCTTCCCCCGCTCTTATGCGGCATGTATTGCACACACACACACACAGTCAGACAGACACATATGTAGATACGGGTAGAACTTCAACTAGGAGAGAAGAGGGATAAGTGTACTCGAGAGTGTGCACAGCTGCGGCAAATGGCTTGAAGATGCACGTGTTTAATAAATAAGCCAAGTTAATGTTGTGCAAAACATGGTCAGCCATACTAGCTAGCTAATCGAAACAGGCAATAATATTAAGTAAACCATAACAAGAGCACTATATTACAACTACTATAGAATGTAGATAGTTATTGACAAAAACATGCGTAATGTTAGAGAACAACGTTAGAGCGATTGACAGGCTTTGAGAAGTCCTTAATAATCGATATTTATATTATAGCAGTTTAAAGCTTTCAAGAAAAAATAAATATTTAAGACTAATGAAAAATTAAGCGTTTTAAAATCAAGTAGTATTATTGTAGTGTTGCTACTTTTATGAAACATTAATCTTAATACATCACACAGCACTTAATTTAGGTTAAGTTAAAGCACTACTCGTCACTTAAATAAGGCTATCATTAAGCACTACTGAACACTCAAATGAAGTAATCAAAACACATTCTTAAAATAAGAAAGTATCCAAAATAAGAAATTAGAAAATCTTACGTGTGTATTATTGATGATAGAAAAACATTGTGAACAATTAAGTTTGTCAAAACTAAATATTACAAAAAGAAATAAATTAAATTTGAACGTTCTACATTTTAAGTACTTATTAACAACTAACCATGCAATTAATTGTATTTAATTCTTTTAGAGAATTCTCTTCTTCAAACTTTAGCAGTCGCAAAATTCAAATAAACGACCGTAAAGAATCATTAGTTAATTTTCCAATACGAGTCTTTCTTAAAAAAAAAAGAAAGTATCGCCAGTTTTCAATTGAATTTCGCTCAAATTTGCAGCAAGGGAATGTGCTCTGTTAACATTATAATTATGCTGAAACTTTATAATTAAGAAACGCAAAACTTCGGCTTGGTACGAAACCAAAAGGAGAGTGCAAATACTTTTAAACTATGCTGTAAAGGTAAAACAACTGTTGGTAGAGCATTTAAAAATGAGTAAAAAAAAAAGTAGAAACCTTGCAAAATATTTCCAATAAACTGGGTTAAAATATAGTAACAATCTTAAACATTTATAATTTAAATAAAATATTTACAAAATGAAGTTGTAACAGGAATGCATAAAAAGGATTAAAATTATGTGGCATATATAATTAAAATAAAGTGGAAGCAGATTAAAAAATATGGAATTTGAATTTTTTGTATGCGTATTATAAACAGGTCAAGAGCTTTTCAGCTCACATAACAAATAACTATGCACTTGATGAAGCTACGTAGCTATCATTATGCTTGATTACACAGTATCATTATTATTATTTGAATGGTTTTTTATTTGTTGTTGTGTTGTACTCGTTATGCATTAAAAACCCCAATTAATTGCACGTCATTACCGCAAATCTGTGTTGAAAGCGAAACGCATGAAACACAAAGCCACAAAAACGAATACGCATTCAACCAAGCTGAATGCAATACTAAACCCCCCAAAAAAACAAATGTCAAATATTTATGTCTAACGGAATGGATGCTATTCACATTCAAATTCACATTCGCATTCACAGTTCCATTCACATTCACATTTACATGACGCACAGATTTGTTGCGCCCCAAAGTATGCAGTAAATGTGCACGAAACGAGCCAAAAACCTGTGAGCTCATTGCACACCGACTAATGTCTATGGATTTCTCTCCATGCCCTGCCCTGCCACGCCCACCTATTGCCTGCCCTCAAAGTGCGGCATCCATTCATTTGGCTAAGCCATGCAACGTTATCGCTGGCCCTTCAACTCGTGCCGCATCACTTATAGCAACCTAAATGAGTGTGTTTCGATTGTGTGAGTGTGAGTGTGAGTCGCATCGTGTATGTATGTGTGGGTGTGTCTGTGTGTGAATACTAATGTCCAATGATTAAATTTTAATTACCGTGCGCAAATCGAGTTTGTGTTTAGTGCTACTGCTGCTGTTGCATTTTTCAAGTTGCTGCCACTTTGATCCATCCAAATGTATCTGCAACTCGTATCTGTATCAATAGCTCGGTCTATTCGAGTGTGTGTGGGTGTGTGATTGTGCTCAACTGAATGCATGCTGCTCGTTTTTCATGCTCTCTATTGATCTATGCAGGACATTGCCGCCGGTTAGCATGTCCAAGCTTGGGCTAACTTCATTAACAGTTTCAATATTATTTGCCCAACACAGAGAGAGAGAGAACAGAGCTACTTCAATGGACTAACAAGTGTGCGAGTACCTATTTGTGTATGTGTGCTAATGGGTGTGTGTGTGTGTGTTAAGAGGTTAAGTCAGCTTGGTTAGAAAAGTTGTCAGAAAGCTATGTTAAATGACTGAGCAGAGAGAACTAAAAAAAAAGTGTAGATAAAAGGAGACTGTCTAAAGCAATGAAAGAATATGCTGGAAATATTAGTTTAGTGTGCATAAAATGGGATATAAAGCTATCCAGTTTTACTATAAAATCGGATTGAAACTTTTTGGAAAAAACATTAATGTATTCTGGAAGGCCTGCAATTGTTTTCATTAAACTATTACCATGTCTGAAATTTAGATATTATCACAAGTTGTTAAAGATGGTGAAGCTTAGACTATATAGAACATAAATGTTATTTTTAAATGCTTTAAGAATTATGTTAGGTGAATTTTTGTGGCACTAAGGATCATTTCATTAGGCATATTAAAATGTTATGCATTAAAACATTCATCTAAATGCAAGGTATCATTTGATAAGGTTATCTTTTAGATGCATTGAATGTTTTGAGGAATTTCGCATTAACAATTATATCGAAGGTTTAGATTCTTTCTGTAAAGTTTTCTAATACGTTTAAATTTTGTAAAAACAATAACATAATTAAAGGTACAGAGTATTTAAAAAGTCGAGCATACCTTTTTGTTTAGCACTTTTTTTGCTTAACAGACAATTACGAAAAAATCTCATTCAGATTTGCAGGCCAGGGCAAACTTTTATTATCTAACAACAAATCTCATGTTGACCCTTGGCATAAACCGAAGTTGCAGCTGCAAAGGAGGGAACAGAATCTGTGACTGCCTCTGGAATTGGAGTTGGAGATGGAAATGGAGCAAGTTTGTTATTCATGGCGCTGAACATATGTGCATGCGAATACGTATTTATGTGCTCCAGGGTGGAAAGCAGAAGGGCGCTCTGAGGCATTCATTGTCCATTGCCATTGGGGGACAGTAAAATGGATGGCAATTAACTTTATAACATTTGCTAGGCCCATGTGCATTGCCATTGTTACCTCCCCTCACGCCCTTTGTTGTTGTGGGTAATGCGCGCCAGTTGATTAATTGGAAATTGTGGTTAATGTGGTGGCTAGATCAGCCGGAATTGACAATCAACAATGTGAGACGACGACGGAACATTCGCATGTGAAAAGTTTCACATATAGAGTCTAGACTTTTAATTAGAGTAGGCTTTGCGCAGTGCCTAAAAGTATGCAATGACATATGCAAAACTTTTTGCCAGCTAACTTTTTGCCACTTGTTATTGAATTTTTCTTTTCCTTCGTTCTTTGCGCCCATTTTTCTTCATTTTCAGTTTTTTTTTCCCATTTTTGTATGTGACAAAAGTTGACAGATTTGCAGCGGAAAATTAACAAGTTCCGTGCCCAAAAAAAAAAACATGAAAAATGCGAAACTTTATCCTGCGGCAAATCGAGTTAAGAAGTCGTAAACTATGCAATGCTAAAAATGTGCTAAAAACTATGTACACGACGAGGAGAAAGCAGTTTGTGGGCGTGCCGGAAGTGGCAGTAGCAAAACTTAAAAACTCCTAGACGACGGCGACATTTTTATGCCTTTTTCTGGCAACAACAAGCACAACTCAAACTGCTGCCTCTTCTCGCTGGATGCTAACTTCCAGTTGTTTGCACTGCAGACGCATATTTCTCGTAGAGAACAACGAGTGTGCGGGTGTATGTGTGTGTGTGTGTGTGTGTGTGTGTGTGTGTGTGTGTGTGTAATAGCCAGGCAAAGGGCAATGTGCTTAACAACAACAGACTCTCAAGCGTGTAATTATATTTATGAAATTACGCGCAAATTACTTTTTTCCCCATTTATTTATGCATATTAAATATACAAATAATTCCCCATTTTCTTATATTTATTTTACAACCTGTAATGCGTAACATTTAATTATTTGTTAATAACCAATTACTTAACATGTGGTTCATACATATTTAACTCAATTAACGGGATGTAAGCAAATACCACATTAGATGTGCATTTTCGAAATAATTGCATATTTAAACAATATTTTCAATTAAACTGACAGTCAAAATAATTACCAATTTTTATTTTGACTTATTTAATTAAAATAAGAGAGGTATTTAGCTAAAGTTTTGAAACTTAATAAGAGAATCAAAATGAAAACTGATAACTGCCAAACAACAAAAGCGAGTTTTATATTTTCTCTTTAGAAACCTAACCAAACAACCAGTCATCTGTGTCTTCTATACAATTCGAACTTGCTAATAACAAGTTGTGTAAAGAAAACAAACGTTTTTTTTGTAAAAACTGGAAATTATTGGTTCTATTATTAGCACAAAATACACATATTATTTGAAATCTTTGAAGTTTTAGATTCTTCAACACTAGGAACAATGAACGTCGCAAAGCAAATTTGATTGTTAATTAGTTGTTCCGTAAACAAAATAGTAAATAAAGCAGCTAATCTATTACAACCGGTTAGTTATCATTTTCATAAGTTAAAGATTATCATTTCAATGCTTCTTCTCTTCACATTCGATACCTATTTGGTAGTAGGGTATTATTACTTTATGCATATCCCTGTATTTGATACAGGAAAGTAAAAAGTTATTATTTTTTATTGAAAAACCGACTGGTGTTGGATCTTGGCTTCCAATCTGGTATATTTTGTAGTAGACTTTCAATGTGAATTATTGAATTGAATTATTGCGATACATTAATTTGGTATATTTTACGGATAACACCGTACGTGTTTATTTAATTGAAAAAGGTTAGCGGGTATTATATAGTCGAGCATACTTTGACTTATTGGTTCATAGCTATCTACTGCTTTTAATAGAAAGTATACTTTTGCCGTGAATTAATAAGAATCCTAATAACAGATGATTGGTTTTCTATATTTAGTTCGTAAACTAATTCGTTACTGAAAATTTTACATACATACCAACTCACATATTTATTAATCTAAAAAAAAATGTATGAATATAGATACACAACAATACAAAACATTCGATGAAAAGCTGTTCATAAATATGGTAAAACTTTCAGAGTCTGCTTTTCTCATTGATAGCGGAATTTTATCAAGGTATCAACCTATCTGTATATTTACCCTTATTATTTATATACAATTTATTTTATATTTTGTAAAAATACTCTTTTTATTTTATATACAATTTATTTATTTTTATCTTTTGATACACAAAGAGTTTGCCAAATTATTTAACTATTGGGGTTTATTGATACTTAAAAAGCTTGAGGATTCATCAGATTATTAACGGCCAAATCCACCAGCATTGGCATTTGCATTCGCATTTGCGTTAGCAGAGGCGCCACCAAATCCACCGCCGCCACCTCCGAATCCAGGACGACCTCCAAATCCGCCACCTCCGAAGCCGGGACCACCTCCAAATCCGCCACCTCCGAAGCCGGGACCACCTCCGAATCCACCACCGCGACCGCCACCTCCGAATCCACCAGGACGACCTCCAAATCCGCCACCTCCAAAGCCAGGACCGCCACCGAATCCACCAGGACGTCCGCCGCCTCCGAATCCACCACCTGAAGCTTGGGCGTTAGCAGAAGCACTGGCAGCGGCATTAGCACCACCGAAACCACCACCACCAAATTGAGGTGCCGCCGAGGCAACTGCCACTAGGACAGTGAGAGCGATAAACAGTTTCATAGTTAAGTCTTGAGTTGACTTCACAAACTAAACCAAACAGCAGTTGAACATCTCTTTTTATACTATTCAGCTCCAGAACTCATCTAGACAGAGTCACCCAAATTCAAGGTGCTAGATATGGTCAGAAGTGTTAGAGGGAGAAGTGTGTATTAAATATGCATAATAATTTTTGGTGAATTACCGAAAGCAGACAAATAATTTAAATCAGTTTAAAAGTGCGCCTACAACAACAGTCACAGAGAACAATAATATTGCAATTTAAACGTCTCATAAACAAAATAATGCAGACAGCATTTGTGATTTGCAACCGGTTATTTAGAAACATATTAATTTTCTTAATTTCAAATTAATTTCTTAACTTCGACGAGTCACCCGACAGCTTTCCGGCTATCTTTCCCTGTTTGTTTAAACAATTTTGTTATTGATCTTGAAATACAAAAACCAAACAAAGTGACAATTTAACTCGTTTAATCAAGTTGTCCAATACCTGTCATACGACTAAACAATAACAAAATGGTAGCACATACAAAATGTTTTTAAATGCATATTGCAAATAAAAATCAAATTATTCCTATGTTTATCCATTTTCGATGTTCCCGCAAATTATGTATTATTAGCAATTAGCTGCTTTATAAACAACATAAACAATAACGCTGCTTCTGACTTAATTTAACCTGTTAGTTAATTATTATTTTCAGACTCTATTTCATAACCTTTTTTTGTTGCTGCCTTTCCAATGACTTTCCAATAGAATAGAATAATAAGTTGGAGCCGGTTAACTAATTAGAAACTGAAACATCCAAATACAAATTGGGTCAGGCAAATAGAAACACTTGGACAACTATTTGATAAAAATCAGAAATGAAGTTATTAAATTTGAATCATTCATTTTCATAGTTTAAATGCTCCTTTACCAATTGGAATTAATAACTTTGAATCATTCTTTTCTTAGAGTTTAAATTTTAAGATCAATTTATTGGTTGTTTTTTACATATTTATATTTTTTTAAGTCTAACAAAAAAGATGCGCAATCATTCGTTTTTTTTTTTACATTTAATTGGTTTCAAAAGATGTCATGTCATAGGGATTAGCGATAGCATTGACGTCACTGAATCAATGATGTCCACCATGTCCACCTTGTCCTCCATGGCCGCTTTGTCCACCATGTCCTCCCTGGTTACCGAATCCACCTTGGTTGCCACCGCCATGTCCGGCGTTTCCACCATGTCCTTGGTTACCACCTCCATGACCTCCACCGTGCTGAGGTGTTGCGGAGGCGAAAGCCACCAGGATAGCCATCAGCATAGCGAATGCGATAAAGAATTTCATAGTTAAGCTTTGAGTTGACTTCACAAACTTATCTAACCAACAGTTGAGCCCCTCTTTTTATACAATTCTCATCTACCCAGAGACCCAGAGACCCACAAAAAACCAAGATGATCGAGGAGAGAGAAGTGTCAAATTTATACACATATTGAATATTCTTCGTAAATTACCGAAACGCACACAAATAATTGGAATGGCATGAAGAACGAAGGCTATAGGCGCCTACGTTAATAGCAATAAAGAAAAAAAAAACAAATGCTAATCAAATGCTCCATAAACAAAATAATAAAGGCGACATTCGCAGTCGTGTGTTATAACCGGTTGCTTGTTATGAGGATTTCCCATTTTATAGCTACGACGAGCCCCCTGCTCCCGGCATTATTTAAACCATTTAAATATTTCTCGCATTCAAAAAACAAACATATTCAAACCCGAATTCACTCAAAGCTGGTTTCGAAATGATTAAATAAACAAAACAACTTAACTATGTATTATTCGAGTGAGAAGTTAGTTGATCTGCATAAGAAACTAGTTGACTAAAACCAAAAACGTAAGCATAACAATAATTTATTTATGTTTGAGCAATTTAGGTTAGTTATACGCTAGCCAAAAATAGACACCTAAATTTATAAAGTTACATATTACTTCAACGAAAAGTATTTTTATTAAATTATAAAAACATTTATTTAGTTTTCCATATTTTTATTATTAATACATTATTGTTGAAGATTTAACAACGGAAACAATGTGATTGATTTGTGGAAGAGAATTTTTTGAGTACATTGTAAATATTTAACACCAATATTATGTACCTCAAAAAAAAATATAGAAAACTGTCTTAGCCGGAACAATATTTTAAAAAATATTATTTAAGTCTTTTTGATATTATTTAAAGTATTCTTTTTCCGAGGTTCGAATACGCATTTTCCCACTAAATTTCATTTTTATTTCTTTGACCTCTTACGCTATAAAAGCAAACCACTTTCAGCGTTATATACGCACTACCAATAACTGTCACTAAACGTTATTTCATCATATAAATTTTATATGCTTCTTCACATATTTATGTGAAATTCACACCACATACAGAGAGGTTCCTCGTTACGTCCTTGAATGTTGTATCCCCATCGACTAATCAACCATTTAAATTCTATTCATGCTTTTAGCCTTTAGCTCAGCTGCCGTTTGGCCCCAGCCAATTATCAGTTGTGATTTTCAGAGTTTCATTTGAAATTTTTGTATAAAATCCCCCACCACACACTTCGACACCTCCAACATGAAGCGCCCGCTGACCCCAATAAATTCAAGAGGCCAGCAGCAAATGTGTGTATATGTTTTGTGTGCTCTCCTCGGGTTGTTTAGGATTAGAGATTATGGGAGGAGTTTAAAGGTTGGCAAAAGGTTCAAAGCACGACGCCTGTTGATTTATTCAAAGGGATTGCGGCCACATAACGTTAGTTATTCTTGATCTGCTGCTCGTTAGCATTTTTAAAACAGCATATGTTTTTTGTTTTTTGTTTTTTTTTTGGTTTTTCTTTTTCGACGCATTCTTGGTAAAGCCTGAAGACAAACGAGCTAATTTTCAGCCTGAATAAAAGAAAGAAGGATAACGAGAAGAAGGACGCGCAATCTTTGTGCCCATAATAAATTGCAAAAATGTGAAATTTATATGCATTTTTATACAGACATGAGCGCAAACAAGCGAGTCTTTGGCCCTGGCCGTTTACCATAAATCTATTGGCTCGTCGCATTATTACTCATACGCACTGTGTGCGCCTGTGAGTGTGTGAGTATGTTCCCCTAAATATACATATATCATGGCATTAAGTTGGCAGCATATTTGTTGTACTCGTTTGCCATTCTATTCCTACCGAATCACATTTATCAATGCATAATAGACGGTACAGAGCTTAAAGAAATTTACAGCGCAAAAGCAAACTTTTAAGCAGACAAATTTGAGAAATACTTTAAGAAATTCAAGAATGAAATGTTGTGGAGTCTTTAAGGAGACATTCTGGAATAGATATGTTTGGAATTTGCAAATTTAAAATGTAACCTATTTTTGAATGCTTTTTAAGTTCAGTTTGAGTTGAAGTTGTGTGTTGTGTGTTGTGTTGCAAATATTCATGTTGAGTAGATATTCATAGGGGAAGGCACAACTATTGTGGACTAATTGAATATGTGTGCCATTTTGTAGCACACACTCGGTCATCAAATCCCACAGCGTCACTCAGAACAACTTGACTTGCAACTGCCGTGTTGTATGCTACCTGCGTGTGCGCTCGTAAGTAGACTACAGTTTGCTTTATATATTGCCAGCCACTAACACACACACACACACACATATGCTTCGTGAGTGCTTCACGCATTCACTTGCCGAGATCTCGAGGCTAATTTAAAGTTTGAAGCACTTGCAACTACTCCTCTCTTAGTCTTTTGGCGTCTGGTGTAGCGTGACTTGGAATTTATGAACTCCATTTCGCATGTACGCCATTGTAAAGATTAATTGCTACAGCTGTCTCCCTCTTCTTTCCCTTTCTCTCTTTCTCTATATCTCCTTCTCGCTCCAATTCTCTATGCGGTGCAATGTTTTTCATTGCGGCTTGCTGTTATCATTCAACAACAGGCAATGTTAGCTTCGTTAGTAGCACTCGTCGCAGTGGCTGTCATGGTTTTTTGCTACAACGAACATAGAGAGAGAGAGAAAGTAAAATAGAGAACGGGGAAAGAGCAGAGAGTTGTCGAGCATAAACTCCCAAAGAATATGACATCGACATGCAGCAGAGTTATGAGCTCAGCTCACGCTAAGCTTTAAGTTTGACGAGTACAGATTGTGTGGAAAATGTTTCTAAAATGGCAAAATAAACAACACAGCAGCTAACGAGCGCATAATGCGCAATCATAAATAGAGCGTATAAATAAATACTTTGCCAAAGTGCAACTAAAAACTTTACTACTTGTTGTACAAGCAAAGTTTTCCGGTGGCTTATCTATCTGATAATTATGCTGGGTTGCAGTTGAGGTACTTTAGAACTTTCATCTGTCATTGAGCAACTTACATACATACATGTGCTCTGATTGGCAAAGCTTTTAATTAATAAATGCGACTATATTCATTTTGAAAACTTCATTTTTAAAATTACCTGAGTGTTTGAGAAACTTTTAAGTTTATTAACTGCCCAAACTTTAAATTAGTAAATTTGAAAACAGAAACATTTATTTTCAGAAGTGCAATATTTAATTGCAAGTTGCAAAATTCAATACATTCTTATATTTTCAACCTAAATCGTTGAAAAACTTCAACCTGCTTTTAATTAATTTCAAATATTTTTTAAACATATTTACTACTCTAATGATTTGACTTGTAGTTTCGGTTTCTCAGTTAGTGAAGCTTTCTTTCATTTGCTTTTAATTAGTGAATTCAAAATGGTAAGATAGCATACATTTTTGAAATATTTTTACTCCTCCCATGATTAAACTTTCAGCTTCAACTTAGCAGCTTGCAAAAATAAGGACACTTCTTTTGATTAAATTTTATTTCTTAAGCTGGAAACTTGTAAACTGTAAATTCCAATACATTTTTGCTGTCGTCTAGCCCTGTCATTAGGCAGCTACTTTTTTTAATATAGTGAAACTTTCGTCGATTTCTATTAGTCACTGAAAAACTTCCATTTGTTTTTAATTAATTAATAAGAAAAAATAACATTAATTTTTCAAATATTTTTACTACTACAACTCCGAAACTTACAAGAATGAGGACACTTCTTGTTGTTAAATTTTATTTCTTAAGCTAGAAACTTTTAAACTACAAAATTCCAATACATTTTTGCTGTCGTCTAGCCCTGTCAGCAGGCAGTCCAAGCGAACAGCAAGTCACTTGAAAGTTTTATGATTGATGTTCTGCTGGGCTCTAGGTGCACTGACCACATTAAGTAGCAGCATGATTACCAGCCAATTAAATGAACCATAATGCTTGGTCAGCAGCAGCGAGCGGAACTCAACGATTGTTCGACTTAAACTTTCAGTTTGTGTTCGTTTTTAGCTGCTGTTTTTGTTTTTATGGCATTTTAATTGGAATTTTATTGATTGCAATGCGTTGCGTTATGTTCTAGGCACTGCACTTGCCCCATTAAGGATCGAGTCAAGGACTTCCACTCGCAATCCTTTCAATACGGTCTGGAGCATGTTGAGAAATGTGCCAACTTTACGAGAAGTCAATGAACGTTGTTTGGTATAATAACACAATTATTATTTTAATTGCATTATGTAATGGCTTTCGCATAGACTTTACTACTTCCTCTACTCTTACTTTAGTGCAGTTTTTAGTCCTGTTGTATTTGCCATATCTCCTTGTTTGCTATCTTTTTAATGTTTCCCTTTTGCTATTAGTACCTTCTTTTTTTTGCGCCTCTAACGTTTTCAGATTTGCCCATAAAAAATGTGTTGACATTCAGATGGGCAAGGAAAAAATGGAGAAAGGACAAAAAAAACAAATATCGAATGGCAGAGATATCATAAGTCATGTTGCACAATTTATGGCATTTATCGAATTTTCGAACAGTCAACGACGAAGCTCAAGGCTAAAATTAAATTGAAAAGTCGTTTACAGGTAACCGAAATCGAAGCGAAAAAAATTGACAATTGAAGGTAAAATAAAGCTGGAATGCAATGTAGGGAAAAATATACACTTTAGATCCTCGCATTTCTGTATGGCGAAATACTAAAATTCTTAAAGAAATTTGTATATTCTAAATTCTTAAATTTTATTTGATTTAAATACATAATTTTATTATTGGTCATGAATTTCAATGAATATATTTTCAGTAAAATATTAAATTTGTTAATTTTAAATTTTAAAGTCAATTACATAAGTTAAGATGTTAGTAGTTAACATAACTTAAATACTTGATTACAATTATAAATAACTATTATTTTGCATGTGAAATTAGTTAAAAATAAACAGTAATTTTATAATTTCGGAAATACTAAATTTCAAATTTTACATAATATTATTTTTTCTAATTGAATAACATAAATTTAAGCCTAAAGCCTTGTTTCGCTTCCAATGGAATATTTGCAATAAATAAATTTTCGGTAATATATTCAATTTTGTTATTTAAAATTTCGTAAAGATTATATTAATTCATTAAATAATACGAAATATAAATTATTGATTCAAAAATAAATAATTTGTTTGTTTAATACACACATTTTTTATTTTATTTCAAAACCAATTCATTTTTAAATTTCATTCAAACGCTGTTTTCTTCACTTTAGCATTTAAATTGCAAAAACTTATCTTAATACATGCTCTAATAAACTAAGACAACTGGATGTTGCTCTAGCCTGACAGCTGTAATATATGATGGCAATTGTTGTTGGCCAACAAATTGAAAGTCATGACAACGCAAAGAACAAATGAAAATGTCACGATGGCTTTGTCTTTGCCCAGTGAGTGAGTATATTTTTATATTCCATTTTGCCCCTTTTATGAGGAAGGAGAGTATTCGTCAACGTAATGCAAAATTCATTTCGAAAAATTGCCAACGTTGACCAATTAGAATTAAAAGCAAGCGACACCTGTGTCAACAGAGAGACACACGTGTCTCCCTACCGCCGAAGAACAAAAGTTGCCCCATTGGGGAAAGCAGCGGTGTGGCAAGTCCACAGTGAAATGGGAACAATCAATCATGCAGCTTGGCTGGCGATTTCAATCTAAATGCTAAGTGCATGCGGAACTTTTGATAAATCTACACTGCCTGGAGGGAATGCTAGGCAGTCCAGGGCGTTGACTTCACACAAACACATACATCGACACTCTCACATACAGTCATGCAATTAATGAAGTGCGTTTAATTAATGGAAACGTTAATTTTCATTAATGCAACAAAAGCGTCAGCCTCTCAGTCTCAACTTGCAGGCAAAAATATAATATGTTTCATTAAAAGCAACGCTAAAGTTGCAGCATCAAATTGCTTTCACACACACATACGCACACACACTCAAGCACACCCTCGCACACACATACACACAAGTGCTGTGCTAATTAAATTAAGTAGAAAATAAAATAGTTTTGTACTTGACTCAAAAGTCAGTCGTCGTCAGTCGGCAGCTGAAGCGCCGCTATTTCAACTTTTCCCCAGCGCTTTTCTTGCACTTTCTGTTTATTTTCTTTTGCGTGTAAATGAGCTCAAATTTGTTGAACAAATAGCTGGCGTTGCGAGGCGTGCTCCACAAGACGAGTGCAACGGCTTTAAGTGTAATCTTCGGATTCACTGCAACAAAAAATGATGACTACATTTGGCTAAGAGAATTTAATAATTAATGTTGCGTTGATAAACTACAGGCTTTGTGTGGCTACACTGTCAGAAAATTGAGTATATTATCCAATATTTATTTACTACATTTGTGGGAGAGAATTAAATAATTTAGTTCAACAAAATCGTCACTTCCAGACTCTTAAATATCTTAATGATATTTAAGATGAAATTTGTCATGAAACCATAATGAAAAGAGTATTCATAATGAAAGGTTTTATAATGTCAGTGTATTTGTAATACTTATTGTAAAATACATTTTTTGGAACAATAATATAGCAACTTTGATCTTGTATACAGACTCTTGAACAATGTCGTAATGATATTTAATATAACATTTTTAATGGTAATACAAGTTTAAACTAATAAAACTTTGATGGAATTAATATTAAAGTTATGGCTATTATTGTTTTTATTTTTCCACCCTTGCAAATCGACAAAAATTTAAAAGCAAGAGTAATTTTAAAGCTTGGTGGTGTATATAATTCCTGAAAATTTGATTCCGATCAGATACAAATTGTCGAAGTTTTTTAAGAAAAATGCTTACTTTCTACGGGTCTTAGTTGCTTTGGTTGATAATTTGGTATATTTTGTACTGGTATATTTTGAATGTAATTCTAAGTCAATATACCAAATATCGCTATTGATATATTTTACTATTTTTGCGGCATAGTAGTTTGGAAATTTTAAGGAATAATACCGCATTATTGGGTAGCGAATATCCTACAGTGTACTGTAGTTCTTTTATTTGTTATATTTTATTTTTAAGATATATTAATTGTCAGTCGAAAAATATTTTCATACTTGTCCATAGAATTTAACAAACTTTTTTGGATTTTTTGAAATTTATATTTAAATATTTTCCTTAATATTTTATTTAAAACTTATAAATAATGTAAATTCGACTTAAATAGTCCAAACAATGCTAAAACTTGCTAATCCCATTTTCATTCTACGTTTTCTCGCAGTGTTTTGAGAGCATGCAAATCTGTAACCACGAAAAACAATGAGCAAATTAGATATGCGCATATGTTTATAAGAAAACAATCCAAAAAAAAACCGCACTCAACTGCAAGTGCGACTCAGTTGAAGTCGACAGCAGCTGCTGCTGTTGCATTTGGTGGTGTTCAGCTGCAGATTTTGGTTCGTAGACACCGCAAGGACGACGACGACGATGAGGATGACGACCATGGCGCTGAAGTGATTGCAAACAGGGTGCAAATGCAGCGCATAAAACTAAAACCAACAACTGGTAGATGGCAGCTGTTGCAAGGGGAAGTGAAGTTGCAGCCGGAAACGGAAGTGCCAGGCACTGCAAGAACAAGACAAGCTCAGTCAAGTGGGAAGCTGCAAGTTGGATAGCCTAGCCTGCCAAGTAGAAGCTACAAAACCAGGCTAATGCTGCTGCTTCTGCTTCTGCTGGTGCAGCAGCAGTAACATCAGCCTCAAAGCCTCAAGCATGCTTGGGATGCAAAGTAAATGCAAAACCACAGCAAATTATGTCGAGCGAGACAGCAAGATGCAAGCTGAGAACTAGCGAGTAAGCGAGTAAGCGAAACTCTTGTGCAGAGGCCATGACTATAGTCAAGTTGAGGCAAATGGCTGCCGAGTACGATAAGACCTCGTTCAGTGCCCAAGGAGCAGCAGTAGTAGAAGAAGAAGCAGAAGTTGAGGCAGCTCAAGTGATTTTCCTTGAGAGTGCCTTGAGCAGGTGTCTGTTTAACCATTATGTTTAGTTGCAGGCAATTTGTTTTCACCATTTTCCGTGGCAAACGAAAAACAAGCATTTTTAAGCAGCTACAAAATGCATGAGCCTCAAATACACACAAAAAAGAGGACTAAAAGCTGCAGCTACACTGGGCTGCAAGTATCTGGTGTTGCATTCACAAAAGAAAGAGTTTAAATATCATGAACAAAACTTAAATCCATTCATTTTAAAACCTATTTTCGATTAGTTTTGCCAACATTTGTTGCGTGAATTTAATGCTTTTAAATAGTGAAATATGTATCAAAAAAATTACCTTATTTTTCTATATTTAACTTAACATGATAAAAGTTTATTTATTTAAAAAAAAAGTCGATTAAGTTAGAGTTGCAAATTTAAAATATAATATTTATTAAAAATCTTTAAAAATTATGCAACTAAAATACGCTTAATATAAGAAATTAATCAAATTTGTTTGAGTAATGCAACTAAAATATACCAAAAAGTATTTTTGGTATACCGATTTACTACTAAATAACACATATGCCATAAGATTCTAAGATTTTTATTTTAGAAATTATAATGACTGTAGATATTGGTTAGTATTATAGAAAAATTTCAGCTGGCACAAACTTAGAATACCCTTTTATCGAGAATATAAAGTACATGTACAAATCTGTAAGGCATTCAACATCAGTTAAGCCTCTTTAATATGCCACAACTCAAAGGATTTACCACTTTCAATTTCCCTGCTGTGTAGTGTAGTGTTAGTGCGCTCCCTGAAGTGTGCACAACGCCAAGAGCTGATTAAGTTGCCAGCAACTGGAATAGCTTTATTAACAAGAATAACAAGAGCAAGCAGAAGCACGGATATCAAGCAGCTAGGACTTGGAGCACAAGAAGATTAAACCAAAATGAACCGAGGGCACATCATCACTCATAGCTCATCGTGTGCGATCAGACTATAGCGATGCTTGGAGGGTCCCAAATGTTTAAACGTCGAATTCGCTGGCAACTCGGTGCTATTTGACGACAACGATTCGTGCTTTAATGTTTGATTATTGAACGACTCGACAAACTGCCTGAGATGTCCTGGTATATACATATCCTTGAATTTGGGATATGGATACATAAGTTTCAGCGAGTCGATGGCAATAATTGGCAAATCGCGATATGTTTTGCCCATGTGACGCACAGAATGCTGAAATCTGAGGCCATTCACTGTGACATAGTTCAATTGTCGGCAATCCGACAATTGCATTTCAACAATCGCCTTGAAATCCTTCACCGAATTCATATCGTTAGGTAGATGAAACAACACCAGCAATGGCAAACGCTGCTCAATGAGCTCCTCCACGTTGCTAAAGTCCACTTCACGCACCAAAGGCAAACATTTCTGTATTAGCCACGCCTCAACCTTCTCTTTTATCGCCATATCACCCTTAAACACCTCATCCGTGGCATGTGTACGCGCCGTATCGGGACGATAGACTAACGTTGGCATTTGTTGCGTATACGACACGTTGACAAGCGGAGGGCCAACTCGCTGATAGAAGTCACACTCGTGCTTATAGCGCTCCGCCAGTTGCTCAAAGACAGCAAACTCGGGCTTGGTGCGATTATCGAAAAAGCCAATCATCGAGCGTCGCTTCACATCAATCATCTCCAACTGTTCCATATCATTAAATCGTTTGATCGCAAACTGAAACTGCTTCTTCACATACTCAACAAGCGCCTCAACCGAACGCTTGCCACGATATTCTTGCCGCAGTTCATGGCCGCGATAAAAGAGTCGCAACGTTGGAAATTTGATGATGGCATAATGTTTTGCTAGCTGCAATTCCTGCACACAATCCACGCGTCCCAAGACAACTTTTGCCGATCTAGGCAATTCTTCGGCTAGTCGTTGAGCAGCTGTTTCAAAGATCGGCGAGAGCAGCCCACTAAAGTGACACCAATCTGCATAAAAGTTGATGAAGACAACATCATTAGCTTGCAGCGTGCTGTTAAAGTTCGTTTGGTTGATCTGCAGCACTTTAGGCGGTGGAATAGTCGCAGATGAGCTTGAGGATTGAGTTGTGGTAGTTGACAAATTAGCTTGAGTCATCGAAAACAGCAACAGCAAGTGCAGCACCACAATTAACCACATTTTGTGGCAGCGTAATTTGAAGAAATATTAATTATTTGACATTAGAAAATGTGTGAGCTTAGAAAATTACATGAAATTTCGAAAGCAGCTACTGGAAAAGGGAAGCAAATTTGTCATAAAGCTATCACGAAAATTTTAACAAAGCTTCGCAAAATTAATATTGTCTATTTAAACAGTTAATAACAGTCAATTGTAGATAAATCAATCAATGTAAGATATATTAAATTACATAGCTCTGCAAAGCTCTTTTCAATACTACTAAAGTTTTTTAACTTTTCATATATACATTATATACAAAAA
Organism: Drosophila albomicans; assembly: GCF_009650485.2. Classification (NCBI taxonomy): domain Eukaryota; kingdom Metazoa; phylum Arthropoda; class Insecta; order Diptera; family Drosophilidae; genus Drosophila; species Drosophila albomicans. The sequence continues at coordinate 14,663,776 of NC_047628.2, read as the reverse complement.
TTAATAAAATAGTTATTAGAACAAACTTGAAGTCTAGAAAACAAGTTGTGCAAACTTTCTTTACTTCATTTAATAAACTGTATTATTTCTAAGATCAAAGTATAAGATCAAGTATAAAATGAAAGTATCAAAAAAATATCTGTATTATTTTTTAAGATCATTGTAAAAATATACAAATAGTTATCTTTAAGTCGCTAATTTAACAAATACTTTCTATTCTAATACTATGACACATCCGTAAGTCTATTTTGAGCATCCATTATTTCAAACTCAATTTATCTATATGAACTCTATCATAATTGGGTTTTCAGCCATATGTTCACATAGTTGACTCGACTCAATTATGTTTAAAGATTAAGCATCTAAAACCACTTTCACTTTAGTTCCAGCAGACCCTAATATTTTAGAAGAGCTTCTCAGTCTATTAGCGCTTGATTTATACAAGTTAATTAACACGTTCCTCGCATTCTGAACAATATTGAATACAAAACATGCCGAGCGAGATGTTGAAATGGGGAGGCAAAAGAAAAGACTGGCATATGGATGGATGACTATACCTATGTCAACAGCCAGACAAAAAGCACAATTAAACCCTTTGAAAAGGCGCAGACAAAGCTGCAAATACAAACAATGCAGCAGGCCTCATTGCCAACCTTTGGGGTTGGCGTTGAAAGGGCTGTGAAGGTCAAGCCGACAGAGTAAGACCTCCCTCAATGTGACTGGTTGGGCTTTGGTAGTCACCTCAGGCTGTAACGTGCAACGATATATACCGCAAGGGTGAACGGACGATCTGTGGGTGCGGGGCACGCTATAGTATCCGGCTCTAGCTCGTCGGCTTTGGGGGTGGTGGTCTTGCTTCCACAAATCTACCCTATATTCGCTGCGTACTATCATTAATAAGTCTAGAATTGAGCGTGCTGCGACAAAATGAATAGCTAGAACACTAACCGGAAGAGAAGTGATAAAAAAAAAAAAAAATTTAAAGTTTCCATAACCCTGCAGAGAAAGAGAGAAAGAAAGAGAGAGAGAGAAGAGAGAGAGAGAGAAGAAGAGAGAGAGCACGAGATTTAAGTTACCAGCTTGTCACTGGTGTTACGTGACAAGGATCCCCACCCATCCTACGATCACAAGCAACAGAGCCTGGCTCTGGTGATCCCTTTTGGGCCCTACGACGGTGGAGCCTAAGGCCAGGTTCGGCTAATTAAAAGAGAAATTACTCCATGTTCAAATTTGTTTTAATTAAGGGTGTAAATATATAAGAAATAATACATTATAAACAAGTATAAATAAATTTAAAAAAAAAAATGATATAATATGACAAAAGAATATAATATTTAAATCTAATAATTTTTAAATTGTATTTCAGAATGTTTCAATTTTGTGCCGTATTTGTTTTTTTCCTAATTGTTTAATATTTATTTGCTTAACTATAATCAATAATTTGTCTATTTTTTTTTTGTTTGTTTTGTTTTCATCGGCTGTGTTTCATTTAATTTTATTTATATTTATTGAGAATTAATTTTCTTCTTTTTTTTTCCAACTATTATCGATTTTATTATTCTCATCTATCTTTTATACAAACTCATTTTTTTGTTGCGTGAATTTTTCGTGTGCGTAATGTGCAATAATTAAAATATTTGTACAAGATGTACATCTTTCAGTTTTCATTATCGAACTTACCCCCAGAACTCCTGCGGCGGTGATCGATCTCCGGCGAAGTGCTGGAACGGGCTAAACGACGAGGTGTTGCATAAAAAAAATAAATTTTTGCACAATAAGCACATCCGCACATTTGAATTATACACTATCAATTTTTAGTACAACAAATTATTAATTAATTTAGACAAGAATTTTACTTATAATTCATGTTCTTTCTTGACATGACTTTCATACTGTTTTTAATTTTCGACTTGCTTTTCATTTCTAATCTTTACAATTTTACAGCACTCTTGTTTTAATAATTTCCTTTTACAATTTCATTCTTTTTATCTTAATTACACTTTTAACTCTGTTTTAATCTATTATAACTGCGATTGCATTTAATAATTTTTGATTTTTTATATGTGTTGGCGCTTCGCAATTGTTTCAATTAGTATTCAGACATAAGTGATTTTTAAATTTTTTTTTTTTGTTTTGTAGTGCAACTTTTACATTTCTTAACTCGTCTGTGTTTTAACAAAACTGCACTTCCGTTTTCTATTTTTTTTATTTAAATTTTGACTTGACTGTGTAAAATTTTAATTTGTTTCGGTCGAATGCGCTACACTTTTCGATCGTTTTATTTTAACAGATAAATTAGATTTTGTTTGTTTCAAATTGCAAGAGTGATTTAGTTTAAATCATTGTTTGGTTTTCACAACACTTTTAATCGACGATTAGAGAATGATTTCACAAAAACAATTTGATGATGATGGCAGAGAGTTAAAGTTGGCACCTAAAGGCGCTTCGCTGGCCAGGCAGTGGCCTGTAGAGGCGCTCCGCTGGCCGAGAGGGCCGGTGCAGGGGTGCTCCGCTGGCCGTGAGGGCCGGAGAGGTGCTCCGCTGGCCGAGAGGGCCGGTGCAGGGGTGCTCCGCTGGCCGTGAGGGCCGGAGAGGTGCTCCGCTGGCCGAGAGGGCCGGAGAGGTGCTCCGCTGGCCGCTGCAGGGGTGCTCCGCTGGCCGTGAGGGCCGGAGAGGTGCTCCGCTGGCCGAGAGAGCCGGTGCAGGGGTGCTCCGCTGGCCGTGAGGGCCGGAGAGGTGCTCCGCTGACCGAGAGGGCCGGTGCAGGGGTGCTCCGCTGGCCGTGAGGGCCGGAGAGGGTGCTCCGCTGGCCGAGAATGCCGGCGCAGGGCGCTCCGCTGACCGAGAATGGCCTACAGGGGTGCTCCGCTGGCCGAGAATGGCCTGCAGGGGTGCTCCGCTGGATAAGCTGCGGCACTTGGCCGAAGCAAACTGGCGGTATGCTGCGAAGCAAAGAAACAAGGCCTTGAAGGCAGCAAAACCAATCCTGCGAACAAAATTTTAATTACACGGAGTCCTCCTATGACACTATAAAACTTTTCTCTTACCAAATAATAGCAAAGACAATAAAAAATTTCCCAATAGCGCTCGATGCCTTCCGATTTAAATCTTCAATAATTACGCGTCTATGTACGCAGCCGGTCATTAGAAAAATGACCAAACCGGAACCGGCTTTCACTAAGTTGGCCGCGCTCAAGCTGGTGCAGCTGGCGCAGATGTCAAAGCTGAGCTTTCCAGTGCAACCGATGCACTTCAAGCTTATCAGCAGTTTTACAGCACTGCTCGGCTTATCAGCTGCTTACAGCGCTGCTTTAAGCTCAACTCGACAGACTAACAAGTGCATACTTTTAGGAGCTACTTGCAGCAACATCAACCTTGACTTAAACTTAGTAAACTTTTAGGCCGAATTCAATACACGTTGCTGTAGGCGCCGTTACAAAACCCCCCCGCCACAATCAGACTAGGGTATTTCCTTTCAATAGATACCCTAGACTGATACCGCCGGAAGCAACATCATTGTCGAATGTCCTTGACATGATAATTGCCTAGCAAATGGCCTTGTAAATCTTCGAGCTCATAATTCGAATTGCCGAGTTTTCTACGAACTCGCGCCTTTAGAAATGCGGGACCAAACTTTGCATTATAACCAGTCTGGAAGCAACTTTGCTTGAAATTTCGACGGAACACTTCTTGTCCTGGCGCGAAAGTTATTATTCTTGACCGCAAATTGTAACGTTTCTCGTTCACATCATGCTTAAGTTGCATCAGCTTACATGCATTCTTACGGATCAAATCAAAAGAGTCCTGTCGATTAAATACTAATGATCGATCATCCAGCATGTTTAGCTTTCTAAGCAATGCATATGTTGACCCCGACGTAATCATGTGCTGCCGAAAGCCATGTAATATGGAGAAGTACCGATGCTCGAATGCACGGACGATCTCAAAGCACAGCATATTTTGCTTAAGCTTTCGTCCCAATCCTTCTGATCTGGACGCAAGTAAGCTCTTATTCCCGAAATTACCGAGCGATTAACTCGTTCAGATGCATTCGCTTGAGGGGAATGAACAGCGGTGAACATTTGATTTACTCCATACTGTTTCAAGAGCTTTTGAAACGCCTCAGAGCGAAACTGCGATCCATTGTCAGAGACAATAGTTTCTGGAACGCCGAAAGTCATGAATAATTCTCCTTCCAGATATTTAATTACGAGAGCCGCGTTTATTTTTTTTACTGGCTTAAGGAAAACATATTTTGAAAAATGGTCGAGTACTATAAATATTCCAATATTTCCACTCCTTGATCGGGGATACGGTCCAAGAAAGTCAATAAAAAGGCGTTGGAAAAACCGCTGACTTTCAGGAGCTTTACCCAAAGGAGGTCTCAGAGCATGATTTGGTGCTTTCGTAGTTTTACAAACTTCACAAGCGTTGATGTAAGCTTTAACATCAGAAACGAGACCAGGCCAGAAATAATATCTCCTCACTCTTTCGATGGTTTTGTGGATACCCCCATGTGAGCACAAAGGACTGTCATGTGACTGGAAAAGAATTTCAGGGACCAATTCTTTTGGTATCCAGAGTTTCCAGGCATACTCGTCGTGTATCTGCTCTCCTGTCAAATGCTCAGCCTTACGATACACGTAGCCACTATCAACTTTTAAATCCGGAAAATTTGTACTATTAGCTTTTACGCTATCGAGCAACTCCAAGTACTCTTGAGACTTGAAATGTGGCGAGTCTAAATCCACAATTAAACCCTGTCGTAAGTCTATGGCAGCCACGCCATCTTCATTCACTCTCGACAGAGAATCTGGTACCACATTCATCGAGCCTTTCCGATGTTCTATTTTAAAACGATACCTTTGTAACGATAATGCCCAACGAGCTAGACGTGAATTTAAATCATGGTTGGACATCAGCCATTTTAATGAAGCATGATCAGTCACAATGGTGAACCGTGTCCTTCCACGTAAGCACGAAAATTCTTCAGTGCTACAATCGCTGCTAAACACTCTTGCTCGGTGACAGTGTAATTGCGTTGAGCTTTGTTGAGTTTTTTCGAAATGAAAGCCACTGGACGTTCATCTCCGTTCTCATTCAATTGAACTAACACTGCCCCAACGCCAGATTTACTAGCATCGCAATGTATTGCGAATGGCTTAGTAAATTCAGGGCTGCATAGCACGGGAGCTTCACTAAGGCGTGATTTCAACACGTCGAATGCTGTGCATGCTTCCGGTGTCATACTAAATCTTCGTTTAGTGGTCATTAAATCAGTTAAAGGTGAAACTAACGAGGCAAAATTCGGAACGAACTTGCGATACCAACCGCACAAACCCATGAAGCTTCGCAAACCTCGTAATGTTTTCGGAAGTGGAAAATCTTGTATGGCTCTGACTTTCTCTGGGTCAGTCTTAATTCCACCGTCTCCGATTATGTGGCCCAAATAGCGCACACGCCGCATGTAGAAATGACTTTTGCCAATGTTGATTGTCAAACCTGCACGCTCAATGTGGAGAGCTATCTCTCTCAACACCTCTAAATGGCCTAAACTAGATGAGACTATAAGCAAATCGTCTAAATGTACAAATACTTCGTTTCTAAGATGGGCCGGTACTACCTTGTCCATCAATCGCGACATAGTGCTAGTCGCGTTGCACAATCCAAAAGGCATAACTTTAAATTGATATAACGGCCTACCAGGGACAGTGAAAGCCGTTTTATCTCGGGCTTGAACATCGAGAGGCCCTTGCCAATAAGCACCTTTTAAATCTAAGCTGGTGATGAACTCAGCTTTAGGTAGTCTACTCAAAATGCCGTTAATTTGAGGAAGTGGATACGCATCTTTCTCCGTTAAGCTGTTAACTTTACGGCAAACTAAACAGATTCGCACTTTGCCTGGTTTTGTTACCATAACGATTGGAGAAGACCAGGCACTTTCTGACTCTTCTATCACTCCCAGTTCCAGCATCCTGTCTATTTCTCCATACATAGCCTTTTCTACAGCAGGCGATACTGGGAAATGTCGCTGCTTAGTAGGCTTAGCGCCGCCCACCTCTATAGAATGCGAAATTAAATTCGTCTTATTCGTGCGATTGAGAATTCGAACGGACAAAAATGGTCGAGGATCACTAGATCCAGGTGAGAGTGTGCCTATGTGTTCCAACCCAAGCACACACTTTTTGACCTGCTGCCAAAATGATTTAATGCGCTTTGTGCTTCGAGTTTTGGATTTCGTAAAATCAGGTGAAAAATCATTTGTAAGAACGGTTTTCTCTTTCAATATTGGTATTTTCTGATGTAGTAATATGCTGACATCGTTCTGTAAGTCCGGTAAAATTTTCACATTTGGTAAAGTGTATGGTGGAAGTTGTGAGACTTCCGTCACTCGTCTGTCATTGTCGCTTGGGTTCGTGAGGCACTCGAAGTCTTCGGTTTGTACGCTGACTTCGATGTGCCGGGCTTGGAGTTTTTTGACCACTTGCCACAACTCGGTTTGTACGTGTTAGCTGCTCCACAGCCATAACAAAAGACTCTTCGGTCTGATACGCAATCCTGGTATCGGTGTCCTTCCTTACGGCAATTCCAACATACCAAGGATATAGCTTCTATGTCTAACTCGCTTTCGCATTCTGACTCAATACTCTGAGTTTGACAATCTACAAACTCTGCGACTTCACGTCTAAATGGTGTCCTTTTTGCATAGCCGTGAGACTTTTGAACATCGTCCAAAAAGGTTTCGCGTCGACGGCATATCTCCCTCAAATCTGACACAGTTTTTACGTCTACATTTAGCAGCTCATGCCGTATTTCAGGCCTTAAATTGTTTTTAAGGACGCGAACGACCTTCAGTGTAGACCATCGCACTTCTAACTGATCTGTTAACACAGATAAGCTTTCGTAAAAACTGTCAAACGATTCATTTGGTTTCTGTTTTCTGTTCCTAATAAGCTCCTCTATGTCACAATCGTCTCGTGCGATTTTGAACTGTGATCGCAAGGCTGCGCACAATTCTTCCCATTTCACATCTAAGACGCTTTTGTGGTAACGCCAATAGAATTCGAGGGCCTTGCCTTCGAAGAGTACGCTAGCATGCTTACATAGAACAACAAAATTCCCGCCTAATGTCTGATGGGTGAGTGCCTCTGCTCTATATATAAAATTGTCAACGGATACTCCTGTTCCAGAGAATTTAATTTTCCAACCATTTAATACTTGCACTACCTTGTCTGGCCTATTTAATAGGTCGGATACATGCGACATTGGAGTGCCAGAATTGATCCTTGCAGGGTCAGCATTGAAGTCTTGCTCTCTGACATATCCAGGCCTACTTTCCATTCTCTGCCCTGTTGGAGGTGTGCTGGTTCTAGCATCGCTATTTGCTGGAGTCGCGATCAACCATTGCACACTATCTACGACCGAACTCTGAATTAGTTCGGCCATCCTCTCGGAGAGAGTAGTGAGCAATCTGCTCTCCATAGCGAGCAAGGAAAGAACATTCACGGATTCAGGATTCTCTAAATCACTTACGCGTATGTTCGATCTCATTTGCGATGTGCTAGCAACGTCATCCGTCACTGAATCGCTACTCCGCTCTTCCGCCTGACGGCTTTTAGACTGTGAGCGAGTTTGCAACCCTTGAGTATTCGATGGCTCAACTGGCCTAGATAGCACTTGACAAACTGGGCATTTGTCCTTCGTTTCAAAATGCAATTCTATGCACTTTTTGTGAAACTCGTGGTTGCATGCGGTTCTATACGCCTCTGCAACGATAGGCAAGCCTATTGCTCCCTTGTTCGGCGATCGAGCAACACTCATTTTTCAAAGAGAAAGAAACAAACTATAGAGCTAATAATTGTTCGCAGAGTATAATGTTCGTTGATGTGTCGGTCTTAATCGAAAATTATCAACAGAAGAAAAAACAAAAATTTACTAACCAACGAAAAATATATATAAACAAAAAAAATAATAAAATTAAAAAAATACAAAAAATGGTACTATTCAAAGGAACCAAAAATAACGTAGAAATATAAAGAAATAATTCATAAATATTTTTAACCGAACTCGAAATCAGACATCACACCTGTCGTAGGGTAGTTTAACTTTTAATAACTAAAAATTCTCGTACAAAGGATAAATAGACAGAGGGATGAGTTTAGAATCTTAGCTGATTTACGGACAACAGAACGATCAGAAATCTTCTTATTGTTTTCCAATTAAATCTTCTAAGAACTAAAGCTTCTAAAGTTTTGAAGTGAAGTCTGCCAAAGTCATACGGGGTTGTGACACTTTTTAATTCAAATGTCCACATAATCCATCGTTTGAACTTTGTGCAGATTATCATGTGTCGATAACGTGTGTATCTTATAACAAGGGCCAGAATATCCACCGGAGTTGAATTCTTCTGTAGTTCCTCTCATTAAGTGATACCCCATTATTGACCCATTTGATAGAAGAGGAGATATAATTCTGACGCCAACTTTAAATAGTGGCCAAACCCGAAAATAAGATTTTCTGTTTTGTTTTCCAAAGCTATTAGAAAATTACCGACGAATTCTTTTAAAGGGTTGAAATATTAAGAAAGGAAAAAAAAAACAAAAACTGTGAAACAAAAGGCAAACTTTAGAATTTCTTTGCGAGAGTCTTACTGAGTTATTACTGTACCCAATAAGGTCCTACACGTTGGGCGCCACTTTTCTTATTAATAATAATGAATTATCTCCGTAAAGTGCAACGATATACGCCGCAAGGACGGACGGACGATCTGTGGGTGAGGGGCACGCTTTAGTATCCGGCTCTAGCTCGTCGGCTTTGGGGGTGGTGGTCTTGCTTCCACAAATCTATCCTTTTCGCTGCGCACTATTATTAAGAAGATTAGAATTGAGCGTGCTGCGACATAGAGAAAAGCTAGAACACTAACCGGAAGAGAAATAAAAAAACTAAAGTTGCTATCGTTTGCCTCTGCAGAGAGTGAAAGAAAACAAAACAAAAAACGAGAGAGAGGGAGAGAGAGAGAGAAGAAGATAGAGTACGAGATTTAAGTTATCATCTTGTCACTGGTGTTGCGTGACAAGGATCCCCACCCATCCTATGATCACAAGCGTCAGAGCCTGGCTCTGGTGATCCCTTGTGTGCCCTACGACGGTTTAGCCTACGGCCCGGTTTGGCTAATTGAAAGAGAAATTATTCCATGATTAAATTGTTTTAATTAAAGGAACAAATATAAAAGAGATAAAAATTATAAGATTTGAGTATAAAGCAATGTTGACAATAATAGGAATAATATAATAATATAATAATATCATATAACAATTTAATATAAATTCTAAGTCTAATTATTTTTTCTTTGCGTTTGTATTAGAAAATTTTTAAATATTTGTGCCGTATTTGTTCTGCTTAATTGTTTTTGCTTAATAATTTTTGTAAAAAATAATAATTGTATAATTTATTTATTTTTAAATTTTGTTTTGTTGACAACGGCTGTAATTCATTCTTTTGTTTTCATTTTTTTTTCTTTTATTTATTACGAATTAATTTTTTTGAGCAACTTTTATGAATTTCCATTTATTCTATTTAACATTTCTTTAGGTTCATTTAGTTGCGTTAATTTTCATGTGCAAAATGTGTGAGAACATAAATGTTTGTACCAGGCGTACATTTTCATTATTGTTTAACAAACTTACCCCCAGAACTCCTGCGGCGGTGATCGATCTCCGGCGAAGTGCTGGAACGGGCTAAACGACGTGTTTTATAAAAGAATATTTTTCTCTACACATCAAACACATTCGCACATTTTCATTTAAATATTACTAATTCTTTTCATAACCAATTATAAATTAATTTAAACAAATATTTCTTTTAATGGGTGTTCATTTTTCCACATGACTTTTAAATTCTTTTTCTAATTTACGATTCGCGTTTGAATAACTATTCATTTCTTTTCATTCTATTCTTCACAATTTTCTAACACTCTTGTTTTAATATTTTCTTTTTACAATTTCATTATTTTTCCTAATCGCACTTTTACAATTTGTTTTAATCATTCATAATTGCGATTGTGTTTATTATTTTTAATTTTAATATGTGTTGGCGCTTCGCTTTTAAATCGGTTTAATGGATCTGCACTTTTATTTTTTTTTTGTTATAATTGTTTCAATCAGTATTCAAACATAAGCGCTAGATGTAATTTTAATTTTCTTGTTTCGTAGTGCACCTTTCACATTTTTATCTTATTTGTTTTTTTTTAACAAAACTGCACTTCTTGTTCTATTTATTTATTATTTATTCAAATTTTAACTTTGCTTTCGAATTTTGTAAATTTTAATTTGTTTCGTGCGAAAGCGCTACACTTTTTCAAACATTTTTTTATAACTTTCTATTTGCATTTTTTGTTTGTTTTGTTTTATATATATTGAATGATTTAATTTAAATCATTTTTGTTTTGTTCTTCACAACACTTTTAATTGATGATTAGAGAAGATTAATGTTTTCACAAAAACAAATTGCTGACGCTGGCAGAGAGTTAAAGTTGGCGCCTAAAGGCGCTCCGCTGGCCGAGAGGGCCGGTGCAGGGGTGCTCCGCTGGCCGAGAATGGCCTGCAGGGGTGCTCCGCTGGCCGAGAATGGCCTGCAGGAGTGCTCCGCTGGCCGAGAGGGCCGGTGCAGGGGTGCTCCGCTGGCCGAGAGGGCCTGCAGGGGTGCTCCGCTGGCCGAGAATGGCCTGCAGGGGTGCTCCGCTGGCCGAGAGGGCCTGCAGGGATGCTCCGCTGGACAAGCTGCGTCACTTGGTCGAAGCAAACTGGCTGTCTGCTGCGAAGCAAGGAACAAGGCCTTGAAGGCAACAAAAACAATCCTGCGAACAAAATTTTAATTAAACGGAGTCCTCCTATGACACGATAAAACTTTTCTCTTACCAAATAATAGCAATGACAATAAAAAAATCCCCAATAGCTCTTGATGCCCTCCGATTTATATCTTCTACAATTATGCGTCATTAGAAAAATGACCAAACCGGAACCGGCTTTCGCTAAGTTGGCCGCGCTCAAGCTGATGCAGCTGGCGCAGATGTCAAAGCTGAGCTTTCCAGTGCAACCGATGCACTTTAAGCTTATCAGCAGTTTTACAGCACTGCTCGGCTTATCGGCTGCTTACAACGCTGCTTTAAGCTCAGCTTAACAGCAGTTTAAGCTAATTCGACAGACTAACAAGTGCATACTTTTAGGAGCTACTTGCAACAACATCAACCTTGGCTTAAACTTAGCAAACTTTTAGGCCGAATTCAGGCAAGTTGTTGTTTCCGTTTCCGTCATGTTGAGGTCCTTTTGAAATGTTGACGACAGCCAAAGCAGAGCTCCCCTCGTCCACGATTCATCGTCTGGTTGGAGGAGCTTCCTTCATCATCTCATTTGTGATTTGTGGAGTTGCAGCTGCAAATATTTGTTTAGCCCTTTTGCAACCAGCCAACGATTACCCAGTGAGAAGAGATGCCTCTCTGCACAGCTTTGTGTTTATTTTCATTGGACTTTTGTCGTGCTCCGGTCGTGATGCCTTTAACCCTTTTAATGCCAATGACTATCAAAATTTTGCGACATTACAGATAATTTGTAAACGCTTTACTAAGAGGTAACTGCTACTTTTAATACTTAAATTAGACTTGATATATTTTAATGTGTGATTTGTATTTAAGAACATTTAAATAATGTATTCCCACATAATTCAGTTTATTTAAATCTTTCACAAAATCAATTGTGATAGATTAATCTCAAAAAGCTCAAATATTATTAAAATATTTAATTTTAAGCCTTTATTTTTCTAAAATTTTCCATATAATTTTCTATTTTAATATATTCTTCTCAATCCCATAAAAAATCCCTTTCTTAAATTCGACATCTAGCTCAAAATTTTAAGATTTTAAGAGGTGGGCAAACGTTGAATAGAATTAGGCAACATTTTGAGATTTTAAGAGGTTGGCATCTTTGTATGAAAATTTCGACAACTTTATTTTAAAATTTGAAGAATTTTGTCTTTAACTTGCTATTTCAGAAATTTTATAACATTCAAATTAAAATTCTACAATTTTGCATTCATCTTTCATTCTCAAAAATTTCATAAAAATCACAGAGAAATCCATATTTTAAATGCTTTCTTTATCATGAATCAATTTATATTTATCAGCTTTTATCTGCCAATTCAATGTTGATTTCCCAACAGCCTGACAAGTCTTAGCGGCCTCATCGCAAGTAATTTCCATAAAGCATTTTAAATGGCCAATAAATCGAGTGACTCGATTGGCAATAATGCAAGTCGAGCCATTTAAAAGTCAATTCACAAAACGCACTCAAAGGCTGTCAAAGCAGCATCAGCAAAAACCAACTCCAGAGAAAGAGAGAGTGAGAGAGAGAGTGCGATGAGAATGTCTTTCTAGTACTCATAATTCTCGCGGTTGCCTTTTTAGATTGAATTTCTGCAATGGATGCGTCTTTTTGATGATAAATGCGAGCGCCGCACAAAACGATTTGTTGCGCTTACTTTGCCGCGAAATTTATGCGAATTTGTAATGCAATTCATAAGCCGCAATGTTGCAACAGCAGCAACAGCAGCAGCAGCAGCAGGACGCAATGCAGCGTGCTACAGAGTTGCAATTTATTGTGGCGCAGAGTTGTCAATGCAAGCAAATAAATTGGTTGTGGCAGCGAGTGAATAGTTTGGCTTGGCTTCGAGTTCCCTTTTATATGTTAATCAAATGCCATTTATCAAAGGGTGTGCAACAGAATTGAAATATTCGACGCTATAATTAATGCATTTATGTGGCTTAAGGTATTGCTTATAAAGTTGATAAACTATGCCAAATGAATTCGAGACTTATGTTTGCTTTAAACACGCTCATAACAGCCTTGACATAGCACCAAGTTTAATTATCAAGTTGCGCGTCGCCGTCATTTTGGTGCTGCTTCCTTGCAGACTGAGCACACACACTTGATTCTCAGTTTCACCGTGATGTTTGCTTAGTCATTGAGTCACTTAGTCAGGCAGTCAATGCATCAGTTTGTCAGTCAATGTTGCCCGTCACTAAACGCCTCACTTGGCATTTTTGTCGACGGCGGCGCATTAAAACAATTTTGTTAATTAAGTAGGAAAAATTGTTAGTTTATTTACTCATCAACTTTGCAAGTTCTCATACCAAGCGCACACATTCTCACTGCACTCGCTCCTCCTCTCTCTCTCTCACACACACTCTTTCTCTATCATTCTCTCGTGTCTCATTCCTTTGGCAAGTTTTTTGCCTTGCAAGGCAAGTTTACAGTTTGCTTTGTGCGAGATGCCGCTCAAAAATTCTCAAGTGCACAATTAATTAGTAAAGTTGGCAGCAGAACAGAAGCGAAGGAAAAGCACTCGCAAAAGCATCGCAAAATCGCTACGCTATACTCAAGGAATTTATAGCCCGTTTTGATTAGACTTAAGCAAAAGTATCACAGCCCACATTGGCCCACAAACTTGGCTAGCTAACTAAGTAGCTAAGCTCTTTGTTGTCGTTGTCGCAGCCGCTTTCGATGTGGATGTGGATGTCGATGTCTTTGGCACTATCGCTGTTCTCCTCTGTGAGTCGATGGAAGGGAGATTTCGAGACTTTTTTTTTTGGGTTGGGAGGCGTCAAATTGAAAATTGATTGGAAACTGCATAAGTAATGAAAGTGATTTTCGGAACAATCAATTGATTTTCTATTTCTTCTATTGTTGTATAGTATAGTATGTCGATTACAAAGCGAATTCAATTCAATTGGATAACAGTTTTCCAGGCACTCAAGTGGCAAGTTGATGGCTCTACAACAATAATAGATATAGAATACAATTGTAAAAAGAAAGCCTACTGCTATTTTAGGCTTCTGAAGAATGCGAAAATTCAATTCAATTAAATTCACAAGTTAAATGTATTGAAAATATTTTATTAAATAAATATTTGACTTCCTTCCTTTGCATATCCTTCCTTAAAGTAATAAAGTATACTAATTGATGAATTGTAGGCTGCGACGATAGACATTTATTTATATTTTATAACTAACCTAATATGTTACTTATAGCATTACATTAAAATATTTTCATTTACGAAACTCTAACTTACAAATTTGGTATTTGGTGCAACCTACATATATATAAATAAATATGTATAGATATTAAAATATTAAAATATAACAAGTAAGAAAGCTACAGTCGAGTGCACTCGACTGTGAGATACCCGCTACCCATTTTGAATAAAAGAAATATATTTTGCGATATTTTTCTCAAAATATACCAAATATACTGCAAAAATACTAAAAATATACCAAATAGTATATTTGGTATATTGATATAGTACCGCATTATATACCATAGACGGCACAATATACCAGATTGTCATCTAAAGCAACTAAGACCCCTAGTAAGTAGGCGTGTTTGCCCATACAAAAGTATTTCTTTAATAACTTCGACAATTTTTATCTGATCGCAACCAAATTTCCAGGAATCATAACTACTATAGTTATTATTGTATACACCAAATTGGCAACTCTAGCTTTAAAATTACGCTTGTTATTCGATTTTTTTGATTTGCGGGGCGGAAGTGGGCGTGGCAACAAACTTGATCTGCGTGCAAACATAACAAATGCTGTCGAAAAAAAATTATAGCTCTATCTCTAATAGTCTCTGAGATCCAGTGTTTCATACGGACGGACGGACAGACACACAGACGGACAGACGGACAGACGGACATGGCTATATCGTCTCGGCTGTTGACGCTGATCAAGAATATATATACTTTATAGGGTCGGAGATGCCTCCTTCTACCTGTTACATACATTTCCTGCCGGCACAAAGTTATAATACCCTTCTACCCTATGGGTAGCGGGTATAAAAATAATGATATATTTTTTAATTTAAATTTATTTTCCTTAAATTATTAATGAAATACTTGTTAGCTCAAGAAGCCAACAATATACTCTTCATTATATAAATTAAAAGATATTAATAAAAATTACTTAGATACATACATATTAAATTAATGCATACATTTTAATTTCGTTCTCATTTATAATTTTTATATTATCTACACTAAAATATATTTATCTACAAAATACCACCACAATATTTTTTCATTCAAAAACAGACAACAGAGCCCTCTGTTAACTAACAGCGCTTTAACAGGCTGTATCGACAAGTGGCGCCATCTGTTGCAATTGCGTTAAACTACATCTTTTAAAATAACCGTCGCACTAAGTTAACGCTCTCGTTTTCTTCGCTTTTGTTGTTTGCTTTCTATTGAATGCCGCGCACAAATAAATAAAACTTTAATTTCATGCGCCAAACAAAGCAAACTAAACAAATTAAAAATGTTGAACTCAAGTACAAGAAAATTATCGTTACGCTTTATTAATTTGTTAATAGTGTAATTAGTTGATGCATACTTTGTTGCACCTTTGAAGCTGGTGCTGTAATTCCCGTTAATTGCCAATTAACACTGTGGAATCATACTGATATCGCAAAAGGAACATTATTATCATAACTTGTAATATTACAAAATTGTGTGCCAAAGGGAAGCAATCGTTGAACTAATTGTGAACGTTGAACTGATTTGATGCCAATTAGCAAGTGAAGTAAAAATATCTTAATATCATATCTCTTATATGAAGCGACAATATAGTTCATTATCAATGCAACTAGAGGGAATATTATGCAATCTTCTATTATAAGTAGTATCATGTATATCGTAAAACTTGTGCAAATGCACAAACAAAAGCAAAAACAGCACAAGCCAAGTGGAAATGCGGTGGTAAATCATGTTGCAACAGATTGGCTGATATCCGACAGCACCATAACAACAAGAGCAAACCAAAAAAAGATATAATAGAAACTTGAGGCGACAACAAGGTGAACTATAGAATACACTGCAATTGCAATTGGAAAGAATAGATCTAGATAAACACATAATAATAGATGATGAAGTGGGTATTCAATGCAGAAAAGTTTATAACATATATTACTTTTATTTTAAATGGAATATCTAAACCCTTCGTATAGTCCTTATCTCCCATCTCGAAAGTGTAACAACCGCAACAGTTGGTTCGCTTGGTGTCTTGCCGTAATTGTGCGCATTTTCTTTTCTTCTCACTGCATTTTCAGTTTCATTTTCATTTCCATTTTCATTTCCCTGCCATATATCAGAAAGCAAAACGTTTTGCCGCGACACTGCTTGACTTTGGGCCTACTCTGTTGTTGTTTTCTTTATAGTAGTAGTGTTATAGGCCAGGCAGTCACGCGACCCAGAGGTTCATTGCTTTCAATCACCAGCATTAGCGGCCCTTGCTATTGTTTATTTATTTTGCGGTCCCGTTTAAGCGGTTAACCACAATGAAAAGCCCAAACTATTATGTTGCCGGTAGTAGAGTAAACCTTTTTTATTTACTTTTTTTTTCTTGTTTTGTCATCCACCAAATAATTTGCTACCGTATAATACATAGATGATATGGAAGTAAGACGGGTTTATGATTTAAGCGAAATGCATATGACAAGAGTTAAAGGGTCTTTGTAATGGTAAACTTGGCCATAAGAAAGTAAGCCGAGAAAATAAATGTCAAGTAGTTCAATTGTTGAAGACCACTTTTCCTTTTTACACTATATAGAATTATTTATAGCACAACTCAATGTTGCTATTGTATTTAGTATGAATAACATTTCAGACATAAAGATTCTTCATCCTTTCTTCTTTATGTTAAAACTTAGCAACTTTAGAATGTAATTTAAATGAGAAAACTATCGAAGATAATAGGAATACTGTAACTCAATTCTTAAAAAATTAAAGCTGAACTTTTTAGGCAATATTTGCATCTCTAAACCTTAATAATTTTTTATGGTAAAACTGAATTAGTACCTAAAAACTATAACATGTAATTTGAACGAAGAAACTATCCCATTAAATAACAATTAAGTTTAAAAATGAATTGCAATTCTGGGAACATTAAAAATTACCTCTATAAACTACAGTTTTCGGTTCAAATATATTAAAAATTATTTATGGTTTAAGTGAAAATGACTTAGAAACTTTAAAAAATTAAAAAAGAAAAGAAAAATCTGTGAAATATAAAAAAGATTTTCCGATTAAACAATTTAAAAGAATAAATTTATTCGCTTTGATTGTAGCTAGAATATTGCACATAAATTTATGTAAATGTGACTTTGCCATTATCATTAAAAATTGGTCAACTTTGCATCTCATTTGATTAGTCGAATCTTAATTTAGAGAGACGCATTTGCAAATCTGATCAATTTATCATCAAAGTCACATTATTTACACCTTCAAGCACATGTTGCCAAAAATCACTTTTGATGTCATTTATGCAAACCTATTCGATTTGTAGCCAAATGGATATTAGCTGGCAGAGTAATGACAACTTTTGACTCGAAGGTGGATGGATAATCGAGCGATAGAGATTAAGTGGCAGCAAACGAGCCTGCAGGTGCTTTGTACAGCATTTGACTGTTGGGCAATAGACCAAGTGTACGATGGTATGTGGCTCTAACAATTTATAATATATTTTGTGCATTGTGAAACGCTGCACAGGCTGGGCAGCCATATGGAAATGGGGTTTCGGTGACACGCAAAGCAGCACGAGCCAAAACACAGAGATTGAAGCAGCGACTGAGGCAGCGACAGAGATTTAGACGGTGCGACTGCGAGATGAAAACGATGTAAGTAACTAGCATATGACTAAAAAAAAAACACAAAAAACACACACTCTAAGCATTGCAATGTCAAACGGTCTCAGCGAGCGGGGCCAAGTTTCGTTTGGTTTTTAACTTTTGGCAGTCTGCAAGCATTTTGGCTTTTATCTGCCTCAACAGCAGCGACAACGAGCTCATTCAATTACCCAGACGCGTTCCATGTGCTTCGTCTACCGAGAGTCTTGATCGACCTCAGTTTTTGTTTCTTAACATACGTGATATTTATGCAAATTTTAATTGCATTCTCTGTGCAAATAACAACTACACAAAAAATTGACACAATAAAATGTCCAGTAATCCATTGATGTTGTCGTTGTTATTGTCGCTTTCTCTCATCCAACTGGCAAAAGGTTGTAGCTAATATCATTGTGATAATCTATTTGCCTTATGTGTTACATATGTGTGTGTGTGTGTTTTTGTCATTAGCCAAATTCAACACGGAGGCATTGCAATTCTTATTGCGCAACGGCAACTTCGACATCAATCCATTCAACTGTCAGTTATTGCTGCTGCAATCATGTCCAAGGGATTATATCGGATTTCATTTGTACACCAGGTAAGTTTATCAGATGGCGTATACATTTTAGAGAATTTCAGACATAATTCAACAGCTAATGCCAATTGAGAATTGTTTTTAAATTAAGCTCAGATTAAAATTGTGTAAGATACATTTTTGAAACTGTAGAAAAGTCTTTAAGAATATTTTCTTGGAGCACTTTTAAATATTTTTGTATTTTACGTGAAATTTAAAATTATTATTTACTACTTTTGTAAGACTAAATAATTTTGAGAACTTAATGCATTTATTGAACTTGGAGATTCATTATTTCTGCTCTTCTTTCATAAGCAATTAAACATGCCAAATTTTGAATTATATCTTTACATAATTCTTACTTATATTTATGTATATAAACTAAATAACTTGAATCTCTTCAGCTTTTGTTGCCACCCATTGATCTCTGTACTTCGTAAACATAAACTACATTTAATGTATTACTTTCGCTGTGCCCTAAGTTTCCGCTTTTGCTTAGAGTCTAGACCAACTCCCTTTGCCGCCTTTTCTCTATTTACATATTTGAAAATAAATAAAAAATATGACTAAAATATTGTTTTAATCTCCCCTGCCATTTTTCAAAGCTTGGTCCAGTTTTGCAGCCCGGACCTAAAGGCAGTTTTGTTTATACTTTTACCCATAAATCTTTGGCTAACGTCATCAATAACTTTGCAACTAAATCTTTCACTTTAGTTGCGCCCTCGTTACTTAGTTGGTCTCTTTTAATATATGTATTTCTGTATCACCTTCATATGCATAAGTGTATTTGAACTCTTTCTCGTTATATTGAGCATATGTTTATTACGACAGTAAAAGTTTGGGAAAAGTATTTACTTCGTGCTCAGCATGAAAAAAGGCGCCACAAAGATTGTTTGATAAGATTTTATTTTGGGTAACCAAACACCCAAAATGGTAATGGGAAAGCGTTACAGATAATGCCAAATTACACATAAGTCGTGTGATTAAAAGCAATTCATGCGAACACTTGCGATTAAATCGACGCTATCAAAACGAATGACTTAAGCAACGAACTTGCCCGTACATATTGTTTAACACTTTCGTTGAAGTCTTTCATAACACTAATTTAAGCACTGGAAACGAAAACTAATCACAACAAATGGAGTGAGTGTACGCATTTAAAACAATCTATAACTAAGCCCAATTTACATAAGATCGAGCAAGATAGAGCTGCAAAAAAACTACAACCATAATAAACGATCAACGAAACGAAACTAAAATCAAAATAAGAAAGAGAAATAAACGGACAAGTGCGATGAACTCGAAATACACTAACAAAATAACATTTTATCAGTAGCTGTAGAAATTCACAAAATTTCTTTGTTCGCTTCTGACAAGAAAGTCGTCGACTAATCAGTCTCATAAATAATTTACACGATTCAGATGCAGCATTCTGATAATGCCAAAACAGTTGACAATTTCTACAGCATTTACTCTTTGGCTAGAGTATATAAAAAGCAGTGCAGAGTTGCGTGCGCCGTCGCATTGGGCAGCGAGTTTTCATCGCAGCAAAAAACAAAGTCAAGCATAAAGTATTCGCGTCTGCGCCGCCAAGGTAAAGTCAAGGCAACAGGTGGCGGGAATCGTTGCAGCAAACAGCAACTGCAACAACGGCTGCCGCGGCAGCAGCGCGATTCTTGTGGCTGCAACTTTGTGGCTGCCACAATTTTCATTGCATTCGGCGCATTCGAAGCGCATCGCGCAAATAGGAAACACGTCAACAACAGCACTCGCCTTGAAACTTAAAAGGATAAATAATTGCAGACGAAACGTGCAGCAAATAATTATAAAATTGCATCACAAAAAAGTTTAATTAAATCATGCCAAAAATTATTCAAATAATTATCGATTAACAGAGTGTGGAAGTGTAGTGGAAAAGAAATAAATGTGGCCTAAATAAACAGTAAAAATTTATGCATATGAAATTAAATTGAATAAAAATGAAAATATGCAAAAATTATCAATGAATAATTGATATTAATAAAATATAACAAGTTTACCAAAGTGCAAGCAATTTATTTGTAAATAGTAAAAGAAAAAGCAAATGTATGAGAGTAAAAGAAAAACGCATGCAAAGCCTGAATAAACATTGATAATAATAACAAGAATATTCAAATGAGAATGTGTAAATTAAAGTAACTCTACAACCACTTTAAAACTACAAAAATATTTAAGAACTCATATGTAGTAACCTCAATTAACAGCACTTAGTTCAAGAGTGAAAATCAAATTGAACTAAAGATGAAATTTGTAATTGCTATCTGCCTTCTTTTAACGCTAATTGCCAAAGGTACGACAACAGCATCTGCAAAATGAAATGAAAATAGTTTCGCTTACGATCTTACAACTTTTTGCAGATGCACAAAGTTTGCTGCTAAACCAAATGGATTGGAAAAATCTGATGAGGAGCGGCGCATTGGATTTAAATGTCTTGCGTTGTTTTTTGCGCGACAAAAACTTTTGTCCCAGTCCCTATATCGAACATCGTCTCTATGCACCGTAAGTTCGTGATGTTCGAGCTGACAGCCAATTAAAGTCTTGTGTGTGATAATCTGCATAACGTATCTAATTTATGTACCAGAGTCCTAGTTACCAAAGAGCTTTAATGCTAAACACACAGTGATCAGTTTACCTATTTGTTTTACTGCGGGAGAAAGTGTGAGAAATTAAGGCTGGTCATGGAATTCTTTTGGTTAGTGTGTCATCCACAAAGAAACTTGTGCAACCACAAGGATACGTAAAATATGCAATTAATAATGGGCGAGCAACTTGTTTTCAGTATAAAACAAGATGACCCACTTAAAAGATGCCATCTCGATCCAGGCACAGAGAAAAGCGGTCGAAAATGACATCAATTTCATTAGTAAATAAAAACATTTTTTTATCTTTCAAATACCGATTCGCAAGTCGTTCAACTTGTCTGCTCGCCTAACTGGCTGTTGGTCAAGTCCAAGTGACTCTAAAAGTCTAGTCCAAGTTGCCACTTACCTTGTTTAGCTGGCGAATTTTGTAAACTGTTGCGGTAATAGCAGTAGAAGCCATAGATTACGTGATCTTGTCAAGTGTACGTTAGAAAACTTGTTCATTTCACTTTGGAGAACGTGGAGCTTCTCCTCTCCACTTAAGAGTCTCATATTTCCTCACTCCCACCCGCAGAGAGCTGAACTGCATTGATCGTTCATTAGATATTGACTTTTATAGCGTATCACAGAATTCAATGGAGGTGTAAGTGAAAAGTCGTTAATGCGTTTTAAAATTGGTCAAAACATTTAGAAATGTTCAGTACAATCTCTTTTTTCGGGTTGATTTTATAATTTGCGGCAAGAAGAAATAATAAAATCCAACTTAGTAAAAAAATATATTGAATATAAAGTGTTATTGCAAAAATCCACTTGTAAACTCGGATTAAATGCAAATTGTATAAATATGTAAATTTAATAAATATATCTATATAAAAGACTTTCCAAGTGACATTCAAGTTGTTGTGGTACTGAAGAAATACCAACATGATACTAGTAATAGAATTTTAAAATGGAATGAAAGCTCAAAGTAATCTTCCAACTTTACTTAAATAAAAAGAATTCATTTAACTACTTTTAAATCAGTTGGCAACGATTAAAGTGCAATTACTAGCTCAGAGAAGCTGGGTCCAGTGATTTGAGATATTCAAAAAAAAATTGGTGCCCATTGCTTTAAATCGTTTGCCCATGTTTGCCCAGGAAAAATTTTTTTTTGCCCACCCTTAGTTTCGAAATTATGAAAAATTTTTTTTTTTCGAAAATTCAAAAATTTTTTTTTTCAAAATTTTTTTGTGGAAATCGCTTTAAAATCGTTTGCCCATGTTTGCCCATCTTTTAGTTTTTCGAAAAAAATTTTCGTTTTCGAAATTTTGAATTTTGAAAAATTTTGACATTTTTTCGGCATGAATGACTCAAACTCGATCGCCCACACCTCGAAATTATGAAAACTAAAGCTCTACAACGGTAGCCTCAAGTGTTTTCAAGTCTGCCCATATCTCAGAATTTCAAAATTTTGAAAAATTTGAAGGTTTTCACCTTTTTTGATTGCCCATACAAATTCATCGTTTGCCCAACTTTCAAAGTCTCAAATTTTTGTCAAATTTCAAAATTTTTCAAATTTTTTTGACTTTTTCAGACTGCCCATTTGCTATTTTCGTTTGCCCACCCTTTAGAATTTCAAAACTTTGCTTTATTTAAAAAATTTTCATACTTTTTTGATTTTGGCCTATGGCCCATACAAATTCATCGTTTACCCAATTTTCAAAGTCTCAAATTTTTGCCAAATTTCAAAATTTTTCAAATTTTTTTGACTTTTTCAGACTGCCCATTCGCTATTTTCGTTTGCCCACCCTTTAGAATTTCAAAATTTTGCCGAATTCCAAAAATTTTCATACTTTTTTGATTTTGGCCTATGGCCCATACAAATTCATCGTTTGCCCAATTTTCAAAGTCTCAAATTTTTGCCAAATTTCAAAATTTTTCAAATTTTTTTTACTTTTTCAGACTGCCCATTTGCTTTTTTCGTTTGCCCACCCTTTAGAATTTTTAAATTTTTCCGAATTCCAAAAATTTTCATACTTTTTTGATTTCAGCCTATGAATTTGTTAGGGCCATAGGCTGAAATCAAAAAAGTATGAAAATTTTTGGAATTCGGAAAAATTTAAAAATTCTAAAGGGTGGGCAAACGAAAATAGCAAATGGGCAGTCTGAAAAAGTAAAAAAAATTTGAAAAATTTTGAAATTTGGCAAAAATTTGAGGCTTTGAAACTTGGGCAAACGATGAATTTGTATGGGCCATAGGCCAAAATCAAAAAAGTAAGAAAATTTTTTAAATAAAGCAAAATTTTGAAATTCTAAAGGGTGGGCAAACGAAAATAGCGAATGGGCAGTCTGAAAAAGTCAAAAAAATTTGAAAAATTTTGAAATTTGGCAAAAATTTGAGACTTTGAAAATTGGGCAAACGATGAATTTGTTAGGGCCATAGGCTGAAATCAAAAAAGTATGAAAATTTTTGGAATTCGGAAAAATTTAAAAATTCTAAAGGGTGGGCAAACGAAAAAAGCAAATGGGCAGTCTGAAAAAGTAAAAAAAATTTGAAAAATTTTGAAATTTGGCAAAAATTTGAGACTTTGAAACTTGGGCAAACGATGAATTTGTATGGGCCATAGGCCAAAATCAAAAAAGTATGAAAATTTTTTAAATAAAGCAAAATTTTGAAATTCTAAAGGGTGGGCAAACGAAAATAGCAAATGGGCAGTCTGAAAAAGTCAAAAAAATTTGAAAAATTTTGAAATTTGACAAAAATTTGAGACTTTGAAAGTTGGGCAAACGATGAATTTGTATGGGCAATCAAAAAAGGTGAAAACCTTCAAATTTTTCAAAATTTTGAAATTCTGAGATATGGGCAGACTTGAAAACACTTGAGGCTACCGTTGTAGAGCTTTAGTTTTCATAATTTCGAGGTGTGGGCGATCGAGTTTGAGTCATTCATGCCGAAAAAATGTCAAAATTTTTCAAAATTCAAAATTTCGAAAACGAAATTTTTTTCGAAAAACTAAAAGATGGGCAAACATGGGCAAACGATTTTAAAGCGATTTCCGCAAAAAAATTTTGAAAAAAAAAATTTTTGAATTTTCGAAAAAAAAAATTTTTTCATAATTTCGAAACTAAGGGTGGGCAAAAAAAAATTTTCCTGGGCAAACATGGGCAAACGAT
The DNA here is from genome assembly GCF_009650485.2 of Drosophila albomicans. Lineage (NCBI taxonomy): Eukaryota > Metazoa > Arthropoda > Insecta > Diptera > Drosophilidae > Drosophila > Drosophila albomicans. The sequence goes on along the minus strand of NC_047628.2, from coordinate 14,639,717 downwards.
TTAAAGCAATGGGCACCAATTTTTTTTTGAATATCTCAAATCACTGGACCCAGCTTCTCTGAGCTGCAATTACTTTCAACCGGAAAAACCACAAAGTTGAATTGAAAATAAATTTGAGATTAAAAAAAAATCTATGGAGACAGGAAACAACAATAATTGCTAAAGCATTAATAAGGAATATAAAAAAATTAAGAGATGAACGAAATTTTATCTAAAATCAACAACAGTGTTTATAAAGTTTGATAATGTTGCCAAAATATTATGAGTTGTCCGAAGTTTAATTCGAATTTATGTAAAAGAGAAGAAACCGCAAGTTATATTGGCAATTAACAATAATTTAAGAATACCTAAAGATACATAAATAATGAAAATAACCAGGAATACAGATCAAAGAAATCCTACAAAACATGAAACTCAAATAGTTTGAAATCAATCAGTTGAATTACAAGTAGCCGAAAACAGGAACAACCGCATATAGTAAATAGTTGAATTGCAAGCTGTCATTTTTTATGAGACATTCAATTATATCATGTCCCCTCCTCACTCAAGCATGAAGTCTTACGCATTTCACATCCGTATTGCATGCGCATATTATTAGTTAGTCCCCCAATTAAATAGACATATGTACAATAAATGAATGCACTTACCACAAAAAAAGCTGCACTTCATTTGGCTAATTGCAGCACTGGGCCACGCAGCGGACTACCGTTGAACATCCACAATCCGTTGACATTGTACAAGGGCGGATTTGGGAAACAGCGCGAAACGGTCTTCATAGTGCATGGCTTCAATGGCACGGCGACAGACAAGCATCTGCAGTTTCTGAGGGACGGTTAGTGAGTATGACATACGCTACTATTGAGTAACAGTTTTAAAAAGAGTTAACTCTCCCACACACACAGCATATTTGATGCGCGACTTTAATGTGATCACCGTGGATTGGCGACCTCTTACACGATATCCTTGTTATCTCCATTCTCTAATCAACACGCGACTAACTGCTCAGTGTACAGCCCAAGTATACTCGTTTCTCACGCATTATGGCGCCACACGTGAGAAGATCACATGTGTGGGACACTCACTGGGCGCCCACATCTGCGGCATGATTAGCAATCATCTGACCAAGAAGCAATATCGCATTATCGGCTTGGATCCCGCGCGACCTCTTATTGAGCGCAAGAAGAGTAATCGATTTCGTTTATCGATAGACGACGCGACTGTTATACAAGTGCTCCACACAAATGCGGGCTTCTTGGGTCAAGAGGACAATACGGGGCATCTCAATTACTGTATTAATGGAGGTCGCGTGCAGCCCTTTTGCAAGGGCAATCCAATTAGTAAGAAACTATAATATAACATGTAGAATCGTTTAGTTTACTACATATATTTTTTATTTTAGGGCGCTCTCGGTGCTCGCATTTTCTGAGCATTTGCTATTTGGCTACGGCGACCATGAAGCATACCAAATTTATGGGCGTGCCGTGTCCCAATGGTTGCGTAAATCTTTCGGGGCCAAAACGTTTGCCCGTTAATGGTCGCATTAATCCATTTGAGTTTGTTTCGCTGTTGCGAGATTATAAAATAGGCAATGACGCGCCCGACGAGTGAGTACACAGTTATTCAAATTTTCATTGTGGCGCCCGTTAAAATTAAAACTATATTTTCAGCGCGCGCGGCTGTATTTGCATTGATGTGCCGTATGCCAAACACTGTCCATTCACAGATGCGTAAAAGTATATATAAGTTGTAGTTGTAATTATTAGTTTAAGATTTTTAATAATAAACTTTAGCGCGTAAACAAAATTTCCAATTGTTACTTTTCACAATGGAGCATCACTGTAATTTGCTCTTTTTGCAAAGAAGCAACACTGGCAGAACTATCGTCAAAACGATAGTTTTTGGAACTTTCAATATTGCCCATGCGTGAAACATCGATTGCGCTAGCAAGTAATCGATGATTCACTACCAAACATAAACAGCTGCAGCTAAAAATTGTTTTCTTACATTAATTACATTAATTGAAGTGTTATTTGCATAAAAATGGGATGTGATGGTGGCACCATACCAAAACGCGATGAGCTTGTGCGAGTCAAGCAAAAGCCCGAGCAGGTAAGTCGTCTATATAATCAATTTTCAATTTCCATAGTTGAGTTAACGCTATGCTTGCAGAAAGACAAAGATGCAGAGCGTGAATTTCGCTGGCTGCACTGTGCGCTAACCCAGCAGCGTCTGCAGGAGCCAATTGCCATGTGCACCATGGGCCGTTTATACTCCAAGCAGAGTGTCATCGAGCGTCTGCTGGAGAAAGAGAAAATGCCAGAGACTTCGTCGCATGTGCGCAGCATGAAGGACATTAAAACGCTGCAGTTGACACCGAATCCTGCCTTCACCGATGAGGACAAGACCGAAGGACTGCTGGACACTCGCCATGCGCCCTACATCTGCAAACTGATTGGCCTAGAGATGTCGGGCAAATTTCGCTTTGTGGCACTTTGGAGCTGTGGCTGCGTGATGTCGGAGCGTGCTCTAAAACAGATCAAGGGCAGCTCGGCGAGCACTTGTCCGCTGTGTCAGCAGCCGTATGGCGTGGAGGATGTCATAGTGCTTAATGGCAACGAGGAAGATTTGGAGATGATGAAGGTTAAGGCCGAGATGCGTGCAGCTAAGCGCAAGTCATCCAAAAAGGACAAAAAGAAGGATAAGAATACAGAAACCAGCGTCAAGACGGAGACGGTTGTGGAGGCAACTGAGACCGCTACCTGTTCCAGCATCAAAATAGAGAAACCCAAGGACGAAAAACCCTCGAGCAGCAACAGTAGTAAAGTGAAAGTCATAGCGAATCCCAAGCGTTTGGGCGCTGTGAATGCGATGCAAGATCCGGAACTGAAGCGCCTAAAGACCGATTTCAGCGTGGCCAAAGATCCCAAGGCTAGCGATGTATACAAGTCACTCTTTACCAGTCACAAGACAGACAAGGAGCAGGAGCGCGCTCACTGGATCACCTATAATCCCTTCTACAATTAATGTTCATTAAAGAAATGACTATTTTGTTATTTCTAAAACGAAATTTACTTATAGTAAATAGAAATATTTCATTCTTCATTAATTAATTCATGCTATTTCCCAATTGGCAAATTTATCATATTTTCTCTTTCTTTATTATAAAACTTAAAATGTGAAGAAAGTTTGTCTATTTGCAATCGTAAATTGTATTCATATTTTTGTTAGTTTGTCGTGTATTTTCAGTCAGCTTCAAATCAAGTTGTAACTGGCTGGAATATTTCATAGTACAAAATATATATATATATATAGCTTTGACGATAAATTGTTTATTAAAGCGTTTTCAATATGTATCGCGCTTCATATCAAAAGGGTTTCCTTACGATCCTCTACAGCGTGGGCAGCTCTCCGCTGGACAACTGGTCCACATTTGTAAGTATACTGAAGGGATGGAAACAAATTAGAATTCCTAAAGAAATATTCACAATTTAACAGACCAAAAATGGCTATATTAAGCGCATTTACGATGAAGACATCAAATCGTTGGTGCTGGAAATTATGGGTTCTAATGTGTCCACCACATTTATACACTGTCCCAGTGATTGCAAGGCTGAGCTCGGCATTAAGTTGCCATTTCTAGTCTTGCTCATCAAGAATATGCACAAATACTTTTGTTTTGAGGTTAAGGTGAGCTATAGCTTTAACATTTGTGAGGTTATGTTGACGCTGAAGATTCACTTTAATTGCGACGTAGATACAAGATGATCAGCGTTTCATGCGCCGCTTTCGTGTGTCCAATTTCCAGAGTAAAACATCGGTGAAACCTTTTTGTACAGCAATGCCCATGGGCATGTCACCGGGCTGGAATCAGATCCAATTCAATTTGGCCGATTTTACGCGTCGCGCTTACGGTTCAAATTATTTGGAGACTGTTTCCCTCCAAGTACATGCCAATGTGCGCATTCGACGCATCTACTTCACCGATAAACTTTACACGGAAGCCGAGCTACCCAACGACTACAAGTTGCTGGGCAAGCCCAAGGATATCAAGAAAGAGAAACAGTTCAAAGCTCCGCCCACAGCGCGTCCTCCATCGCCCCTAAACACGGGACGACCCGAAGCGGCACCCAAGCAAGTGAATGTGGAAGCAACGGCACTGGAAACGGAAACAGAAGTGGATGTTGCCCCACCGGAATCGAAGTCAATGGATGTGGGTCCGGAACCAGATACAGCACCAGCTGCTACTACAGAGCCGGAACCTCCAGCCCAAACCGAGGCTACGGAGGAGGCTTATTATTGATTCATATTTTTACATAGTGTTTTTTTAAATGTTTCAATTCAATTTTAACTAGAGGGAGGCGTGGCTAAGCGACACATAACAACTAAATTAAAAGTCCTAGATATTTAGATATGATCATAAAATGTGGCTATGTTAATTGGGTTCCACTATAAATTTTTGTAATAGCTATTTTGATAAATGCAGACAAGTTCATAGGCATATATAAATCTATGCTCTATGTAACGTAACAGAAACTGTTCTCTGAAGATTACAAACAATTGTAAAGTAACCTTAAAGACTCAATGCGGAAATAAGAGTACTTGAAATTGCTGATCTAAAAGTACTTCAAATTATTATACAAATTATAATTTTCGAAGGTATTACAAATCTCTTAACTACTTAATAATAGCAATATATTTATTGCCCTTGGCTCTGAAGTTTATTCAAATGTAATACAGTAAAGGTTAATTATTTGGAAATCTGAAAATAACATAGAATAATCGCAACAACATTCAAACTGCATTCAATTGTAACAAAAAATGTGATAATTCGCATTAAAAGTTTATTGAATGCAAAAAATGCTTGACTAAAAACAAATGTGCATGTGCTTTCTTTTTTTGTTCTGTTAAATTACGTCGATTAAATTTTGCTAGTAGTTCAATCTTAGTTACGCAGTTAACTAGGCTAGGATGCGATGGCTTCATTCGCCATGCTCAACATATCTGCATCGATATTCTTTAACGCATTGTTGTACTCGGTGATCTCCAGTGCCTCCCACTCGGCCTTAAATGCCGCCTTCGGATCCTGTGGCATGGTCATCGCTGCTCCAGTCATAGCATCCGCTTGGGCTTGTGTCTGATCCGCATGATTATTCTCGCCCAGCACCAGTGTATAAATGGAGCGCAAGCCAAAGACATTAAGGAAATACCAAGATGCCGACGATACCCAGGCGGCATCCAATGAGGCAAGTTCAACGCCACGCTGTAACATCGGCTTGAAGCGCAACGTCAAGGGGAATGGCACTTTGGTGGTCACGAAACCGGAGAACATCCAATTGATCCAGCCACCAATCACAACCATGGGCAGCACATTGATGAAATTACCCTTGACCATGTCCGTCAACATGGCCGATGAGTTTTGTGCAACTGGAGCACGTTTCTGGGTCTTGAAGTAGCCCGTCTCCTCATTATTGAAGAAGTTCTTGCGCATGGAGAAGGATTGGGCGCTCAAATATTTGCCATTTTCGCGCAGCAAACGGGCGCGTATCATCGCTTGACTGCAAACAGAGTTAATGCGTCAACTAGTTGTCAAATCATTCATTATTGAACCTTGCGCTCACCTGTCCATGATTTGGGTCATTTCGGCCTTCTTCTGTGTGGATATCAGAATGGAGACATAATGGCGCACAATGCCGACTAGAAATGTGATGAGTACGATGGGCAGAAAGACCCAAACGCGGATATCGGGATCAATAAGCAGTTCCGTCATCTTTTGCGGATCTTTGTCGAAGTACTTAACTTAAGTGCAATTTATTAATTAAGTTTTTTTTCAGCACCCCGATGAGGGCTGCTCGTTGATAGAGATGTACGTGGTGCTAGCGGTGAAGGTTATCGGCAATCATGACTGTCAGTTATCGAAATACAAAAAAAAGAAATGCTTACTAATCATAAATGAAAAGTATTGCATTCTATATAAATAAGCACACTTTTTACAACTTCAAGCAATTTCGTTGTAAAATAAATAAAATTTGAGGCAGAAACAGAAAAGCAGATTAATCACAGTTTGAAAATAGTTATCGATAAATAAAGTTTTTCCGAATATTTGCATATAATTGCTAAAAAAATAAATATTTGATAGTATCCGAAATGTATAGAAGATAATCCCTCCTAATCATGAATGAAAAGGGTTGTAATTATTTAATTTAAGCATAAATTTTACCATTTCCAAGAATTTGCTCTGAAAAATTTAAATTTGTTATTAAATAAATAAAGCACAGTTTTACAGCACTTTTCGATAAAGCATACTTTGAAACTTATGAAGCACAGTTTTTTATTTATTCGAAATTAAATTTACATACATCTATAATTATTGGACGCTACGTAGAGCTTTTTTATACTGCTAATTTTATAAAACAAAATTGCAATTTAGAGACTCCATTTCACACTTTGCCAGTCATATGTTTGTTTACAATAGTTAGAGCCTTGCCGTCATGGTCAAAGCTTTCATAGAAGAATTTACGATTTCACACGACATTGTGGACCACAACGCGTGGAGCCACAATTACCACATTCCATCCAGCAGCCATCGCATAGCTCGTTCATGCAATCGCAGACATCCAAACCAGACGCTCTGATATTACCATATTCATCATAGATGGTGTTTTTGTTGCCGTAGTAGCAGCCTTTCTTTTTGCCTCGCCGCTTCGTTTTATCCGCTTCCCCACCAGTGTTATCGTCTGCTGCCTCTCCAACTTTGCGCTGTGGCCGCTGTCGCAAGCTGCGTGCACTCATTTTAAAACAAATAGCTGCAGCGCTGTGTTGGCCGAAAAATAAAATGTAAATAAATAAACCTAGTTATCGTTATCGGTCGCATGTGACCGTCGCTTATTTGCGGAAACTTATCGGATGGCAGAGCAGATTAGCAGAGTGACCGTGCCAAAGAAAAAAAATAGTTCAACATATGACCGCAATCAACTGGACCAACTGCTGGCGAAAGACGCGACTGAAATTCTTATTGTTCAATTAAATTTGCAACTATGGAGGTCAAGGTCGAGGTTGAGTCTTCAACGACGCCCACAAATACCACACCCACCGCGGAAGCCACCAAAGAAACCAGTAACGCCGCAGCCGCTGCCAACAGTGCTGCACAACAGGCAACAACAAGTCCGGCGGGAAGCGTCGCCGTTTCATCAGCAGCCGCTACTACAACAACAAGCAATACCAATGCCAATAATAGCAATGCAGGAGGTGCTGCGGCCACTACAGTATCAGCAGCATCTAGCACATCAGCAGCCAGTGGACAAGCGCCGCCACCGGCAAAGAAACCAAACAATGCGGCCACAGCAGCAACAACAGCAGCAGCAGCATCGACAGCATCAACGACAGCACCAATAGTACGCAGTGATCCCAGCGCATTGCCAACTCGCCAATATTTGGATCAAACAGTGGCACCAGTGCTGCTCCATGGCCTCCAGACGCTGGCTCGTGAACGACCCAGCGATCCCATTAAATTCCTGGCCGGGTATCTGCTGAAGCACAGCAATGGCAGCGATGATGTTCAAGCGAGCAATGAGGCCACCACATGAATAATTAATTAATCCATCTCCCCAACCCAAGTCCTTTAGCATTGTAAGTGATACAAGTCCTTAATAAATGTTTAATAATAAATCGCGCAAAGAAATGTGTTTAAGCTGTTATGGGATAACCCCAGGGATCCAGTTTGTTGTTCAGCAGCAGCAACGATGCATCGGCAATCTTGGCCAGCAACTCGGCCAGCTTATGCTTGGTGTACACCTTATAAAGCTGTCGCCGTTCGTCGGCTATCTCATCTGCCAGCCGCACACAACCCGCATAGTCACCGGATTTCAGCAACACCTCGTGAAGCAGCAATGCGACTTCGGGCAGGCATATGGAGCGCAGCTTCTCTAGCTGCAGTTGACGATGCTCCCATTGCAGCGAGGCTGCATTCTCGGGCGGCTTGGAGACGAAGGGATCGTTGAGCCAACCCTTCTCGGGAAATAGCAGCACATTGAACAAGGCATCCGTTGTGGCTGTAATGACAAACGTATTACTGAAGTCATTTCATAAATTCTAATTAAAGTATTTAATTTACCCTTTGACTGCTCCTTGAGTTTCTGCTGCCAGCGTGCCAGCTCCGAGCGATAAGTTTGCTCTTTGTGCTCCGCATTCATGCGCTCCGTAAAGTTCTCCTGCCCCAACTTCTGGCCGGATTGCTGCGGCGGTTGTGGCTGCGTCTGCTGCAAACGAGTCCACTCATTAAAGCTATTGATGCCCATCAAATAGACATTGTAGCAGAGATACTCCTTGAGACTGCATTCTTCACGCGCCGGCAAATTGTCGAGCGAACCATAGATTTTGATCAGCTGGTTGATGAGGTCATGTGGCACCATGGCAAAGGCGAGACGCACACACTCCAGCTTTTGGCTGGCCAAATAGTGACGCATCATGGCATTCGCTTGCCAAACGAGTTCCCCACGCTGTTCCATCAGATGGGTTAAGTATTCAAGCGATTGAATCTTGCGACGATCCGATGCCGAGACTTCGCCAGCCAGTGGCGCACCTAATGCTGTAGGTGGTGTGCTTGCCAAGCGTATAGTTTCTACCGTGTGCCTGGTGATCTGCTCCACATCCAAACCCGCTTGCAAAGCGGCATCCAACGCAAGTTCTCGCTCACGCTTATTTTCCAATTGCGACAAGAATTTGGAGTACAACTGCACCTGCAGCTTGTTGGACAAACCCGCGGAATAATAAGCAATCTCGGTGGGCTGCTCGCGTTGTATCAACGCCTCCACATAGGCGGCAATGATGCGTTCCGCCAGCTGCTGTTGTGCCGTCTGTTCGATGCGTCCAATTTGCCGCATAAAGAGCACAATGTGCGCCATAAACCTCAATTGATGTGGCTGCAATTGTCCCTGCTCCTTGTCCAGCCAGCGACACATGTGCTGCAACAGTTCGCCACAAGTATCCAAGATTAGATGCTGTTGTATGACGCCTAGTTGTCCTTGCGCATAGTCTCTAACACCGACATCCTTGGCCACATGCAGCTCATCAAAGATTTGCTCCAGCGTCATCTTGCCATTCCAATATTCATCGGGCATGGGTTGATAGCGCTTCAGGCAGCAACCACGAATCTCGCTCTCCACACGTATATCTATCTGCACCTTGATATAGGCCCATAACAGATCCTGCCAGCTGCCCTGGAGCAGCGTCTGCAATGCTCCCAGATGTCCACAAAAGATGCCCGCTGTGGCGCGTGTATATTCATCGTATTTCTTGGAATCCGCCAGCAACCAGGCGCAACGTTTCCACACATCACGTCGTGGATTGCCTTCAATGGGCAGCTTCTCGTGGCCGCCACCGCTTAAGCTGCTGCCATGCTGCTCATAGTTGGGATCTTCGTGCAGTCGCCAACCCTCCAGAATTGCAGCACGCCAAGTCTGTCCATAATGCTTGCAAAGCTTCAGCGCATCTTCGATGTGTCCGCTGCGTATGGCAGCGAAAATGGCCCGCGATAATCGTGCATTATCCTCCATATCGAGGGCATGTAGTGGCTGCTTCTCTCGCACCGGAGCATCGGGATCCAGTTGCTTGCAGATATCATCACCACGGCGCCCAAAGGCAGCGCCTTGCATATTCTCCAGCTGGAACAGTGTGTTCTCCCAGGCCATCATGCGATCGTGCGATTGCAGCGCCATCGATTGATGCTGATGCTGATCATAGCTCTTCTCCAGCCAATCCACAACCAATTGATATTCCCTTAAAGGCGCATTTATGGCATATAGCTGTTGTATCACTTCCTTCTCGCTGCCACCCAGCATGGGACCATCCTGCATATCCTCATCCGCTTGCTGATCGTTTTGTAGCAGCAGACGATCATAGTAGAGCGCATGAAGCAGACGCCAAGTGTTGATTTCTTGTTTTAACCATTGAATGCTTTGTTCCCGCTGCTTGGCACCTTGACTACCGCCCACACCACGTTGCATTTCAAGCTCCAGTTGCTCAACGACCTGGCTGCAAGCTTGGGCCAGCTGTTGCACCACATCCAGCGTTTCGTTGTCGTTGTTATGCGCCTGGAGCACTTCAAGAAACTGGGTGAAAAGTGCATCGACTTTGCTGCGTCCACGATCCGCATCATCCATGTCTTCAAGCATTTGGGAGGTGTCGCCACTCAGGCTGCTCACATCTTGCAATGGGTTATACGTGCTGCGTTGCAGGCGGCTTTGGAGCCCTAGGGCTCCAACACTTGTGTTGCGCAGCATTTCTTGTTCCTCGGGCAGCAGTGTTATTGATAGATTATGTGTCTGATTGTGGCTGGTGCTGTTTAGTGGTTGCCGCAGTAGGCCGCCTCGTCGCGCCTGATATGAACTGTCCATGGCTCAATAATTAAATACACTTTAAATACGTTTTTCTAAATAATAAATTAACAGCAAAATTGTTCGGCACGCGACAAAAATGCCGGGACACAAAATTGGCAGTGCTTGGGGCAACACTGTTGCGCAAGTGTGACCACGCTTTGAGCGGTAAAAAACAGTCAGCCAAATAATACCAGAAAATATACCTAAGTGAAAGGTATGCTGCTCAAAAGCTGCAGCCAAAGTAAGCAGCGCAGCACAATTGCAATTTATTAAATAAAATCAATATATAAAAATACATGGAAATATTGTGTATTTTATATTACTTGAAACCTTAAATTTTAAGGAATTTTACCTGCCTTCTGAAACTGCAATTTATAAGACATGCCTATCGAAATTTCGACTGCTGTGTCTGACAGTGTTCCACTACTTGTTCGTCATGCTAATTGTAACGTGCAAGCACATCGCAATAAGTAAGCGTCGTTTTGTATTATTTTGTTGTAACACCAATTGTAAAGGACTTGTTTTTTTTTCTGTTTGCAACCGTAATGTAATTGCTCATGTTTCGGTCAATTGGCCGAGCAGCGCAATTGAAAAGCAAGCAGATAAGTGAATGTGTGCGTGTGAAATGCATCAAAATTGCATCGAACAACAAGAAATATGAGGGACAACAGTCGAATACATTGTGTAAATAAGTAGCAAACAAAAAACAAAAAGAAAACCTGTATTTGATGGTGGAGCAGTTAAAATAATCACATGTATAGTTTATATGAATGCCAGAGCAACGTTAAGTGGCAGCTAGAAAGAATTGTTAATACAGAAAAACGCAAGAAGAACGTTATTAGGAAATAAAATATACACACAAGCAAACAAATACACACAACCAAAAGGTAAGTTGAACCGGAAATTGATTTTTACCCACATATTAAATTAACATATGCATATACATACATGTTTATGTATGCTTAAGTGTTGTTTGTGTGTGTGTGTGTGTGTGTGTGTGTGTGTGTAAGTGAGTATGTGATATGTACACACTTAAGTGTGTACTTAGTATGTATGTAGCACAAATAATACTTTTACTTTGTGTTGCGGCTAGCATTACGAGTGCAAGTGCGAGCGAGAGGGTGTTATGAATGTGAGTGCGAGTACGAGGGGTAAATTAAGTGCAAACAAATAAAGCAAATAGCAATTGGTAATTTGCTGTCCCATTGGTGCAAGCAGGATGCCAGCTGCAAAGTCTACACATTGTAATTAAGCAGATCCCAACTAGCAACATCGAAAGTCTCCACACTCAAGTTCTTGATAGTAGATCCAGCAATGTGTACACAGAATTCTATTGTTAGTTGGGATTCTGAATGTGAGGTTATGTTTGCATGCAGGATATGCAAAGGAATTTTATGAATTAAAGTCTTATTTATGTTTGCAGCCTTATAAACCGCAACGATGGCCGTGCAGCTGAAGAATGCCTATCACCATCTGCCGCTCACCATAACGCCCATACTCTGCCAGCCGCTGCTGACGCCAGCACCGACGCCGCAGCCACCGAAAGCAGAGCCACCAGATTTAACGTTTCATTGCATGTGCTGCTCGGAGTATTTTGTGCATCCACTGTCGCTGTATCAGCACATGAACAGTAAGCATCCCAATGATACAGTGCAGCAGCAGGATGTAAGGGAAGGACCACACCTAGAGCAGCGACAACGTTTGGCTGCTGAGCAGGCGGCCGAGGATGATACCACTGATTACAGCTGGATATTTGAGCCGCTGTGCGAACTGGAAGTGGCAGCAGAAGCATCGCAACCTGGCGCTGAATCTCCCGAATCGGAGGAGGAGGCGGAAGGAGAGGACGAGGAGCAGCAAAGCGATGCGGATGAAAATGACAATGAGAACGATGGCAATGATAGCGACAGCAGCAGCAGTTCCAGCAACAGCAGCAGCACCAACAGCACCACCGAGAGTAGCTCCAATAGCAACAGCAGCAGCGCTCCCGGGAGCAATTCCAACTCGAATACGCAACAGAGTTTGATACAAGAGCAACAGAATCGCCTTCAAGAACAACATAGTCGCCTTCAAGAGCAACAGCGGAGTCATCAAGAGGCGCAGAGCCGTCTCCAAGAGCAGCAGAGTCGTCTACAGGCGCCACAAGGACGACCACTTGCTCAGAACCTGCTGCAGGAGCAGCAGAACTATCTACAGGAACAGCACAGTCGCCTTCAGGAGCAGAGCCGACAGCAGCAGCTACAGAGTCGCCTCCAAGAGCACAGCTTTCCACAGGAGTTGCATCCGCTGCGTGGTCTGCTGCCCGGTTCGCACCCCAACGAGTATCAGCTGCAGACAGCTGATCCCCGCGAGTCCACCTCCATCATACTGCTGCAACCGTCATCGTCGCTCAGCATTACGCCAGTTCCCGTTGCTGCTCCAGCTAACCTAGCCATGCCTTCCCTTGTTGCTGCTCCACCGTCTGCACTTACGCTGCCCATCAAGCGACGACGCGGACGTCGCAGCAAGGCCAACGTTCTAGGGGATGCACATAGCGCCTCCGCCGTGGCTGCTCAGCTCGGTGCCAATGGTCAAAAGTGCTTTCAGTGCACACATTGTGAGGCATCCTTTTTGAATGCCGGCGATCTTTCCAAGCACGTACGTTCCCACATCTCGAACAAACCGTTTCAATGCTCCATCTGCCAGAAGACATTCACACACATTGGCAGCCTCAACACACACATACGCATCCACAGCGGCGAGAAGCCCTACAAGTGCGAACTCTGCCCCAAGGCATTCACCCAGAGCAGCAGCCTAATGGTTCACATGCGTTCGCATGCGGTGCGCAAACCGCATCAGTGTCTGCAATGCGACAAAGGCTTCATCAACTACAGCTCGCTGCTGTTGCATCAAAAATCCCACTCGGCGCCCGTTGAGAGCTTTGTTTGCCCCGAATGCGAGCGGGAGTTTAAGGCGGAGGCGCTGCTGGACGAACACATGCGCATGCATACCCAGGAGCTGGTGTATCAGTGTGCCATCTGTCGGCAAGCGTTCCGCGCCAGCTCGGAGCTGGTGCAACACATGAAATGCCACATGGGCGAGAAACCCTTCACCTGCTCCATTTGCGATCGCTCCTTCACACAGTCCGGCAGCTTGAATATCCATATGCGCATTCACACCGGCGAGAAGCCGTTCCAGTGCAAGCTGTGCGACAAGTGTTTCACTCAAGCCTCCAGTTTGAGTGTCCACATGAAGATTCATGCGGGCGAGAAGCCGTTTCCCTGTCACATTTGTGGCAAAGCCTACAGCCAGCAGGCGTATCTCAATAAGCACATTCAAGCCCATGCCATGGACGCCCTTCCTAATCCCAATCCTCCGACAGCTATGCAGCAGCATCAACAACAGCTGCCTATGAACAACGTGATGCAGACGCCACGGGAAACCTTGGTGTGCATTGTTTGTGGTGCTCTCCATGCGGATGCCACAGCGTTGGCGTTGCACGTGACACGTGAGCACACGGCGCTGTTAGACAACATGAAGCAAGCGACGTTGCCGCTGGCGCCGAATGCGCAGAGCAAGTGTAGTCTGGTGGAGCGACAAGCTCAACAGCAAGCCTATATGCAGCGTGTGCAGTCGATGTTGCAACAAATGAATCAACAGCAACAACAGTTGCCTGCTATGGATTCGGCTGGGGAGGATGAAGAGGAGTTGGATGAGGAGGATGAGCTGGACGGCGACGACGAGGAGGAGGATGAAGAGGATGAGGTCCAGCAGCAGTCCAATGCAGCAGCGCAGCAAATGGTCAATGATGAAGTCGAGGATGATGATGATGGGGAAGAGGAGGAAGAAGCGGAGGATGATGACGAAGATGATGAGGAGGAGGATGATGATGTGGTTCAGCAGCTGGTCACGGATGCGGACATGTATTACGACGATATGCCTGAGGATTTTGCTGACATGGAAGTCGGTTGCGAGGAGGAGGTTTGCGGGGATTTCATTGAACACGACGACTTTGCAGTCGAGGAAGAGATCTACAGTGAGGACGTCTAGACATCGACAGCTGTGGATCAAGTGCTGCACAAGTTCCAATGGGAAAGCGAGTAGATGTCTTGCTTAACTGGAATTCATTGAAGGGAATCCAACTGGACATTGATGTGGAAACCATTAAAGAATCCATAAGGAAATTCCAGTTGAAATCAATTAAGTTGTTCCCAAACCATTCTATTTGAATTGTAACGTATTTTTAGAATTCATTTGAGCATTTGTGGACACTATTTTAATTGCGAAATTCGTTTGGAGCTCATAAGAACAATATTCGAAATATTAAGAAAATCTACAAAGTTAAAAAAAGCCTTTAGAAGATGAAGCTTTAAGGAAGTATTTCTGGATCTTTACAAATTGTTGTTAGTTTTTGTCTAAATGATAATTGAATGTGGAAATTCTTCCAACAGCTCAACAACCTTTAAAATTTATATTTCGAATTTATCTTCGGAAGGACCGACGAAGGATTCTATAATAATTTAAAAGAATTGATAATATTTTCAACATTTCCAACTGAACAATCAAATTGGAACTCATTAAGAACCAAGAATCTTGATTGAAACACCTTGTTCACCAAGTAATAATTCAGAAGCAACTCCTTGTGGGACTCATGCAGCAGCCTGTGGAACTCAATTTAAAAACTAAGCAACATCTTTATTTTTTTGGCCATAGTTCTTATTATCACTATTGATATTTAAGCATTATCATTTCAAAACTGCAGCACTATACAGAGCACTGACATCTCGAATTGATTATTATACGAAACCTACTATTAGTTTCTCTCCTCATCTGTCATATCACTCGAAAACTATCCAAGTATTCCTTTATTTATATATGTATATGTCTATTTATATTTAAGAACAATTCAGTTGGAGCTCTGAAATTTTTAACGTGCACCAGCTCTTAAAAAACATTAATGGTATTATAATTTAGTATTAAGCTACTTCTATGTATGCTGATTTATATATGGAATGATCTACACAATATCCTATTGTGGCACATCATTTCCAAATCCCTGCCCCACCAAGCCCATAAGAATTACGAATTTTCACGCATATTATTATTATTATTAAAACTGCTCATTTTAGCAAGAGCCTTGAAGAGATTACATTAATCGTTACCATAAACCAACAATTGTGTCAATTAATTCGATGTTGATAAAAATGGGAAACGCTTTCAGCTTATGGGGAAAGATCCACGGAAACTGTTATACACGCAATGTATTACATTCTTACTGTGTCTATTAAAAATCAATTTTTTAAAAGATCAATTAGTTATAATTTTCCAAAAGTGGTAAGAGTAGTTGTTAAATTTTCTGTATTGTACAGAATAAATGTGTTACATTCTTACTGTGTTCCCTAGAAAACCACTTTAAAACTATCTGTTCTACAATTTGTTATGTGCGAAGATCAGCATATATTATTCCAGGTTATAGAATTTTTTAAAATATTTATTGTTATACTAGGCATATATGTAAGTTTTACATTCATTTTCAACTAAATTTATGGATATAACAAATAGTTTTCATTATATTTACAATCGTGCCGTGTGTATAACAGCTTAAAGTCTGGTGAAAGTTAGCCCCGAGAGTTGTCCTGCCTCGTTGCCATCCGCTGCATCCGTTTCGGCGATGCCAAACATGCCAGCAAGCAGACAACCACCCGACATAATCTCATCAGTCTCCAGTTTTTGGGGTGGAGCAATGAGCATATCATCGCCCTGATACACATTCGGCAATCTCAAGATCCAATAGGCGCTCTGCGACAGACGCGGCAAGATATTGCATCCCAGGGTAAAGGTATACTTGCCCACCAGCACCTTGGGATCCAGAATGATGTTAACTGGCGCCTTGGGCGTCACTACATGAATGCGCATCAGTTGGGCCAGAAAAGTGCTTTGACCGCGACACGGACAGGGGAAGTACAATGGCATATTGTTGTTCACCACCTTGATGCAGGTGTCGCGTTCAATGTCGGCACCACCGCGCAACACACGATCCGGACTGCACATCATAAACCGATGTCCACGGGAACACTCATACTCGAAGCCCACAAAGATCTTTAGTGCCACTCGATCGCCCTGTTTGCGATAGCGCTGCGACTTCTTGTGATTGAGTTGCTGTTGTTGTTGTGTTGAGTGCTGCTGCGATTGCTGTGGCTGCTTGTGCGGTTGCACGAGACGCACATGAACATCCCAGGGGAGCAGAAAGTTGGCACCCGATAGAAAACCACTTTGGAAATGCTCCTGCAATCCGGTGTTGTGACTATAAATGGAACTGGGTCCAACGCAAGCCAACGACCAGCTGGGAAACAAGGGCAGCAGTTCGCAACCACTCGAGATGTGCACCAAGCCAGGCAAATACTCCGTGGTGGACGCCAGTTCATTGAGCTGAGCTGGCGGCTCCGTTGACTCCGCTTGTGATTCACAACACTCATCTATGACGGTGTCGTGTTTTAGCTGCAGCACAAGCTCACTGCCACTGGAATTGCTCTGACTGCTGTGCGTGCTGCTCTGGGTGCCCAGGCTGCTACACATCTGCGAGCTAATCTCCGTGGAGTCCTCCACTTCGCCCTCGCGCAACGAGTCACCAAAGCCCGCAATCGACATGTTCAAGTCGGAGCCGTAGGTGGCAGATAAAGGTTGCGAGCAGCCATTGTTAAGCGAATGCTGTGGCTTCTCTTCCTCTTCTGCTTCCAGTTGCTGCTGCTGCTTTCGTTCATCCTCTTCCACTTGTTGCGAGTTGAGCTCGCTTTGCAGCTGCTCCTCTGCAGTAGCTGCTGGCTCATCCCTGCCTTTGCTTTGCAGCAGAGATGGAAATGCCGCCTCAAAGGCCGCTGCTCTATATTCGCTGCTCGATGGCGCAAATATAGGGAACTGGAACTTTTTCACCTTCACACACAGATTACACATGCTGGCCATGTGTTCGTAGTACTCGTAGTTCGCTTGGCGCAGCGTAAACGGATCCTCGCGTCTGCCTTGCGTGCGTCCACAGTTGCAACTTGAAATGTGGACAACGCCGCTGCAATGTTTCTCATGTGGCAGCTCTTTGGGCTGTGTGCAGGGATTGCCACGCAGACTAAGCTGCTCGCATTGCTGGCGACCATCCTGCCAAAACTTGGCACACACCTCGCCTAGTTTGAGCAGCGCTGCCTCCGTATAAGGACCGCGTCCTTCGTCCTCCAGCACAAGCTTGGCATCTGCGAGCAGTTGCTGATGCATGGAGTTGCCATAAATGGCAGGCGCTGCATGTTTATAACAAGAGATGCCCTTCTTCAAACCCAGCTCGCTTAGCTGGGACCAAAATCTGCAATGGATTAGCGTCAGCAAAAAGTATTGAGGCAGTTAAGACTAAGACTAATTACTTTCTTTCGTAGTTTAAACACTTTTCCAGGCTGCTCAAATAGCATTGCTGCAATACGAAGACAGTTAAGGTAAGGTGAATATGGTATAGTAGTTAAACGAAGCTTACATATGACACGTTACTGCTGCTGTAACCTTCGACTTGGGCATTCTGCAGTAGCAGCTGATGCAAACTGGTCGATTCCTTGTGCCAATTCTCATAGTTCATTAGTACACATTGTGCTGTAAACGGTGACAGCTGCTTGAAGCTGCCCCGATCGAAGCAGCCGTCGAGTGCATCCTGTACATGACGTTGCAGAAATTGCCAAATAGTATGCTGCTCTCGATACAACTGCTCCTCAGATTCTTTGGCTTCATAGAATTCGCCGTAAGGTTTAACAAACCCTTCAAAGGGCGCTAAAGCGAGAATTTCCAAGTCTTCTTCCTCCTCTTTGGCATCGGGCTTCAACATAGTTTGCTGCAGTTGTTCAATGGCGCATAGCAGATGATCCGGTCGCAGTTGCTCGTATGCATTGAAGAACACAAACTGTTTGTTGTTGGGCAACGCCAGTAGCGAACTGTTTGGATTATTGGTGATAATGTTGTGCTGTCGGAGCAACTCATATATGCTATCTTCGGTGCGAAATTCATAAGCTGAGATGGCTTCACGGGTCTGTTCCTCATCGGCTGGATAATTCTCGAATAGGAACAACATACGTGGCGCGCACAGACGTCCACGTTCACCCATCATATCGTCGCCGAGCAGCTGTGGCAAAAACTCTTGAACTTGCTGCTCCCACACAAACTTCAAGAGCTGAAAAATGGTAACCAAGGATGTATCAAAAGTGGGTGACGTCTCTACGTAGACTAGTATGTGGCAAATGTGCAGCGCCAGCAGCATAGAACGCACGAATCGACAACGCATCTGCTCGTAAAAGCTATCGAACTGCAGTGAAGTCTGCTGGAGCAGCAGCTTCGTCATTACAGCTTCATCGTGGGTGGTCTGAAAATGCAGCAGCAGCGTATTGGTGCCGGGTTTGTAGTAACATTGTATTTGGCCATCTGAGGGGGACGTCGGCACATCGGGTTCCATGTCAAAGGCGCACATTTTGTTGGCCTGCGTGCATTTGGAGCGCCCAATGACGCCAACGATTACCAGCGATTCCTTGAGCTCAGCGAGCAGCGGCCTAATTGAATATGATTAACATAACATTATTATTACACTTACGCTTGTGTTTTTGTGTCATCTTACGCTACATCCTCGGGAGTTTCCGGATACTGCCAGGTGTAATATTTGCGATAATTCATCTTGCCGCATGCCAGAAAACAAAACAATTCCCAAACGTAAACAATAGTAGAGATGTAACCATAGCGGAGACACTATCGATATATCAATGTATCACTGCAAACAAATGTTGTCGATATCTCGCTTTGCACTGGTTCGATAACATTCGATTACCTACGCGCCATTGGTTATCGTTATTTATATCTAAATTCCCTTTGGACAATAAAACTCAACCAAATTGTTTGTCTAAAGCAATTTGAATTTTTATTGTAATCTTTTGTCATTTATAAATTATTCTTCAGCAAACCTTACAGCTTTTCCATATGCCAAAGCGTGTGTGTATGTGTTTGTTTCAGTTTCACACTGTTTGGTTTTCTTTATGATAAATGAGTTGGTAAGTGCATGATTAAGTATAATGCATAATGTTTAAATTTCGAGCTATAAATTGTTCAATTAAATATGTGTAAGCACCTAAAATAAATTTCGTGTTACCATATATATTATTATATGTTTGTTTATTATGCAAAGAGCATGTTTTGTTTGAAAGTGTCTACAAATATTATTATGTTATGTGTCTGTGTGTTTATAATTCATAGATTATCGTAAAATAGTGCATTATTATCTGATCCTTTTCAGAGACTGAGACTTAAGTTGAGTTAATGTATTAATGTGCTAAAATGTATATTTTGTTTTCTTGTTTCTTTTGCCATATTGAGCACATTTAAAATACTTTTACGTTAGATTTCAATTGCTGGAAAATTTCTAGAATCTACTACAAAGAATGTCGTGGAGTCAAGAACTTGAATGTTTTTCTCAAGGTATTTACAAATGATTTGATTAGAAATGTGTGAGTGTAAGAGAGTATGACATTTTATTTACAGTTTATATCATATCCTTGCGAAATTATCTTGTGCATTCAATAAAATTGTGTGAGAGTGTGTACTGTAATATTGCAACTGTCGGCTCTGTTGGAATCTCTATGGAAAGTTCCTTTCCTAAATTAGAAAATAGAAACTAAAACTATGAATTATATACTCTTTTTATTGCCCGGTTTACATGTATTTTTTTTTACTTTCTTGCACAATCATTTTATTCCAGTTTTGTATTAGTTTTGTTTAAGTTATAAACGGTTTCATTCGCGTCATTCTTACTCCACGTTTTGGCAGTGAACCTGAGCTTTCTTCTTTGTTCTCGTGATCAATAAACTTTACACAAACATTTCCATTAAATTGTATGTTTTACACAAGTAATTTGTTTTTCTTTTATTCAAATCATCGATAGAGTGCAGCTACAATACTTAAGCACAATGATGAGAATAAGTAATGAGTTTTGTTTTATAACTTATATAAAAAGTAATTTGATAATGATTTCATTTAAATAAATACAATTAAGCACACGTACTATGCAACAACCAGAGTGTTTTGTTTGTTTATTCATGTTTCTTATCATCATTTGTTTTAACTACACACGCTTTTGTTTTATAGCTAAACAGTTTCATTTCATTTTCAGGCCATTTATAAAGATATATATTTTTCTGTTTTTTCATTTTATTATGAAATATCATCACAAAATTGATGAAGTTATGATTTAAATTTTCTTATGGCTAAACGATGCATTTTTTTGTTTTTGTCGGTGTTAATTAAATTAAGACTACACTTTGAAATTAGGAAAAAGGAAATGGAAAAACATAACTATGAATGATAAAAAAAATTATAAATTCTATAAATTTTATTCTTTGTTCTCATGTGGATCTTAAAGCAGCTAAACTTAAAATTAATTGTATTTCGCTTGCATATTTTTTTAATGTAAGTATATGTATGTAAATATTTGTTTATGTTTATCTTTAATGATTTTTGTTGTGTTTTTGTGTGTGTGTGTGTGAATCAAGCGATTTACAGCGTTTTTGCCCGATCCAAAAGATCACTAATAAATTTCGATATGTCCGATTGCGGGCGTTTGCACACTGACAGTAATCTCTGAAAGATAATAAGATAATTGGTATTAAAGAGATGGAGATAAATAATATGGTTTATTAACTTACAATAAGATGAGATCTTCTTATGTCATCTGTGTCCATATCGAGAATCTCATCAATATCCACATCGATGGCCTCGCTCTGCCACAAAAAACGGAAAAGAAATAAAGATATCACAAGAGTTGAAGAGTGAAGTTCAGTTCAGTTCAGTTTCAATTGACTTACCGGTGGATCAAAGAGCTTCTGCAGCTCATCGTATAGCCACATCTCGACAGCCAGTCGCTTCCTGATCAAGCTCATCTGATGTGAACCATATTTGGCTGTGAGGAACTTCTCTCTGCGCTCCTTCACCTCCGCGCCCTTCTCATTGAAATTGACGCGCAGATTTGTTCGATTTGGTGAGCGTTCACAATCATTCATTTGCTCCAGGCCGCACTGCATTTTGTTTGCTGTTTGCTTTTGCTGTTGCTGTTGCTGCTGTGTTGTTTATTATTAATTAAGGCGAGTTGCGTTTATTGAACTTGCAACAGAGTCCGATGGCGGTGGCCAACGATTAATTGGCGTTACTGTAATTGAAAGCAGACACTAAATTGGTTTAACAAAATACAAAATGGCAGGCTCTTTTACTATATATTGTAATTGAATTGAATGTGTGTAATATTATGTAATCAAAAGCGATGGGAAAGTAGGGAACTCTGGTGAATTCAGGCAGCTTTCCTCATGCGTCATCAAGTTGCAATGTTTCGGACCACTTTGAATTCCAGTTATTTATGCCCATTTGGCCCAGAGGCAAAATGACTCACACAACAGCCAGCGAAGTTGGCTACATTAAAAGAGCAGGAGAGCAGGAACTGGTGAGAGAAAGAGAGAGAGGGAGAGCTAAGATCCTCTGCTTTCGACTTCTGCTTCTGGGCCATAAAGTCTTTGGCTCTGATTCACGTTTTATCTATGCACAAGATTTGTCATGAAAGCGGCAAAAAGGGAATAATTGCTCACATGACCCCCCGCTTCCCACTCTTGACCCCTCTCTCTCTCTCAGAGGACCCATCAACAGGGCTCAGTTCACGTTTCACAGTTAATTAAATTAATGTGTAATGCATATAACGAATGCGCCTCTGATTCGTTTCTCGCTTTTACGCCACACGACACATTTCACATTTTACGAGGGGACATTCACCACAAACAAACACACACACATTCACGCACACACACAGCCACCACACACACACACACACAAACACACTTGAACACATTTGGAATCTTGAACAAGTTCGTCAACTAATCAGAAACACTCTGCGACAACAAACAAAATTCTATTATTGATGAAGATAAACGAGCTACAAGCTAATCAACTGCTGCTCTATTTAAATTTATAATGTGCAATTTACAGGGTATTCTAGTCGTATATGCATATATACATGCGGTCATAAAAGTTCATTAGCCTAATGAAATTGGTTTTAAAATTTAATAACCACACAAAGTCGCAGTGCAGCAGCAAGTAATTTATAATTTACACCTTTTTGAGCAAATCAAATTCTTCGTAGCCATTAAATATTAATAATTTCATAAATATTTTCATTTCAAGAGACTAAGCAGATTTGCTAATTCCCTGAAAATTCAAAGTACTTTCCAACGTGTGAAAATTGAGAGGAAATAAATATTTGTGGCACAATTGTTGATGTTTTTGCTTTTTCAAGAAAGGCACTTAAGTGATTTAGTTTGAGTTTCTGGCAAAGCGCATAAATTATTTACCGGGGCTTAATTGTATTAACTGAATCATTGAGCTAATGTTTAAATATTGCACTAATATTTACTCTGTGGTAGTGGCCTTCACATCTTATTTAGCAAAATGTAATTGTTCTTGTGAAAATCACAAAAATATTTGCACATCTTTTTTCTTTTGTTTGTGGACACATTTCTCTGAAATTGCTCTTTTATTACTTTATTATTATTTCATTATTATGGTCAAATAATCTTCTTTTATTAAGGTCATTTAATATTTTTATTCCGGATTTGCTGAATATAAAAAACAAATAAATATTATGTGCATTATACTGCACATTTAGAAGAATATGTAAGAACATGATAATTAAATTAAACGAGTATATTTTCTATTAAATTTTCTTTATTCTATTTTATTCTATTATTATAAAGATCCATATTTGCAAGCTAATATACAACATGACATCAGTTGGTTTGTAAAGTAAGTTGTCTGATTTTGTATATTATTTTCAAGTTAATATTGAAAGTAAGGCAATATAATTTTTGCAAGTAATAATAATTTGAAGTAACCCCATCAAAAATTGTATATCTTAGGGTATAGACTAGTCTGTGTCTGCATCTGTTAAATAATTCTATCGTATATTTTGGGTAAATGTCAATTTTAATTTTTGATTCGACATGCAATGAAGGAGGAAATTGGTCAGCTGAAGTTAATTGATTCGTGGTGCATTTGAAATGCAATTTACAATACAAATTGGCTGTAGCACAATCGTGGAGCAGGTGGAGTAATGGATTCTCTGGATGGTTCTATCTACAAGTTGAGGCTAGTCACAAATTTCCTTTCACAACGAATTAGCCAACAGCAGGTAACGAGAGTAGCACGGGCTAAATTGAATCAAATCAAAGTTGTTGGCCCAAAAGGTAAACTCGCGAAGGCACAAGACATGTGAAAAATATGTACATATATACATATATATAGTTTGTGCCCCCATCCCGGAAGTTTCCGCAACGTTGCACATCGCTCAAATTGGGTACCACAAAAGGGGGTAGTCGGGGAGTAGTGGGAAAAGTGCGGCGTCTGTCGACAGTTACAATGTTGTTACAATTTTTCATAGTATGTAAGTTACTTGGCAATTGTTGTGCATGCAACGTGTTGCATGTTATTGTTATTGTTTGCGGCCATTTCAACATTATATTTATGCAAAGTTTATCTTGTTGCCACAACGTTAGCTGTGGCAACCAGAGTAATAACAAAAGAAGTTACCTCTGCCGCATGCCAACTACTTCGTACCTCGCTTACCTCGTAATCTAATGGCAAACGAAGTCAACGGTTCAACTGCCTCTTTTTTCACTTTGAGAAAAAGTGCATTGAAAAATTCCTCAGATAACTTTTTCCTATGCAAAGTGCTCTCCCACGATTATGAGCCATTTCGTGCATAAATACTTTATGGAAGAAGCCAACCCATAACATATCATGTCAGCGGTCTATCAGTTAAGCGTAGTATTTACCACTAGGCCAGCGGATCTGGACAATTAGGCCCCGATGTCAGGCAATTTCCGGCATTAAACAAAACTGAGAAATGAATGAGGTAGAAAGACAAAAGGCAAAGCGCATGTTTTTGGTCGCTTTCAAGTGTCTCATATTACGTTCTTTTCTCTGCTCTCTTTTTTTGATTCTCTTGAGAGTGACAAGCTAAACGTCAGTTTCGTAATTGCTTATGACTCTTAAGTAAATCTGGTATCAGATTTCACCACACACACAACGAGCCCCAATTGAATCGTGTGAACGCGATAGAAATATTATGAAGTGAACACATAACTCAGCTAAACTCAACACCATTGTTATTTTTAGTTAATGGCTGGAACAGTTTTTTTATTTATTTTTTTTTTTTTTTTAGATGCGGAAACTTTGGCGCAACAGCTAAAAATGTTTCGCTTGCCACATGCCCCACAAAAATGAAAATGAAAAATTCAAAAATGAAAACCAAAAATTCGATTGCAAGCGTAACTATTTTTTGACCGTTTGCAATTTTGTGTGTTTTCGTTTGTTTTTTGTACACAACTTTTGCCCATGAAAGGAAAATCGAATTGGGGATTGGCTCTTTGGAGTTTGAGTTTGGGGAATTTGTGCGTGGGCTTCAAACACACAAAAATCGACTCCCTTTCTATAACATCGGGTGTCGGTGCCAGGTTCGTGACGTTCCCTCTGTATCTGTGTGTGTGTTGCCATTGACATTTTTAGCGCTTGATAACTTTTATTTTCCCTCTCGGTTTTTGTTTTATTACGAGGGTAGAGACATATGTTCCCAATTCGGTTGTTTTTGTTATTGGGGTCAAAGCTGTTGGCAAATGTCACAGCAAAAATTGATCTAAAATATTGTATAAATATACAATGCCTATATATTTTATTTTTGCCTGTCAAAATGTCAATTAAGTGAGAGAGTAAATGTCATTGGCACAGTCAAATTTGGGTTAAGGTACTTCCAAATTTTGTGAGTTCTTTAAATATATTATGAGGAAGTGAAAATAGCAAAAAAAAAATGGGTTTTTTTTTGTGTGCAAATCATAAGCATAATTTATATGGCAAACATTCTCATATATCATATCAAATATTCAATGAACAACTCATATATCATTCCATTGTTTTTTCATTTTTTCTTTTATCTAGATCAAAAATTGTAGCAACAACAGCTGTTGTTTTTTCCCAAAACTTATCGGATGTATAAAAGTTTAGTCAGTCGCACACCTTAAAACGTATCAATTGAATACCTTAATGAACAATCATAAACAATATATAAAAAATCGAAACACTTTGAAAAGCGATAAGTGTGCTAGACTTAGAAATACACTTTATTTTCATTGCAAATTATTAACAACTAGATAATAATTTGTATTTATGTTAATTCGTATTTGCTAAATGATTTAAAAATACATTTATATTAAGTCGCATTTGCTAAATGATTTAAAAATAAATCTCAAACTCTGCTGACTAATAATCTCTTTGTATATTTCAACCAAAAAAAGTAAGTCAACAAAAGCTCTTAATTGTTGTCATCAGACCCCAATAAATTTTGGCTAATGTTAACTCTAATGTTACACATTTTGCCAGTTAATTATAATGCTCTCTCTCTTGGGTCTGTTATGGGTATGAGAAGCCTTTTATATGCAATCAGTTTAGACTAATCAAATTTTGAGTAACTCTGACAAAAAGACACTCTCGCACACAAAAGGCATAAAAGGCAAACCAAACACGAGCCAATTAACAAAACGCAAATTTGATGAGCCATCATATTTACTCGTTAAAAAAAAAAGTGGAAAATAAAGAGCAGAGCCCGCAGTAAGAAGAAGAATACAAATCGGTAACGACAGCTTCCATCTAATTGATTTTTAAGCATCACCATATCTGAACGATAGAGGGCGCCCTGAAGTGCGTCAGGCTTCATTTTATGTTCGGTCTCTGATCTCTTTTGTCCGCTCTTCTGTCCCCCGCTGTGCGTTGTCCATATAGGGAAGACATGCAAATCACATGCCGTCGAGAAGTGGCGCAATTGCCATTAAGACCTTTTACGACTTTTGATTTGGACAGTTTTTGTGGTTTTGGTCAGGCGCCTAGTTTCAAGATTTATTCGAGTGTGTAAGGCTTACAGCAAAAATACTATGCTAATTTCAAGGAAATTACGAGCGACGCTTAATTACGGCCCATATTAATAGCTTTATGCATTTATGGATGCTTGTCTCGCAAATAAAAACAAGTAAGAAAGCTTTAGTCGAGTGTACTCGACTGTGATATACCCGCTACCCATTTTGAATAAAAGCAATATATTTTGCGGTATTATTCTCAAAATATACCAAACATACTGCAAAAATACTAAAATATACCAAATGGTATATGTGGTATATCGATATAGTACCGCATTCAAATATACCATAGACGGCACGATATACCAGATTGTCGGCCAAAGTCACTCAGACCCATAGTAAGTAGGCGTTTTTGCCCATACAAAAGTATTTCTTTAATAGCTTCCACAATTTTTGTCTGATCGCAACCAAATTTTCAGGGATCATAACTACTATAGTTATTACTGTATATACCAAAATTCGTAACTCTAGCTTGTTATTCGATTTTTTTGATTTGCAGGGGCGGAAGTGGGCGTGGCAAAAATTTGAAACAAACTTGATCTGCGTGCAAACATAACAAATGCTGTCGAAAAAAAATTATAGCTCTATCTCGTATAGTCTCTGAGATCTAGGTGTTCATACGGACAGACGGACAGACGGACATGGCTATATCGTCTCGGCTGTTGACGCTGATCAAGAATATATATACTTTATAGGGTCGGAGATGCCTCCTTCTACCTGTTACATACATTTCCTGCCGGCACAAAGTTATAATACCCTTCTACTCTATGGGTAGCGGGTATAAAAAACTAGAGTTCATTAAAGACTGCGAGGCGGGCAACAGAATGTTTAACTTGAAAATATGTTAAAGGAACAACAACTACTATTATATCGAGTTTACACTCTCTCATTTGATATACCTGTTAAATGCAAAACTTATGCGTGCTTTAATGTGCTATCATTAAGAGTGTAACTTGCTTTCTTCTTTTTCTTGAGAAAACATTACGTACAGATATTCGGTATAAAAATATACTAACATTTTGATTATTTAAGTGATGCAGCTAGAGAAGCTTTGTTCATACAGAAAGTGCAATAAAATAGTCTAAAATATTCTAATATTTAATTTGGAATAGAAATTGTTTAGCCGTTTTGATTGCCAGATCAAACTAATTCGCTTTTAATTCTCTTTTTTTCCAATACCTAATGAAGTTGATATATATTTTAAATGCAAATTGATTATTCTCTTTTATTCTTTACGTATACGTAATAAAAATGACTATGCAAACATTCCTAATCCAAAATTAACTCTGACTGTCGCATTCTTTACAGTTTATGCTAAAGATAGGTCTATAAATAACTTCTCGGCCTGTTTTTTTTTTTTACATTGCTAATATACTTTGCTTTACGGCAATATAAGTAGCACACTTTTACAGCAACAGAGCCAAGAGCAATAAAAATAGGAGTCGAATTTTTTGATTTAGCAATTTGTGTGATTTATCTCACGGATAGCGTTTTTCTCTAAATTCTCTACGCCTTTGTTGCTCTCGTGTAAGAAGTGTTTTTTTGAATGTCTGCCAAAATTGTTTTGGGGCATGCGACGAATGCTGCTCATCATTATTTCCAAACATTTCGTGTTATTTAATGGGTTATACTATGTTATGTACATAAATTTTTTATTTGCAGAACAGAACTTCGTCAAATTGGGCTAATGACTGCGGTTTGAGTTCTATGTTTGATTGAAATCGAACCGCAGCCAAAAGATAGAACACAAATCTAAACCAAAGAGGTTTTGATTTTTTTTTTTACTGCTGCGGAAAAAAACCCGAGCATAGATTTACATAAACAAAATCAAATAATGTCTACAAAAGAAATGCAAATCGCAGAGAGAGAAGTAGAGAGAGAGAGAGCGAGAGTGAGAGAGAAAGATGGCCATAAAGATACGTATCGCGGAGAGGTGAAGACGAATAAATATGATAAGGCATTCAAAATGAGTTCATTAAGTCAAAAAGGCAATGGAGCACAAAGCCAAACTGAGCGTGGCATTAACCCATATTGAAACGAATCGAAATGCGCTAAAACCAGTTACAGCTTATGACCGGTAAAAGCAACAAGCAAGAGGGGAAATGCGTAAGACGCAAACAGATAGAGAGGGAAACAGAGAGAAAGAGAGAGAGTGAAGCTGAGTGCAAGCGAACGAGGAACTCAAAGCGATTTTGAAATTCCAAATTCATTCATAGAGCTGCGTTTTGAGTTTCCACAAGGGGGATATTATCTGTTGTCTAGTCTTTTGTTTGGTTTTTATTTCGGGAGAGAAAAGTGAAATGTGACGCGGCTATGCTAAAATAGAAAAAAACCGTCTTAAATGTGGGGCCCACATACAAATATCTGGCTTTGTATACGCATATGCAAATGTTTATGATTGGCGGCGGCAAACAAACAAACAAATGAATATCTGTGAAATTTATAGGCCTGGCGAGTTTTCACTAGCAACTTGGGAACATGGGAACTACTCCTCGCATTGACCTTAAGTAAGCCCTTGGATCTATTAATACAGCTTATAGACGACGTCGACTTATCAGGCAGACGAAACAAAAAACAGCCCCATACATAGTATTACAATAAATTGTGTTATAAGTATTTGAATTAACCGGCAGCTGTCTCATTGCATAAACAATAAATCGGCTAAATGGAAATGTACAAGCAATCAGCTGATAACCTGCAGCTGTCACGATCCCAGACTCTAGAAAAATTTCCATATATATATATATATGTATATATATTCATAAATTTCAATAATAATAATAGTTGTTCGAACAACGCAAATTGGCATATTGAACATTTTCAATGCCAATTGATTTCTTTTCTTTCCTCTTTGCTCGTTCTCTCACACCTCCCCAATCAGGGGGATTGATTGATTGATTGACGCGCATGCTATAACCTATCTAGAACCTATCTTAAATGTCATGCTAATTTCGAGGCATTTTCGCAAATTAAACTTGAATATATTTAAATTAATCAGCAGACACACAAATCACAATCACAGCACAAACAGACAACTCAATCTATTAATCAACATCAGCATCAGACGATAATAAATAGATGAATTCTTTTTATTCCACGCAGTCGATGTCAACGCACTTTTCGAACTCTCCGATACTACAATTCAATAATGATTGCCAAACTCTCGCATATGAAATACAAACTTGCCATTAATGAGCTAATTTAATAATAATTTTTAAATGGCTTTTAATTTTTTGCGCAATCTTATTTTTAAAATGTGGTTTGCGTTTTGATACCCTGGAGGTTGAAAATAAAAATATAGAACGAGTTTTGTGGTAATAATAAATTATATAAATAACTTTTTGTGGCAAATAAATGTTTTAATTAACTTTGTTAAAAACATTAATAATTATCCTTGCAACCCAAAATATAAATAAATGCTTTACAAAGTTGAAATTTCAAATGAAAATCGAATAATATAAATTAAATGTTGAGTGCTTTTTAACAACAATACAATTAGCGGATACATGAGCTAAAACAAAAGCAAAAAAAAGACTGTAAGCAACCCCCTATTGACAGCTGAATTAATGATTAATTCTCTGACCCATTTTGGTGACTTTTTTTTGCTTTGTCGGTTATTTTCATTCTTTACAGTTAGTCTCAGTTTCAACTTATGTTACTCATGCCCGCATTTCCGGCATCTTTCAACCCACACGTCGAGAGTTAAAATAACACAACTTGCGCCATAATAAATTTAATTAAAAATCCCTCCAAAAGAAAAACGCAACAATTCTATAGAAAAAACACATTTCCACAATCAGCAGAAATTCAATATAGTACTTCAAGCTTTTTTAGACGCACAACAATACGAATAACAATACTCGTAAGTAAAAGTCTTCAATCAGACATTTCGCAATCTCGCCAACTCAGACATGACTCAGTGTGAGTTGCCTTTGGGTTCTGGGATTTCGAATGGGTTCTTGCTTTTTTTCGTTTCTTATTCTTGGGCAACATTGTAAATGCCAATTTTTGTGTGTTATTCAAAAGTTAATTTACCTTATTGTTTATTCATTTCGCGGCGTTCTTTTCGGACCCCCTCCCTTCTACTTGGCTTCAATAATTTGCTGCGCACATTAAAATAAAAAATGTAAAAAGCAAAAAAAAGAAAAAAACTAAAGTTAAATGAGGTTACGTCGTACACAAAAGAGACTTATGGGTAAATAATTACAAGTGAAAACACCTACGAGATACACGATCTGTGTGTGGTGTCAAGTAGCCAGGCCAATAGGCAGACAGGCCAACTCAAGTGGTTGGCAGTGTTGTCACAAAAAGCCCTGTTCGTTGAGTTTGTTGACCTCCCCCCGAAGAAGAGATGAGAGAGGAGAGCCCCAAACACTCGTGCCTTGTTTGGCAAGAACAAATGGAGTCATATTCAAATGGCCAATGGCCAAAATGAAGTGTCATGCCAAACTTATATAATGTGTGTATAATTTGGTTAAGCCGAAAAAGTTTTTCCGCTGCGATGTTGTTGGGAAAACTAAAGAACACCGTCAACAAATTGTTTTTCCAGACAATTTTTCGTATTTGTTGCTTAATTTATTGTTTTCGCAATATATTTTTCGTGTTGTTGTTTTACGGCCGCAGCAGATTGCGTCATGAGGCATGAAAACAAACATCGCTATAACATATATTAGTTAGAGGTGGAGGAGAGGTGAATGAGAGTTCCCGGTATACTTAAACGAGATGGCATCGAGATGTCGAGAGTGGTTGGTGGGTTTATAAATAGACGGATTTTGTCATTGAGCTATGGATTGGCCGACATTTCTGCGAGACTGTCAACTTCAAGTATGAGAAAATAATTTGTTGGCACCTCAAACAAATGACGCGACGACAGGAAATAATTAAAATCAAAGGCGGGTGTACACGACACTCGAGTGCCCTGCAAAAGCACTTGGCAACTACTATGAAAAGAAAGTAATGAAAAGATTCAAAATAAATTGCTAAGCGAAAGAGTTGTAATTTATGATGATCATGATCTTTATTTTTAGATTTAGCATTGTTGAAATAAAGAAAGAAAGATTTCTTTTTATTTTTTTGAAGTTCAGTTTTTATGACGAACTAAAACCTTCAGCTATCATTTCCTTTTCGTGATAAAATTGAAAAAAATAGCATGATCAAAGCTGGCAGAACAAACAAATATTACTTCAAGCTTATCTAAGGAAGACAAACAATTCATTTCCTGATAATAAACGATCAGAGAACGCTGATAGAATGCACTATTTACACAGCTTATCGGGCATTGTGCAGCAGCAGTGTTTTATCAAAGTCAAAGTTCTTGAGCTGGAAGCCAATCGATAATATAAACACAGAACACTCTGAGCAACCCAAACAAACTACACGCACTCACAATTCAAAGTCAAAGTCATACAATGGAAATGGGGAGAAGAATAGGGCAATGATGGGCATAGGAATGGGGATGGGAGAGGGAGGTTTGGAGGTCTGTAGGTCTATCAAAATTGAAGGCGATAGGAGCACAACGTGTTGTACATAGATGAATGCATTGAACGCCAGTCGAAAGGCAATCAAAAGGAAAACAAGCATGAGTGCTTTTGAGGCCAACTGAGGTCGACGCTTCAGATACTCAGCAGGCAGCAAGGAAAGCGAGTGTTTAAGAATTGGAGCTATAATCTATCTAATAAATATACAACAATTTATCATCGATAATAAATATTAGAAATCATAAAGGAAATGAACTGTTGAGTATAATAATAATAAATTAAATGAAGCTAAATTAACGTATTGATTGCAACTCATTTCGGTAAAGAAAAATGAGATATACTTTTAATAGACATTCCCTAGCATTTTCCAACTAATTAAAATTGTCGTTGTAAATGTAATCATATATCTGTAATTTCTTCACAAACTTCAACTAATAAATATTTTGAATCTACCCCATTTGAGTATTCTTTTGCATTTACAGGATATTCCAATATGTATACGATATGAACGATGTCTATAAATAAAAGCGCTTGTGATAAATAATGCAATAGAAATTGTGCGGGTCTCGCATTGAACTTAGCTGGTGGGTGGAGCAGCGACCAGAGTGAGGAGGGGAGGGGGTGCTACAACGGGGAGCAGTGTGGGAGAGACGACGGCTGTTCATCATAAGTTGTGACCAGCAAATCACGAGAATCACGCAAAATGCACGCAGCGGGACGTCAAAGCTCTGCTTTGCTCTGCTTGAGCTGTTTATTTATTTATTAATGCGGCAAGTTTCACACTTTTATACAAACAAATACACAAGCACACTCGCTATATATACATATGTATATATGTGTATGTATAACGGCAATTGTGTCGTTCGCCTGGCAACGATTGGAGGCCATAAAGGCGTCGGGGCATTCAATGCACACACTCGTGAGTGTTTTCGACCGAGTCGATTAGCAACAAAAGATGCAATGAGCTGCAAATATTGATTGAATGCCGCATGGACTCACTATCAATGAGTCCATATGTCAAATTCTGCACGCTGCTCTATAAATGTTATTTTATGACCACAGTATCACATTACGCATACGCTCCGTCGTCAGGCTGGCGCTCGCACTAGGTTAGAGTTCAATGAAACAATCCAACTGTCTGCACAACTGTCTCTGATTACATCGTCGCTGTGTAGTTGTGCACCACTTGATATTGTTGCTTGTGGCTTTTAAATAATTTTATTGTTGATAAGCATGAAATTCCTGATACTCCCTGAGGATATTTATCAGCTGAAATTCCTTGCTATTTATTTACATACTGTTTTATTTGCCAAACATTGCGAATAAATTTTGTGTTTGATACTTTGGCAATATGCAAACATTTGTTCGATTTGCTTACCACTTAAATGCTTAAGAGAAAGAATTTTTCGACATTTATTTATGTTAAATATATATACGAGAAATTAAATGCTAGAATATATTAAGGTAAATAGTTTTCATTCAAAGATATTTAATGGCATTGCTCATTATTATTTAAGCGCATTTAGCTTTTTCTATTTTTAAACTTAAATATGATTATTTAATCATACATTAGAGAACTATAAATTGTTGAATATTTCTCAGAAATCCAATTTTAAATTGAAACGATTTTTTTATTCAGTAGTTCGCTCAATTCGATTGAATGAAAGTAAAGCAACAAATCAACATAAAGATGTGTGAATGAAACGATTGTAGCATAGCAAATGTTGAATAAATCATTGAAGTAATCAAATAAAACTTGAAGTTATATAAATGCTATGCATAATGCGATCTCAATGAACGTTCCCCAAAAAATGAAACACTGACCACAGCAGATAAATGATCCCCTTCTCATTTGTATGTCTTGCAACGTTTCTAATTATAAGCGAAACGAAATGATTTTTATTTTTATTATTTATTTTTCTTATTTTTCTATTTTGCTGCTGATGTTGTTGTTGTTGCCCTTCTATTTGCTACACATTCGGTGCGGTATTTGCTTTTCTCATTGTCTCAGAGATTATATAGACTGTGTCTGTGTGTTGTTTGTGTTTCAATCTTAACGAGTTTGCCGCCGTGTCTTACATTTCCGTTAACCAAAAGATAGCAGGCCAAGAAAGAGCATTTATTTCTGTTGTGCTTCTTGCTTCTTGTGTTGGGCCTAACAATATGCCAAACACGTCGCGCAGCTGCTTATTAATCTTTTTGACGAAATCGGGAAACATGGAACATGCTCACATTTTGTGAACTCTGTCAGAGATTTCTTAATTTGTTGCCCGTTGTTGGCCTGAGGATGTTTGCGTTTGCCTGCGAAACTATTGTTTAATTTCAAATTAATTTATTGCCATTTAGCGTTCAACCATTTTTTGTTGAAGCGTCATAATTAATGTTTGTTTCGAATCAATTCGAAGGTCGCGATTTCATTCTTCTACAACTACAGAAAAGCTAATCTTTAAATCTCTAAAAAAATAAATAAAAATAAACTGCAAAAGTAAAGAAATAATCAACAAAGCAAACCTAAATACTAGACGCAGCGTATCTCTCAATCGATTTTTAAATACACTTCGAGCGTTCGTTGTTTCACAACAATGGTAACAGAGGAACACTTTGGGGCAGCTTACGGAGCTTGGAGTCTGGGGCTGTGGGGATGTTGGGATGTGAGGTCAGGCCAACGACGCGACGACGCGACGTGGCGACGAGGCGACGAGTCATCGAATCATCGAACAATACAACGTGTTGTATTTTACCTTGGCTTCATGTGTAATGTCGACGTTGTACATGTGGCAAGCACCCTGTATGCTATCGATTAAGAAGCAGACAAAGTAGACGACGCAACAACAAGAGCAACAGAGCAACAGCAACAAGAAGAAAATATGTAAACATGTCAGAATCAAACTCGTGTGTCCAATACTTAATGTTGTATCTTGTGCATCGTATCTTTATTTTTTCTGTCTTTGTTTTCTTATTGCAAACGGTGTGATTAGACACACACACTCTCTCACCGATGCGGTGGCAAAGCAAATGTTATGGAAGCAATAAAACCAGGTTACAAAATGCAGTCCAGACACAACATAAAACTCGCCAACGACACACTTAAAAATCAGCACAGAAGCCCACAATGCAACGCAACACAAAAGAGACGGACAGCGAGAGAGATAAAAAGAAACATCAATTAAACTGGCGACTAACCAGTAAATTCTTCTACATAGTAGCAGAAAAAAAGTGAGTCTGCGATTGATAAAAAGTCAATTAAATTGAATTATGCCTGTAACACAATCCACTCGACAGTTAAACTTGTCTGCTTAACAACATCTACATCTCCTTCCGACACCATCGCAATTTTTTCTCTAGCTCTCCAGAACTCTAAAGAAAGTTGAACATTTTTTTTTCAACAAATGTCTAACTAGCATTTTTCTAACTTTTTTCAACTTGCCTAAACTTTGCAGTTATTTGCTAAACAAAATGTACTTGCAAATTGTTGGTAACATTGCCATTTACTTGACTCAAATGTCATTGTAAACAATAGATAAAGTTGCTCTACAAACTTTTAAAAAATTAGATATTTTGTTTCGCTTAGAAAAACTTTGGAAATGCAGCGATATTGTATTCATAGCTTTGGAATGAAAACTCTGTAATTAAATTATGGAACTCCATTGAAACATATTTAAGAAAATATATAAAAAAGTTGCAAATAAAATATGTCATTTGAATTCAAAGTAATGAACTTTTTGTCTAAAAAAAAGAGATGTCGAATAAAAGAAATATATTTGTTTTTTTTAATAAAAGTCAAAACATATTAAAAGAAATTCAAATAAATAATTATTTATATAAATTTCTTGTAAGAATATGTTTAAAATTATCATAAAATGGCAATATCAACATTTGGTTTTTAGAATCTTATATACTCGTAGTCTAAGCTATTTAATAAACTTTATTATAATAATAATCGATCGATTTGCGAAATTTTTGCTTTCAAAATGTGTTCATTAACTTTTTTTTATTCCCTAAACGAAAAATAAATAAAGACATTTCATTAAAAAACATTTCTTGAGCTTACATTTTCCTTTAGTTTATTTTAATTACCAACTTTATTGCTTGTGTAAAAATGCTTCGACTC
The DNA here is from genome assembly GCF_009650485.2 of Drosophila albomicans. Taxonomy (NCBI): domain Eukaryota; kingdom Metazoa; phylum Arthropoda; class Insecta; order Diptera; family Drosophilidae; genus Drosophila; species Drosophila albomicans. The sequence goes on along the minus strand of NC_047628.2, from coordinate 14,603,779 downwards.
TAAAATCAAATGTGCATGCTCGTATAACTCGATTCTGCTGTAGACCACAACAAACTAGCAACGCTATTTAAGCAAAGTGTTTGATTTGTTGCTCATCTAATGCTGCAGGCGACTAACTTCCTCTCCTCCCTCTCTCTCTCTCTATCGCTCTCACCATAAGTATTCTCCCCAAAGGCAACGACTGCGACTGGAACTGAAAATTGCCACTGCAAGCCAGCGAGTTTGTCTGACGCTGAGTCCGAGATCGAGTCCACGTCCGACTGGGCCTGAAGCGTGAAGCGCAGTTGCGTTTTCGTTACGTTTGGCTGCATGCGTACGGCATGCGAGAGACAGAGAAAGACGGCAAGAGAGAGAGGAAAAGGGGGAGATATAGAGAAGACCACCCTCCCAGCCAATAACATACGACAACAACAACGAAAAAAAAAGAGGTTTCATATATGAAGTTGTAAATATGTAGAAGCTTTTGGGACTGGGGAGAAATAAACGAGCCAGCCACTGCATAAAATTCCACAGCTCGACACGCACACACAGCACCAACAGCACCAACAGCTTGTGGCAGCTTCTGCTGTGCCGCAATGTCTGGTGGCTGGGGACGAGCACCAGCACGCTTAGGCCTAGGCCTAGGCCTGGCTTGGTCAGGTCTGGCCGGAACGCTTGACCGGCTGATGATGCTGTCTGTCGACTCCACTTGCATCGGACTCGACTGACTGGCCAACAAGATACAACAAAAAAAGAACATAACTCGTAGCTATTGAGATATTTTCCGGTTCCAGAAGCCATCAAGAAAGTGCAGACATCGAGAGAACATTATATATTCGAATTAATAACAATATTTAGTATGGGCAATTATTTACGTTGCTTTTTCCCAAATGAATTTTCCAAATTTAATTGATGTTTACTTTGCCTGCGATTGTTTCTTTCACTTGCAGCGATTTTTAATTACTATTTGTTTTCTTGTTGTTATAGTTGTTGTTTGGCTTTTGGCTGTTTTAGGATTTTTCCACTTTTCTGCGGCTACTTTCTGCTCAATGAAATTTTCATTTGCACGAGAGCACAATGAGGGCGCAGCAGCACGGTGTTGTAGCTGAGCTGAAGTTAAATGCACAACACTCACACACAATCTCACAACTTACACTCTTTTTAGAAGCAGCACAAATACAGGCGAAATACACATACGCAACGTAGACGCGACACGAGACAACAAAGTGTTTTTCTTTTTTCTTTCTGTTTTCTGTTTTGCCTCAGCTCTGTTTAAAAAGCGGCAAGTCAAACACGAGTGCAACGAGTGAAAAAACGCGCAGCCAATTCGGTTAGCACCATGAGAAGTCTGAAACTGAACTGAACTGAAGTTTGGAAAATTCAACACAACCGCAGCAGCGCTGAGAGATACACATAAAATGTTAACTGCCGGCATTTGCACTAACAGCGAGAGAGAGAGACAGAGAGCGAGCGCATTCTGTTAACTTAACAGTCTGTTAGACTGTTAGCTTGTGGGCTGAGCGCGTTGATTGACTGTTGATTTGTGGGCTTTCCATGGTGCGATTAATGGCGATGGCTCAGCGGATGGTCGCACAATATGTTGAGCTTGGCTGGATCTGCTGTTGTTATTATTTTTAGTGTTTTATTTTTTTTGTTTTTCGTTTTTCGTTTTTTTGGTTTTGCTGTTACCAATAATCACAAAGCGCTGGCGGCGCAGAACTCTCACTGTGAGATACAATTTGATTTTTTGCTCGCTCATTTATAATATTTATTATTTATTTATAGTTTCACAAACAGCTTGCGATCAAAAGATTCCATTAAATTCCATTACAAACTTAGTCTTAACGAATTTTTGTTAGCTTAAGTCTTTTGTTACATCGATTTTAACAAGAGATTCCATTAAATTCGCATTTAAAATATGACTTCGCAAAGTATTTCTGATTAATCCTCAAGCTAGAGACTTTACTAACATCGTTTAGAGTATTTTTTTCTATTTTAGATTCTTTATCAAACTCTCAGTGTGGTTTTCAATTTGCAAGCTTGACTCATGCAGCATAATGTGTTTATTTTAAATAACATTTATTACTGTGTTAAGCCAGCACTCAAAATGTATTTAAACTTCAGTCATTAGTTTTATCTGCTATTGCCAGGCGAATTATCATTAGATTAGTTTTATTTATAGCCAAAGCAAAAGCATTTTAAAATCGTGACGTTGGCTTAGTCATGCCACAGACCAAAAGCTCTTCTAATTTAATTATCGAATAGAAGATTGGGATTGTCTTGGGAGGAACTAAATTCGTGTTAGGTGTTTGACCAGCGCTAAAAACTAGTGTGTACTGTAAAGTTTCTCATATGTAATCAAGTCAGTTTTAATGTTGACTTTTTGCTACACTTTAATAGTGCTGTTTGCTTTATCCGTTTATTTATAAAAAGAAAGAAAGAGAGGGGAAAAATAAGGCCAGCCTAGTAAAAGAAATCTAGCTCTAATTGCTTGGAAACCGACCGCATTTCCCTCTTCCGTCCACGTCGTGCAAGCCCTTGCAAGCGATATACCACTGTACCACATATCACCCCCCGCTGAATGTCACGCTGTTGAGCATTGGCAATGGCCATGGCCACCACGCTTAGAATGCCAACAACAAAAGCGCCGCCGTTGCCGCCACCAATGTGCAACAAAAACAAAAGGCTATGCAAAAGCAAACGGGTCAGCGAATAACAGTTTTGTGCTGTATACAGAGCACGATTTAACAGCACTCTGTTAAAGTGTTAACAGCGCGAGAGCAGCGCAGCGACTGTTAAAAGCTAGTTTTGTCAGCAGCACGCGTCAAATGTATCAATGGCAAAAAATATATTGGTATTAGCTGATAGATGGGATATGGTTACCAAATGGCTAAGTTTTCACAAAATTGTGACAGACGTCAGTCAAAACTGTCAGCGGAAGCGTTTAAAAAAAAAATCGATAAATAAATATTTAAGCACACAAGCTGTGCTAAGCTGAGCTGAGCTAAGAGCTGAGAGCTCAGTTGAGACCTCAAACGTTTTGCTATCATTGTCTTGGCTTTAAGTTTTAATGAGCTGCCGCTTTGCTCTGTCAAACATTTCTTTTTGGTTTTTTTTTTTTTCTTTTCGTTAATACTTGGCATCTACTTTTCTACTTGAGCTATGAGTATATGTTAGCTGGTTGGTTGTGTCTTGTGCCTGAGTTTTGCCATTAAGCATTTGGCATTTGGCATTGTCTTGTCTTTTACTTTTTTTATTTTTCTCGCTGTTGGCTCGCAGCTAATCAAATATTTATGCACTAGCTTTTTAGTCAGCTCTCTTCTGGTTGAATAATGTAGCTGGCTGCCACACAATTCCGTCATTTTCATTTTCACTTTTATTCCGGCTAGAAATAAAAAAAATGCATTGCATAAGCATTAGCATTGTAAGGTTACGGCCCACGCGACGTATGCGCAATTTGCATGAATTTAAATATTTAATGCATTTAATGTTAAAGACATTCTAACCGTGCCCCTCAATTCGTTGACCCTTTTTGGGCACTGCCCAGACACGTTCTATGCTTTTGTCTGTTTGTTTTTGTTTTTGTTTGGTTTTTGTGTGTTTTTTGCACTCGCAAGAAGAATCATTGAACCTCTCTGTTGGCTGCCAAGTTCAAGAGTTCAGCGACAACAGCATCTGTTGTTGTTATTTGAACCCAAAGTCAATGTTTTGTAAATACCTTGTGCTTTGCATGCTTCCCTGCTGGGCATGCCAAAGGACATTTCTAAGTGTGCAAATAGGATTGATTAGTTTGGCACATTTATTTTCAAAGTAATTGAAATTAATATTGAAGTGTAAAACTTGGTTAAGTTAAAGCTTTAACTTAAGCATTTCTTTTAAATAAACTATTTATTTCACTTATATTTCTTGATCTCTTTTCTAGAGTATCTTTAAGTTTACTCTCTTTTCAACTCAGGCATATTTAACATATTTTCTTGTTTCAACACTTATAGCTCTTGTTGCGCTTTTGCTCTGCGGTTAAGCCATTCTAACCCGCAACTTCTTCATCGCCCTTGTTTGGGGGCACTTGAAGGTTCCTTGACGCGACATCGCCAATGCTAAAACACACACAATGGAAAAGTCACTTTATGCTTTCGCCTGTTGGCACTGCCATTAATTCTATTTCGTTCCAACAACAACAACAACAACAACGTCTGCTCCTTTATGCTTCATAGTCCAGCTCCCCTTCATCCTCCTCCTACATTAAATTCAACCCCTGCTTAAAATTAGTTAAGCAGTCGCGACGTTGTCTGAATTTCTTTCTTTCTTTCTCTTTATGTTTTTTTGTTGATGGTTGTCTTTTTTTTGTGGTGTCTTGTTTGGTTTACGAATATTCTGGGCATAATTAATGGTCAGTTCGTCAGCTCATCAGTTCATTACTTTGCCAAGAAGGCGTTACGCATAATAATTCGCAATTTATTATTGCGATATTTTGGCAAAAGTTCAACGTCGGTCATCGGTGAAGGTGTCAGGTGCGTTTCAGATTAATTTCCATTTCACTGATTGCCGATAATTTATCAAAGAACTGCCAATTGCGAGTTCGATTCAATTGCGTGGAATATGGAATTGTAAAGACGAAAAAGGTTTTCTTTGAGTTTCACGAAACATAAATGAAGAGAAAAAAACTGAACATATTTAAATTTGTGATTAACTTCTATATTCGGACTTAACTAGCGACAACAAAATTTACTCAAATATTTGGCTTTAACTAGCGACAGCAAATTTCTTTTCAAATATTGCAAGCTATTTCGTTATGTTTAACATTAAATAAAAAGAGGAAAGTCAATAGAAAATTTTAATTATCAATTCATTTCGAAAATTGCATTTTTCTATTGAAATATCCTTTATTTAATTTTAATATTTGTTATAAATATATAAATTGTTTTGTGTAGCCTTGATTTAATTTAATTCTATTTTGGTTTTACTAAAACTCATTTAGCTAGCTTAATTTAATTTACATATTTGTTAGCCAAATTATCCGAAATAGCTTTGCTTTGTTATGATTTTGCGAATATCATAAAGGATAATCTAATCTATTATACTAATTCTAATAATGAATTGTTGATTCATTTCCATTTCTTTTGAACCATCATTTTTCCCACACTGCCGCTTGTTTTGAATACTTTTTTCTACGATTACGTATTCTGTCACACATTTTGGTTTTATTTCAGGTTTTTTCTTAAAGGTTTTTGTCAGCAGAACTTTATAATGTAACTAAGCCCCGAGAGGCATTCGTAAAGTCTTCATTGTGGTTTGAGCTTAATGTAAATTTCTATTGCGGAGTTTAATTAAAATTAAATCGCGCTATGTTTTCTATGAGCTCGAGAAAACCCAAGCTATATTTATGAGTCAAACCGCGTTGAACAGTGGCGTAGTCAAGGTTGCTTTGGCAAGGAAGATTTAATAAAAAATACAGTTTTAATATAGCGAACATAATTATGTTTTACCTTCAACTGCAGCATTGTGGATGGAAACCCTTTTCTGTTTTATTGCTGCTGCTGTCTCTGAACTGGCCACAAACAACACGTCGCGCGTCTTGTTGGCAATTTGTTCCAGTGTCTTGTCGCCTGGGACAACATTCATTCAGCGCTCATATTTTGTTGTTGTTTTTATTGTTATTTATTTTATTTTCAAACTTTGAAATAAGCAAGCAAGCGAGCGAGCAAGCGAGTCGGCTTAGATGAATTGTGTCGGCCACTGTTTAGCGGCAACAAAAACAGACTCCAGTTACTAATAAATATTCTGGTTAAGACGAGAACTGGTTTCGACTGTGCTGTGGCAAGGCCGCAACAGCAACAGCAACAGCTTTTTGGGGGATGACAGCTGCTCACCTGGACTGGCATTTTGGAGATTCACAACGACATCTGTCAGTTAATGGAGGATGACGACTTCATCCCCAGTCAAGGCAAAGAGATGCGAGGGGGGAAGACAGATCTTTGGTCGTTGGTTTTGCTAAAATTTCCATTTCGTTAAATGCTAGAAATTTACGATTATTTCGCGCCTTGCACGTGCACATATGCCCCCTGCCCTTTGCCTCCCCCTCGAGCAGAGTCTTTACGACTCTCTCTTGAATTACTTCGATGCTATTGAACTCTAGAACGTTGCCTAGACGTCGTCTCGTCGCGTCCTGCCAAATGACTTTGAAACAAACATAATTTCGATTTGGAATTCACTCTAGGCTTTAAGGCAATGCTATATAGTAATCATGCAAGTCATAAACTTTTCTCCAGAAAAATGTCATTTGCAGACAGCAAGAAAAAAGAGGCGAAAAAAAGCAGAAAATAAAATAGAAAAATAATTTGTATCCCCCAGATACTTGAAATAGTTTCGTTTCTCGTTCTTTGGCTTTGGATTTTCTTCTTTTTTTTTTTCATTCGTACCTTGGGTGGAAGGCAGGCAGACAGGCAATGAACTTAATGCAATTTTCTACGTTTTCCAGCATGAAAATTGAAAGCGAATAAAATCGATAAAACGCTTTAAAACCCAGTCGAAACTATGCAGCAATTAAGTGTGTAACCTCAATGTTTAGCTGCTAAAAATTGTATGCAGAGTGCATTGCTGTCCTTGTTGTTGTTGTTGTTATAATCTAAAATGACATGGCAGCCACGAGCTGTTTCCAAAGTATTTTTCGCTTTCCTCACTCTGCCCCCAGGAGTGCAAATTGAAAGCATTAAAATTGCCAAACTGAACATGCAATTTAAAGCGCTCGTTTGCAGTCCTTCGTGTTGTTGTTTGTTTTGTTGTTGTGTATATTCTGTTCTTTTTTTGTTGCTGCTGCTGCTGCTGTTGGCAGTTGGCACTGTGAGTGCACACACACACATACATAGACATTTAGCAGTGTCTAACACACAGCGCGGCATTTGACTCACAGTAGGAGTGTGCAGCCCCCTGAAGTATGCAATGCTTCTTTTTTTTTTACTTGCGCTACTCCCAAGCTCACGTTTTGCCCACTTTATGGCCCAAATGCTGCCGAGCTGCCGAGCTGCTGCTACTGCTGCCAAAGGGGTTGTTATTGTTGTCGTTGCTGCAGTTCTCCTCCTGCTTGTCGCAGTTTTGTTGCTGTTGTTGTTGTGGCTTTTGTGCAATGTACGCCTGGGTGTTTTAATAAACGCAGCCAGTCTCCCCATCAGCGGGTAGTTTACGACAATGTATGTGTACATGTGTGTGTAGGTGTACAGATGTGTGTGTGTGTGGGTAGTGTGAGTGTGGGCGTGGGCGTGTTAGCGACCCTTTTTGCATTTATCGCTTTATTTTCATTAACATTTTGAAGTTTGCTTCAAGTTGAAGTCTTTAATGTCGTGTCACCTGCAGCGACGCATGCGTCGCCATTTTGCATGGAGAGAGCGTCGGCAGCACTGTTAACTAACAGCGCGCTGTTAATACGCTCTGTTAAACGCGGCTGCTGTTGCTGTGTGCAATTTAGACGTCTCGACTCTGATGCTATTTATAGACATTTTCGGCTTATGCTGCGGCTACAAAATATTTCTGTATATGCAGCAGGGGAAGAGGGCACATGTACATATATGTGTATGTGTATATGTGTATGTACATGTGTGTGTATTTTTCAGCACAGCAACGGGGTTCAAAAAAGACCAGGGCTAAGTAAAAAGTATCATAAACTTCAAAGGGTTTATCAGCTGTAGTGTAATTCTAATATTTATTTCTTATATGTGTCTAGAAATATTTTCATATTTATAAATTTCTTTATTACAAAATATATAAATATTTTTATATATTAATTGTTGTATCTTTTAATCTACCAACTTTAAATAATTTATTTGCAATGTGTAATTTCCCATGACACCTTCCGATATTTATCCACAACCTAGCCAGCTACGTGTCTCTAATCTACCCATGAAACCCATCTATTAGTGTCTAGAACCACCCTCAACCGCAGCTAAATTATTAAAGCCTGCAAAAAGAACAAAAAACAGCAGCAAGTTAGCAAAGCTTTTATTGATTTTCATTGTTGTAATATGCTGTCTGCTTAAAAATGTTGGAAGGAGTTGGGAAGATGGTAGCGAACAGAAAAAAAAGGACAGTGGCAAACATCCTGTGATTTGTTGTTGTTCTTGGGCTACATTGGCATGTGCAAGGTCCGCAAGGTTAGGGTTGAAAGGCAAACATAAGGTTAACATATGTTCACTGGAAGTCAAAGAGCGCGAGCTTTGACAGCTTTTACTGGAATGTAACCGAATAATAATGATACAAAAAATAAGAGAAGTTTCTATATAAATTACAAAATTATAAAATAAACATTTTTCTATTTAAAAATTGTAATATACTTTTACTTATTTAGAGCAAACTTTCCCCAATACTCGACTCACACAGCTGTTATGAGCTTTGCATAGGAAGCTTTTGCTTTTAAGGGTTGCTGCTGTTTGATTTTCATTTTTGGGCATTTTCCATTGGTTTACATTCGGCCCAACCTGCTGAGCAAAGTTTCGTTCTCGCAAAAGCAAAAAAATAACAAATTTCCAATTATTATTTGCAACTCAATAAAAATAGTAAAATATTTCGCATAAATTCTTGCTAAATTCAAGTTTTGTGTTCTGCATTATTGCTGGAAAAGTAGTGATCGAAAAGTTCATATAAACTACGCATTTCTGGCTTTGCTAGCAAGCGGAAAAAAATCAATAAGCGTGTAAATTTTTGTAAACACGCCAAGCCCCCCAAAACACACGCCCCATCGAAACGTGCCCCCGAATTACTCCAGATTCAGTGAGCTGTGAAAAAGAAGAAGAAGCCTAAACAATTAGCCAAGTCAACGAAGCTAAACCACAAAATACAATTGTAACGCCTTTCAAATGTTGCTGCAGCTGGTGCTGTCGCTGCAGCTGTTGCAGCTACTTGTGGCAGCTGCGGCACAACCCGAGGTGGCAGCCTCAACAGCAACGCATCATCTAACCAAACGCATGGATCTCGAGTCCTGCATAGGTATTAAATATTCAACATAATTCTATATTTAATGCTAATACTGATTGGTCTAGGTCACTTTGATGTGCACAAAAATACGATAATTCGCACTGGCGAATCGCAGGCCATTGGTGGCAAGTATCTGCAGGGTCTGGAGTTGGACACGCTGGAGGAATGCGAGCGACTCTGTTGCGAAACTGATGCCTGTGATGTTTACATCTTTGAGCGTAAATCTGGCGGCTATTGTTATTTATTCGAGTGCGGGCCACCCGAGAATTTCCACTGCAAGTTTACGCGGCATGCGAACTATACGAGCGCCGTGTTGACGCCTCAGGTTCGCAGCTCGATGGATGTGGCAAGCACACCGCGGCCACAGTTGCCACACATTCCCAGCAACAATATATCGCAGCAGGAATGGGAGCTGAGCAATCTCAAGCTGAAGCCGGAAGTGCAGAGAGACAAGCCCAATTTGTTGGCTGCTGCTCTGCCACCCACAGCAAGTGCTCTCTTGCCCCTGGGCGTGGCACAGTCACAGTCACAGGCGGCTGCTGCTGTCACCGCTGTTGTGATTCCCCCTCAAAGTGGTACGACTGACATACATTATATTTATATGTAAATTTTCGAATGTAAATTACTTTCCAATTTTGTCCCAGCTCCCGTTGCGCATTGTGGTCGCTTTCAGTTCAGTTGCCACTCGGGCGAATGCATTGCCGTCTACAATGCCTGCGATGGCATACCGCAGTGCGAAGATGGCAGCGACGAGGGACCGGAAGTGAGTTCAACAACGGGTGACCACATTTCGACAGCTCATTAACTTATTTTGTTGACCAACTCTTGCAGTGCAATGCCGTTGCTTCAGCGCCGACCAAAGCGAACGGCAACAGCAACAACAACAACAACAATGCCGAGCAATATCAGTCAGTGCCGCCCATTCAACAGCAATTGCAAATTGCACAGCAATCACAACAACAGCAACAACAGCAGCAGCAGCAACAATTGCTGCAACAGCAACAGCATACTGTTATGCTGGGTCCACCACCGCCACCGCCTCCACCACCGCCAAGGGTTAATAATCGTGAGGATGCGGCTGCTTGGGCTAATCGCAAAATGATTGCAGAGACACAGCAACAACAGCAGCAACAGCAGCAACAGCAACCACAAGGCGAGATTTTGAGTACGGGTAAGTGACGATATGAATATGCAATGAATAACTTGTCATGCCTGAAGATCTAGTATAAACATATGAAATAATAGTGCTCTATTTAAAGCTATGATCAGTTTAGTTTCCCAATTCAATATTTGATATAAAAAAACAAATAAGAAAGTCGAGTGTGCTCGACTACTCATTTTAAATAGAACAAAACAGTACGGTATTCATTTAAAAATATACCAAATGAATGTACCGCAAAAACAATAAAAATATACCAAATGTTTGACATTCAAAATATACCATAGAGTGCACATTATACCAGATTGCCAGCCAAAGCAACTAAAACCCGATTAGTGAATTTATTATATTCTTTTCTCTCTAAATGCTTTTAATTTTTAAATTAAGTTTCTGTTGAATAATGATCCCATAATATTTTGTGTTAGAAACAGATTTATAATTCTAATTCTAATGCAATTTCATCAATGAAATCCAAATACACTTTCTCTTAAAAATTTTAAAGAATAAAACATTTTTGATTCAACACACTTTTAAAAAAAGTCGAAAGGTACTTTTCGTTAACTTTCTTAAATTTGAGAAAAGTTTTGAGCTTTTGAAATTTAACATGTCTGCCTAAAAATTAATAGAGTAGAAGTCACAATCATTTTTTATGACGGACATTTGCTTTTCATACCATCTAGTTCACATTAAATTTTTAACATAATTTTAATTTTCCTTTTAAACACTCCCCTTAAAAGACAAGCCCTTTTTAAAAATTAATAAATAAATAATGTCCGGGGATTCGTTTCCCATATTTGAATTAATCAGTATTATAAAACTAAGCTTCATTCTCTTCTAATAAATTCCACTGCAGTACTTTCGTAACATTCTAATAAATTCTATTTCTACTTTCACAACTCAAGAACAATTGAGTGACAAGCTTTCAGGAAAAAAGAAAAAGTTCAATATAAGTAGCTGAAAATATTTATATAAAGACTATAGGAAGCGACTCACTAACTAGACACAAAGAGCAATTGTTGTCTTTTGTGGCACATAAATTGCCAGCCAAAGAGCACGCAACTAATCAGTATCGGCTTCAGTATCAGCTTGAGCTCCAGTTTCAGCATCAGTTGCAACAGCAGCAGCAACTACAGCTGTGGTCAGTTAACAATTGCTGGCTGCGGGCACTTGAGAAGCTTTTGCTGGGAAAATGGCAATTACCCATCAGTTTTCATTGTTGTAATGGGAGTCACGTCACTCAGAATTGATTTACGAGTGTGTACGTTAGTGGGTAGGCGTGAGTGAAGCATTGTGTGTGTGTGTGTGGCAAGTGTGTGGTGTGTGGCAAGTGTATATGTTTTGTGGTTTCTGTGACTACTTGCAATTAATTCAATTAGCTGTGCGTTTAACCATTCACTTCCTCAACAGATGAGCAGCTCAACAGTCGCATATTCAATCACAAAGGCGGCTTGCAACTGCAACAGCAGCAGCAGCAATCGACTAATGCCCAGGGGCAGGTTCAGGGCCAAGTTGCAACTGCAACCGGCGCAGCGGCAGCAGCAGCAGCACAACCACAGCCCGTGTACAACGGCAACAGCAATAATAATAATGTTGCACTTGGCGGCGGTTCTTTGTATGGCATGTCGTTGCCACGCACGAGCATTTATCTGACGCCACCGCAGCAGCAACAGCAACAGCAACAACAACAAGTGGTGAATGTGCCTCAACAAACGTCTATTAACTGGCCGCCAGCTCAAATGGCTGTGCCACAACAACAACAACAGCAGCAGCAGCAGCAGCAAAGTCAAGGCTATGTTGCAGCTGCTCCTCCTCCAGCAGCGGCAGCAGCAGCACCGCTTGCACCACAGCAATCCATGCTGCCAGTGCTGAACGCAGCGCCCAAAAATCAGCCAGCTGATGAGGATTACGATGACTACGACGATGAAAAGTCCACAGAGGCGCCCAAAAAGGTGACTTGAAAAGCGATTTCAAAGTCAAAAGTTCTCGATCTTAAAGTTTCTTTTTTCTTAAACCCAGCGCAAGCATAAGAAAGCCAAGGCGAAGGCGGGCGGCAAAGATCCCATTGAGCTGGCGCTGGAACAGAACAATCAACAACAGCCAGCAGCGCTTCCAGTGCCCGTTGCTCCCGTTCACGAGCAGTACAAGATGATACACGAGAATCTGGCGCTAGAGTTCCGGGATCACGATGGACACTCGGAGCGTCCTGGTGGCGCCGTGTTGTCCTTGTCGCTGGGTCTCCTGGTGACCGCAGCGTTGGCCATTTTAATTGGTTGTCGCATGCGAACTGTTGGAAGACGAGCACGACGTTTGGGTGGCAAGACGCCCTATTCACAGGAGGCCGATTTTCTGGTCAATGGCATGTATCTATAAGTTTGGAGTGGAGTTGATTTTGTTGTGCTATGTGCTCCGTATGATCCGATTTAGTTACAAATAATGAATGTCAAACATATTTTATATAAACAATTATATACATAAACACAAATATATAAAAATAAAACAATAAAAAAACAAATAAAACGATTACTTTAAAAAAGGGAAAGGAAAACAATTTTACAGGCTTTTACATTTTACATTTTTAAATAATTTCCTTTATTTCGTTTTTATTCAAAGTTTTTCTCATGTTCATAAACTCTTAGCGTTTATTTCTATCTTTTTTTTGTTTTGTTTTTCGTTATTGAGTCATTAAAACTACAAAATAATAGGAAGTTTTTTTTTTTGTTTTATATATTTCTTGGTTTTACTTTGTATGTATGTAGCTTTGATGTTTTTTCGTTTTGTTTTGTTGTCTGCGCATTTTATTTGTTGTTAAAATACGACGCAAATGTCGCAAATGGGTTTTTGCGCATTTCTTGATACCGTATTCAATTATTTATTAATACACAATTTTTACAGCACGAGAATAGAGACAAAAGGGACCAAATTTGACGTACACGGATATCACATTAAAACAAAAGAGAACTTAATACATTTTTTTTATAAATAACAAAAGTGTTCAATTTGGAAAATAGAGTTTGTCTTAATTTGTTTTGTATACATTAATTGTAATTTCGTTTATACATCGAGTCTTTTTTTGTTTTTCAATTTTTTTTTTTGTTGAGTTCCTCCTAAGTCAAGAATTTCAATTTGTAAATTTTGGCGAGTTTAATTAATTGAAAATTTTGTTTGCCGCCCTGACGATTTTGTTTGTTTGTTGTTAAAGTGGTTGTTGATGTCTGTGTTAATAAGTATATTTACTAAAATAGGCTTTGTTGTTAATCGTTTAGCTCCATTTTGACTTAACACTGTACAGATATACTCGTAATGTAAACTAATTGTATTTATACTTATTTATTTATGTAGAGTTGATTAGTTTATATGCCAATGTGCAGTTTCATGATGCGTTGATTAATGTTTATTATTTCCTGTCTGTCTGTGTGTGTGTTAATTTCTAGTGTTCTTGTTTGGCTCGAAATAGAAACAGAACAAAATGTATTGAACACATTTTTTTCACTTTTTAGTTTATAGAAATGTGTGTTGTCTTGGTGTGGAAAATATCAATTATAAAGAGATTATTTTTATATGGTTTGACGGTTATTGTAGAAGTTCGTTCATCTCTTTTGTTTGCTGGGTTGTGTGTGTGAGTTTGTTTGTTGTTAAGTTAATAGTTAGCGTACTTTAATATTTATATTTATAATTTGCGAATTTTCGTTACTTGTTGCAGCTTGTGGTACGTGTGTAATGCTAAGACTTGCGCATCATGTTGCGTACCTATTAAAAAATGAGAGAGAACGATTAATTTATTATTATACTTTACTTATAGAGATGTGGCGTACTCACCGCTTTGTCCAAAGACGCGCAATTCGATCGTGCTCTTCACGATTTTGCAAATATTGCGTGGCAATGCTGCCAACCAAAGGATCAGCTGCAATTTGAAATACAAATTTAATATAAAATAGAGTGGGATTGGATAGTCATGCTTACCAGGATTACAATCTGTGAGCAGGGAACAAATCGACAGTAAAACTTTTGATATGGTCAACGCTGGCGACCAATTGTCCTTCAAGATGTCCAGACAAATGACGCCCTGACTATTGATATTGCAGTGATAGATGCGTGTGCGAAACGTGACTTTGGGCGGTTTGAATGGATACTCCGGTGAAAAGTGTATGTCCAGAAAGAAGACGCCACCCTCATACACCGAACCAGGTGGTCCCAAAATTGTCGATACCCACTCATAGAGATTATCGCCCTTGGGCCCGGCACTGCAATTGGGCGGCGGATCTAATGTGATTTCAGCCAATTCCTTTTGTATACGTTTGGCGGATGTACCCAACGCTTTCGATATTCTTGGCGTTGATTTAGTATCCTTGCGTGGCTCATCGCTGGTCGCCGTTGACGTGGAATTATTGCTGCCCGAGGCAGTGCCACCAGCTGTGCCACCGTTCGTATTAGCGCCTCCACGTCCACGGACTGGCGTGTTAGCGGCTGTGCTTTGATTGCTTTGCGAGGCAGTGCTGCTCGTGGAGCTGGTGGCGCTGGATGTGGCTGCAACGCTCGAGCTGGTGGCGCTGCTGCCGGCGCCAGACGCCGTTGCTGGAGTTGAAGACATAACGCTAGCTTACAGTCTTTTCAGTTTTTGTTTTTACAATTTGCTTATCGCAGTTCCTGGGAAGGCTGCAACAAAAAAAAAAAAAGAAAGAAGAGTGTTAATTAATTTTAATTTCAAATGTCCTTGCCGATTAACTATAAAATCGTTAAGTTAACAAGTGTCGATAAGGCGATAAATAATTATTGTTTCGATCTGATCATTTGCATTGGAACTAAAGCATCAAACGAACCAATGAACCATTTAGACCAACACTGATGCCAGTTCAGGTAACATGAACATGAACAACACTGGTACATCTTATGTGATAAATCAGCTAGGGCAACATTGACAGTTAAGCTGGCATGAACTAGGACAGCACTGGCAGTTCATCAACGACGCGAACCAGCTAGGTCGACACTGGCCGCAGGTCCTTGACCCGTTTTACTGCGTGACAAAAATAATATAATGAAACAGCCAGCAGCCAATTTGCAAAATTGAGAGCCACCTTCCCCCTCACCAAACAACAAAATGTCTCATGCTACAATCTATACTTTTAAAGCCCCATCGGATTAAATTTAATCATCGGAGCGCGCAGAGAGCGGCGCAGAGGCAAAGCGGCCATTTTGGCAAACGCTGCTGCAGCAGCAGAAGGCGACTGCGACAGCGGCAGAGCGTTTGGAGTTTGCCATTGGCCGTGACAAAGCGAAGCCCTAAACGCCAATTTGATTCAGCGTTTAATTTTAGCGTCACATCAATTTGTTTGCTTGCACACGCGGTTGCAGTTAAAAAATCAATCAGCTTGTCTCGCAGACATTTGTAAAACGCTGCTGACTTCGATTGCCGCAGCAGTAGCAGCGACTGCGGCTATTTTGCCGTTTGCCAATCGCATGATTGCACAATTTTTGAAATAAATACAAGAACACTTTGTGAATTTAGAGACAAAGACAAAGAACTGCACAACGGTGTATTAATGTGTACAACACGCACCTTTTTTTGCAATAAAAATTATTTGATTACTTTTACGTCGCGAAAACACTGCAAAATTATATTCGGCTCCCTCTGCCTCTGTGTGTCGCTCTCTCTCTCTCTCTCTCTATCACCCACTCTCCCTCGCGCGCTCTCTCTCTGTCGCTCTCACTCGCCCAGTCTCACCGTCTTTCGCTCTTTCACACAGTTTGGCCGCGTTGTTTTTTGCTGTTCTTTGTTCGGCGTGCCGTTGTCCAAACACTTATGCACTTTCAACTTTTACGTCGCCGTATGCTTATTTGATTTTTTCAGTATTCTTTTTGTAACTTCATTGAAATTTGCACAAATTGATCAAGTTTTGTGGCGATTCGTTTTTGTCGGGACAGGCAGCAGACAAGCGGTCGGCCGCTTTTGATGGTTTTTGTTGTTGTTCAACTAATATCGATGCAGTGTTTTTTTGCGTATGTTATCGATAGTTACGCACAGCGCGTGTGTGCAATATATCGCCGGTAGGCTAGCACGAAACGGCACGGCATGACACGAGCAGTCAAAAGAAGTTTTTCGATAACAATTCGATGTGGAGCAGAGAAAAAATGTACATTTTATTTAAACTTATGCGTTTGGCGCTTATATTATTACACTATTAATAATTGTATAATGTCAAAAAATGTGTGTGGGTTCATTTAGTCTCCATGTGTTCTACATTTGCTTTTTTCGACTTGAACACGCGCACTGTGTTATCGGAGCCACCAGAAACTATATATTTGGGATTCGACCAGTCAATGTCCAGAACCTTTTCTCCATGTCCAAGCAGATCATAAAGCGGCGCCTTGGGACTTCTGCAGTCCCACAGCTTGTTCTGGTTATCATAGGCGCCCGACACGAACAAAAACTCTTCCGTGGTCGACCACATGACCGCTTGCACCCAAGCATTGTGACCCAAGTACGTGTTGCGCACCACAGAGCCCTCTGCAAAAAAGTAAATTATGGAATAATGGTGATTATTTTGTTGTTATTAATGTTTTTCGTAATTGAATACATTTAACATTATAATTAATTGTTGTGCTCAAAAATAATGATTAAGATTTTAAATTTATTAAATTATTAGTATGGTAGAAGTCAAAGATTTCAATGATTTCGTTCCAAATCTATGCATTATATGAATTTTGTTAAATATAATAGAATTTTAAACTTACGGTTTGTGCGCGAGTCATAAAGACGCAAGTTCTTGTCCGCGGATGCGGTAACAATGAGCTTATTCAAACTGGAGTAGCTGGCATCGAATATCGACTTGTTGGTGGATATTTCGGTCTTGATGCCCTCTAAATTCAGATCCCACACCTTGAGCGTGTGATCCCAGCTGCCAGTGAGCAGTGTCTGACCATCTATCCATTGTACTGCCGAGATGCTCTCCCGATGTCCTTGCAGCGTTAATTTGGGTGTCTGGAATAGAAGTTCGTTAGTAACTGATAACAGAGTTAATGCTGTTGTTTACTCACTCTAACACCGCTCTCTTTGGCACGCTTCGATGTTCCCTCGGCGCTGTCTTCCAGCTCAGCGGACCACAGCTTTAACATGGTATCCCATGAGCCAGTAGCAAAGCGCTGTCCATCTGGACTTACGCTGACGCTATCCACGCCACGTTCGTGTCCCTTGCATACCGAAATGCATTCGACTGCATTCGAGTCAATGTTCCATTGCCATAACATAGCCGTTTGATCCTGTGAGCTGGACACAAAGCGTCCATATTGCTCATCCAATGAGATCCAATCCACTGCCTTGATGGGCGCCGTATGTCCGGGAATAGTGAGCTTATGCTTGCCTTTATTAGTCCAGATGTTAATGGTATTGTCGTAGCAACCAGTTAAAATCCATTTATCGCGTGCCTTAACTGCTGAGACCCAGTCGTCATGCAACAGACAATCCTGCGGCTCTGGAGCAGGAAAACGTTCCACATACTCAATTTCAATAGCATCCTCAAAGCTGATAGCCTTCTCGCGCAAATGATCGCACAAGCGACCGCGCAGATATTCGTCGAACACAAGGAAATCAAAGTCAACGCCATCGCTGCCCTGCTTTTGCAGCAACGCATTCAGGAATATGTTTAACTCGTTTGTAGCAACGCTTCCCTCAATCGCATATGGCACATCGGGTACAGCATAACTGCAATTATAATTAATATTAGTAACGCTTAAAATTAATTCACATTTGTTAACTCACTGTTCTTGTTTGGTCTTCAGGTGTACTTGCACCTGCCCCTCGCCGTTCTCTGCTTCCATGTTGTTGCTTATTGTGGCACACGTGCGTTTTGAATGCGGCGTTTTTTGTGGTTTTTTTTTTGGTTGTTGCACACTCACTCAGCTGCACAGTTTTTTATTGACTTGCAAAACACACTTACCACAAAGGTATTGTGGAATTTTTAAAACTAATGAGTTTGTTTTCAATTTATAAATTATTTATTTAAATACGAAACTCGCTAAATAATTGTGCTGGCCACAAATAGTTAGAGATGGTAAAAATCAGCGATGCAATGTGTTATCGATTCTTTGAATTTTAATCGATTTCCAATATTTTAATATTTGATTTTAAAATGAAAATAAAAATTCGATTTTCTCACATTACTTTTCTTTTATATGTGTTCAAAAATTATAATAAAAATAATAAAATAAAAAAAAATAATGCAAAATATCGTAAAAGTAATCGGCTTACATAAATTGTGGCGGATAGCGATAAATTTAAATAAAGTGGGCTGCCAACTTGTCACGCGTATTACGATGACCGTTATAAAATAGTATCGATTTTTGAATTTAAATTGCAGTTCAAAATACCAAAATAATTTTTTTTTTTTTACAATCACTTAAATTACAAGCCACGAGTTAATCGTAAGCCACTTACGTAAACGTTGCAAAGCATAATAAATATCTATTATTAATGGTTTAATAATTAATTTTGATATGCTGCGCTGTCGTACATACAAATTTGAGCGCAGTCAATATTTATGCATTTGGGTATTTTGTTATTTCGCTACTTTTGGTGTCAGCTGCTGTCGGCTTACGCAAAAATACAAAAATAAAAATACGAAATGTAAAAGACCATGGTTAGCTGGCAATTTACAATTTGGCTCTTCATGACGCGCGCGCGCAATTGTTAAAAGTTTATTAATACTGGCCTGCCTGGTCGCGGTCATTAATGAACCAGATAGCAATGCCTACAATTGAGGGGCACCTGATCAACCACTTTTGTCACTTGACTGGAAGTTTTGTGTGCTGTGTGGAAGGTTAAGCGCCTCTTGACATTTCTGTTATTTTCGTTTTTTGCTGTTTGTTGTTTAACCTTCGCAGCCAAAAAGTGGACAAATCTACAATAATAATTTTATGATTTGCCTGCTCTAAAAATAATCAACTTTTATGGGTCGGAGAAGGCAAAAAGCTACAATCCATGCAATGGTTAGCTCTTCGTATATATATATTTTTTGTTTTTATTGTGACTACTACGAAAACCAGAAATGAACAAGCGAAATGTTTGCTGAGCTTTCCAGGCGCAGCTCAGCTCGAAGACTTCCAGCGATAGCTGCACAGCTTATAAAATGCGCATGGCGCCTGCGCAGCCGAAGCATTACAACAAACCACACGCGCCAGGTAAGACAACGACCAACGAGTGAAATACCTTTCAACAAAATCAAAAAGAAATACAAAAAATTGAACGTGTGCATCGTATTTACAGCAATCGAAATCAAACAAATTCCCTCCAAAAACAAAATGAAATTCTTTGCGCTGTGTTCACTGTTCGCTGTGCTGTTGCTGGCCGAGAGCGTGCGTTGCATGCCACAGACACGCGATGGCGCCGCTTACACAAATGAGGCCATTAGACAGGCACAGCAGACGCTACTCATTCCCAAGGATGCACAGATCCAGAATGTGCAGGAGGGCATTGAGTTGGGCGCCTACGAGCAGATTCCCGGCAATCAGCGCATCAATCTGTTCGACATCTTGGGCGATACTGTGCCCTCAGAGGTGATAAACAATCTGCAATCGCAGGTTGATCAAATTGGACGCAACTAAAAATGTTGCCACACTCATATTCAACATCATAAATCATAATTAGTTTTTGATTTGAATTTGCATTTTTGTTAAGTTTCACACAAAACACAAAAAAACCTAAAAAAAAAAAACAAAACAAAAACAATAAAACACAACAAATTATTTAAGTATTTGAAATTGAGTTTTTGCTTTTGATTTGAAAGCGAAAGTGTTGCTCCTCCAAACCAGTTGGGCTCCTCTAATCGAAAGTGTTTGCTGTGCTTGTTTGGCGTCTAATCCAAAGACCGAAGACCGAAGACTCAAGACTGCAGACTGAAGACTGAAGACGAAACCGAAGACTTTCTCCCGCCAAAGATCCCGTGGCGCATACAAAATTAATCAAAAGTTCGCTTGCAGCTCCTCAACCTTGTTACATAAGACGCAACTTACTTTTTTTTCGCTTCTTCATACAATTGTTGTTGTTGTATTCAATTGTACATTACAGTTCAATATATAATTTTTTTTTTGTTAAATGTTGTTGCCTGCGGGTAACCTGAGTTGTTTTTTGTGGTATCTCGCTCTCTCGCTGTTGCCGTTGTTTTGGCAACTTTTGATGTTGCTGCTGTGATGCAACAATTGTCGTTGTCGTTGCTGTTGCTGTTGCCGTTTCTGTTGTCGTGATATTTGTTGTCTACGTTTTGTTCATTTAATTTCTTGGTAATTGCCGCCGCATGCACTTGCATATTTAATGAGAAGTCATGTTATTGTAGGTGCGGCCATTGCGCAATTGTTGCTAGGACAGCTGGCCAGCAGATGTACCCATATCATCCTCACCTTACAGCAACCTCGCTCTTTACAAATGAAACGAGATACAATTTTTTGAGACGCCGAAGTTGAAATACTCTTGGTTAAATTATGTCAACTATTTCAACTTAATAGAAGTCGAGCACACTCGACTGTGAGATACCTGCTACCCATTTTGAGTAAAAGCAAAACAGTGTGATTTTAATTTAAAAATATTCCAATTTAATACTCAAAATACAAAGTACAAAATACTAAAAATATACCAAAGGTTATATTTGGAATATTGATATAGTACTACATTCAGAATATACCTGATTGGTATCCAGGCACAAACTTATAATACCCTCTTACACCCTTTTATAATACCCTAAAAATACACTGACAGCAAGAGAGACCTTTTAAATCAGTTTAGCATATTCCCCCCTAAAATGGAAGTAAAAATACATTTGAATTTTATTACTATTCATAATGGTTTTTATTATTATTCGTACACATGAAAATGAACTTGATACTAAATTTACGCTAGTTAAAGTAATTTTCATTTTAGATTTTTCACTTTTTAAAAATAATTGTGCAAATATTTAATGCTTTACATAGAGCTAAACGTTTGCGCACTTAAATAAATTATAGTTTCATATGTTTTATTTATAAGTTTCATTTTTTTCTTTTTCGCTCACTTAAACAACTAAAAAATGACTGCACTTTTGACACTTTTCCATTAATTAGTTGTGTGCAAATATATAATATAATTTCGCAAATTATTTGTTTAGATGTTTTATGGTAATTGTTTATAAATTATATAATTAAAGTAGTTGCTTTAAATTAAAACTTTCAATACTCAGTCTAAACTTAAAAGCTTTTCAAATCATCGAACAGGACTATATAATTTGCATAAATTAAAAAAACAAACATCACTAGAGCAAAAAATGGATATGTTTGATTATATGCAATAAATTAAATATTAAATAAAATCATAGTTAAATAAAATGTTTAGAATTTCATCTTGTGGGCGCTTGATGTGTGTCTTTATGGGTGTGGCAATGAGAAATGATTTTTTTTTGTGTTTTTCTTTTTTGTTGAAGACTGTTTTGTTTGCTTAAAGTAGTAAAAATGTTTGGTTATTTATATGAGAATAAATAAAAATACAACTAGGCAATTATTTAACACACTTGGTGCAAATACGAGTAGTTGACAAATAAAATAAACATATATATCTGTGTATATCCCTAGATATATAGAATTATTTAGTTATTGCATTTGGGGAGCCCAGCATTTAGTTAAACGGTTTCCTTCGTCTTGTCCTTTTTAATTGTTGCTAATTATTTAGGCATTAGTACTTAACTTAAGTATACATAAATTCAAATTGTAATTCGCATATCGCTTGAGTAATTTTTGTTTTCTTTTCGATTTTCAAACATTTAATTTGCAGTCTATGGGAATGATGAATTTTTTCTTACTTTGCTTGCGCTACTTAAACTTAAGACTTTTTGCTCACGTTGCTGTTGCTGTTATTTATTGTTAGTTATTTTTGTTTTTTTTTTTTGCTCAACTCTATAAGTTATTTTTGAAGAGCTGTAATTGCGATTAATTAATTTCTTTAAATTAATTACAGTTCTGCTATGTGTTATAGTTTGTATATACACCAAAAATGATTTGTTGTCTGCTGCCAGCCTCCTCTCAGTATATTTGCTGCAAAAAGAGTCTGTCGGGACGCAGTGCCGCTCCCCCCGCTCCCAGGCTGCTCAGTTCCACGAAACTCTTCTCAGCACGCGCTGACGACTTGGCAGCAACATCTGGCGAGGATTGCTCCTGACTCTCGTTGAGCTTGAGGCTCTCGGCATCGGCCTTGGGATCCTGGGCAGTGCTCTGCACAGGACCAGCGCCCGAGCCCAGCTCATCAATGTCCTGCACGGGCACATAGCGTGTCCTGGGCGTTGTTGGTTCGCGCAACTCGCCGCTGCCACTTCCACTGCCACTTTCCAGCTCGGCACTGGTCTCATGTTGGCTGTGATTGCGCCTAATCTTGCCCAGCTCTGCGGAACTATCCTCGGCGCTATACATCAGCGGCACCTGAGCTTGCAGCTGCTCGCTGGGCGAGGGCAGCGGCTGATACAACTCCATGTCACCGCTGCCGCTGCCGCTGCCATTGCCGCTGCCATTTGTCTCCAAGGCGATGGGAGCATCGGTGACCACTTTGCTGCGCTTGTTGTCCCGCTCAAACGGACTCACAATGCTGCGCTGCTCATCCTTGTTGTCCGCCTCCACAATGTCCTCGAGCTCAACGAGCGGAAAGTTCACATCACGCAGACTAAAATCATCCTCGGGCAGCGATGGATATGCGGGATTCGATTCCACTTGTGGCACATCCTCCTCCTCCATGTGATGCAGCGAATGTGTGGAGCTGGCGACGGGAGTTTCACTGCTGCTCGCTGGCAAACCTTCTGTGCTCACTTCCAACTCTGCTGTGCTGTTCTCATAGGCATAAGTGGAGCTCAAGTCGCTCTGAGTTGATGTCGATTCGGTGCTCAGTTGTCGCTCTGTGCTACTGCTGCTGCCGCTTGGTCCCTCTGTGGTGGATATAATATGATAGATGTTATCACTGCCCGCTGTATCGGGCTCAAGCTCAGCATTGACAGCGCCATTATCCACCAGAGCATCGCGAAAACCGTTCTGTATAAAAGTGGAGCTCAGGCCATAGGAAGCAGCATCTGCTCCCTCTGTGGTGTACTCTCTTTTGATGTTCACTTTACTGGGATCATCAGCATTATAAGCAACCAGCGGCTGTTGCTGTTGCTCTTTGTAGCTAACCGAAGCAATGAGCTTTAAGCTTTCGCTGCTGCTGCTGCTGCTGTTGTTGACTGGAAGTGCTTTTGGGTTTGTGTCTTGGCTAAGCACAAAACTTGTCGTTGGTGTTGCTGCGACGTCAATTGCTGGCATTGCTGTTGCTGCATTGCTGACACCTGCTGCTGCTGTTGGAGTTGTTGCTGTTGCCTCAGTGGTTGCTGCTGTTGCCGAGCTGCTCTCAACGACACTTGAGGTTGTCGTTGCCAAAGTGCTGCTGCCTGCGGCTGCTGTTGGCGCCTCGGTTGTCTGCGTTTTGCGTGTGAATATCGGCTTTGCCTTTTGATTGTCGGTGATGCGTATCTCTGTCGGTTTGGTTATCTCCTTAATCGTAATGTTCCAATTGAAACCAGCTGGCGGTGCCACAGGCGCCACAGGACTTGTGGTTGTCGATGGTGCGCTGCTTGTTTCGCCCAACGATGGATTGTTGTCGAGTACTATAGAACACAGAGTTGATGTTACTAATTAGCTATAATTTCGGGTGTGTGTAAACTCAAGGCACTTACTGGGACAATTGTCGTACTCGGGACAACAGCGTCCTGGCACGTATTTGGGCATGCAATCGTCACGCCGGAAGCAGGTCACAGAGCTGCACACAATCTCGCCACCTTCATAGAGAAAAGTCATAGCGGAAAGTCAGTGAAAGGTTTGAGTTTGAAAAGGATCTTTAAACTCACCTTTGCAGTAGCAGACGGTGCAGGGCGTATCCGGATCAACCAATTTATAACCATTCGCATAAGTTTTGCCATCTTTTTCGCAATCTGCAAAGCACACAACAATGAAATGAAAGTGGCACTCAAAATGTTAGATTTAAAATGGGGAATGCGCAACTGTGAGATACCTGTTTGTCACTTTTGACAAAACAAAAATATTAATTATGAATTATTTATAGTTTTTGCTTTTTAAATTGTTAAGTGCGTTTATTGCTTTACATTTTTCTTATGTTTGTTGAATTGTTGTATTCTTATTACGTGCTAAAAATTATATTTTTTTATATTTTTGCATTTTTTGCTTTGGAGTTTTCTGATAGTTCATGAATTCTCAGCAGCCCTTAAGAATATGTTTATTCTAATGTTCAACAAAAATGTCTGCATGCGTTCTTTACATTTTGCTAATGTTTTTGAGTTTTTCTATTCCCTCCATTAAATATATGTATAAATATGTTTATTCATATGTTCATAAAACATTTTGTTTTACACATCGTGAAATTTGTTCTTTCTACTTTACTAATCATTTCAGATTTTTCTACATATTCTATGTTCTAAAATGTAAAATTTTATTGATTCTCTGCTCTGTTAGAAGTCTTGAGGTAATTCTTTAGCTGTGTTTATCATTAATAAGTATTCTCTGCAAGTTTCAAACCGTTAGCTTTTATAATCACTGAGATCGAGGTGTTTGTACCATCAGACGGACGGGCAGACGGATAAGCAAACATGGCTATATCGCCGCTTTTATCCTTTCTCTAGCGGGTGTTCAAAAAACTGCAGCCGCGGCTATTTGCATAACCGTTAGACAGGAGAAGAGGGAGAAACTTACCGCATTTATAATCGGGACAACAGTGGCCAGTGCGCTGGATGGCTCGGCAGCTTGCCTGCTTCTCGCATTGCACCGACATCTCGGGCACCCAAAGACCGTCGAGCAGGCATTGGCCTATAAACAATTTTGCAAATAGAGCCGGGTATTGTTTGGTTGCATTAAACTGGGAGAGAAAGAGAGATAAACTTACCTTGTAGCTGTTGCTCCAGCACAGATTCAGTGCTGCTGATGCTGCTGCTGCTGCTCGATGTGGAACTGATGCTGCTCGGCGTGACCGCGACCATGACGACTGTGGAGGATGCGCTGTTGTTGTTGATGTCGGTGGTGGGAACTGCAAAAAAGAGGCGCAAGGCGAGACAAAACAGCGAATGTAATGAGAGAGAATCAACAATAGCTTAAAACTAGCAGCAGGCACAACGAGAAGCAACCAACGATCCTTGGCCCCCTTGCTAACATATTTGAATGAATGACATTTTGATAACAGTTTTGTTTGTCTCTCCCTGTTGCTGTTCCTATATGTATATTGTAGCTATTGTTGGCGCTGCTACTGCTGCTGGTCAAGGTAAAATGCCAACAAAATACGGCAAAAGTTAAATGAGTTTAGTTTTAGTTTGGCCTTTTTTCCATCTTAGTTCTTATTCTTGTTCTTGTTTTTGTTTTTGCTGCCTCTTCTTGTTTGTTGTCAGTAGGTTTTTGTCAGTTGCACTCAATTGTTGTGATTGCTCTTAAATTTCATTGGATTTTCGCCTTGCAGGCATTTCACTTTGTAACGGCGCCTACAGCAACATGTATTGAATTCGGCCTAAAAGTCTGCTGAGTTTAAGCCAAGGTTCATGTTGTTGCAAGTAGCTCCTAAAAGTATGCAAGTTAAATTTCAACCAAGGGCGCAGCTTTAAGTGCATCAGCTGCGCTGTAAAGCCGAGCTTTAAGTAGTGCATCAGCTGCGCTGAAAAGCTCATTTGACGTTTAGCGAGTTGCACTGGGAAGCTCAGCTTTGACGTTTGTGTCACCACGCGCATGCGCAGCTAGCTTAAGCTAGGCTGGTTCCGGTCAAAGCACTTTTCTGGTGACCGGCAGCGTGCATAGACGCATATTGGTTGGTGTAAAAATTTATACCACAAGACACTAGAGGTTAGAATTCTCTTAGTGCATTTGATACTTGGTAAGAATAAATAGTAATAGATTCTGGTAGGTGTTCTTTACTTATTGTTGTCGTTTACACAGGTCGTTTTCGAAATTTTCTGCTTTTGGTTTGGCTCTTTTTGAGCGTGACAGTGCCTAAGCTAGCGGCCGGCGGAGCGCTACTAAGCGCCATCTTTGTCGCCGCCCTAGCGGCCAGTAAAGCGCGCCAAAGTGCTCTCATTGCGGCACATAGCAGCTAGCTAAGCGTCCTTAGCGCCACCTTTGCGCGCATAGTGGCCAGCGGAGCACCCTTAGCGCCGCCGTTGCGTGCATAGCGGCCAGCGGAGCGCCCGTTGCGCAACCTTTGCCGCCGCATAACGGCCAGCGGAGCGCCCTTAGCGCCACCTTTGCCGCCGCATAGCGGCCAGCGGAGCGCCCTTAGCGCCACCTTTGCCGCCGCATAGCGGCCAGCGGAGCGCCAGTGCGCGTCTTCTTGGCTACCGCGTCAGCGGCCAGCGGAGCGCCCTTAGCGCCACCTTTGCCGCCGCATAGCGGCCAGCGGAGCGCCCTTAGCGCCACCTTTGCCGCCGCATAGCGGCCAGCGGAGCGCCAGTGCGCGTCTTCTTGGCTACCGCGTCAGCGGCCAGCGGAGCGCCACTGAGCGCCATCTTGGCTGCCGCACTAGCGGCCAGCAAAGCACCAGCGAGCGCATCTCTGCTCGAGCCGCCAGCGCAGCACCCCTGCGACTTCTTGGCCAGCATCTGCGTCGTCGACCTCAACTTTAATCATCACCAGCATCTTTTTCATCATCTCATCTCATCTTTTATCATCTCATCTCATCTTTATCATCTCATCTCATCGTTACTCCTGATTATCAGCGACCAGATCGCTTACATATATAGTGTGTGTGTGTTAAAGTGAATTTATGAGAATTTAAAAGCAAATCTGAAAAGTTTAAAATGAAGCGCTACACTGTTTAAAACGAAAAATTAGTGAAACAATACGATAGATTAAAAGCTCAACAGTGTAGCGCCGCTCAGTACGAGCAAAAATAAAACAAGTTAAGAAATTTAATATTGCCAAATCGCAAGAAAAAAAATGCACAGAAATATTAAAAAATTAAAATAATTAAATTTAATTTAATTTAGTTAAAATTGTTTAAAAAAATGAATACGATACAAAGTTAAAAGTTGAAATTATTTAAAAATTGAAAGTGCATTTGTTCACAAAATTAGTTAAAATTTCAAATTAATAGTAAAGCGCTACTGCAATTGCAGAATTTCAAAATTGCACAAAAAAGAAAGTAAAAGTTAAAAGTTAAGTTCAAAAGTTAAAAGATAAAATGATTTAGAATCAAAAGGAATTAGCGCAGCTGTTTTGTTGATAAAAAAAATAAAAATAAAAAGTTAAAATTAGAACATGTATTGTGCCACATTCAATTAAAAATAAAAGCGCTAAAATATTGTAAAACAACAAATAAAAAAAATTGAAGCGCTACAAGAATTAAACAAAACAAATGTACAAATATAAATGAAATAGTTGAAATTAAATAAGAAATTGTAGAGCCATGAGAATTTAGAATTTAAAACAATTGTTGAATGTGAAGTGCACAAGTTACAAAAAAATTTAAAATATAAAACAAAACAGCTAAAAGCTTAGAAGGCAAAATGCCTAAACGAAAATTATTATATTAAATTAAATTAAACAAATAAGTTATGAAAATCAGTGCCAAGTTATGAAATATCAAAATTAAAACAAAAATTAAAACGTATGCAAATTATATTGAATAACTAGTACCAGTTTCGCGTAGGTACAATATGAAGTGTTTCGGTGAAAGTTGTATTTTTTTATTTAATTTAGCACTGTTCCAGCACGCCTTCGTCGGAGATCGATCGCCGCCGCAGGAGTTCTGTTGGTGAGTTTTTTTTTTATTGCGAAACACACACTTTATACTTTCACCTCGATTTACATTGTACAAACACGAAATATAAATTTATAGAAAAGCATACGAAAAAATTTAAAAACTATTAAATATTATAAAAAAAAGGTTTGAAGATAAATTACAAAATTAAATCGAAGTTTAAAATTTGATACATGAAATAATACAAAGCACTGAAATTAAAATACATTATATATTTAAAAGAAACTTTAAAAGAAATATTGCAACTATCCTCTTGTGGTATTATTGATCATTTTGTACTATTTTTATTTATAATGCCATATTGTTTAATATCTATCATTAATTAAATATTGTATACCATGAAATAATTCACTTTTTATTTAGCCGAAACAAGCCAGCGACACCACTGTCGTAGGGTTAAAAGGGATCACCAGAGCCATACTCTGATGCTGTGATCATAGGTTGGGAGGGGACTTCATCACTTAACAGCTGTGATGGCCTGCCTCAATTCTCGCTCTCTCTTTCTCTCTCTTTCTGTCTCTCTCTCTCTCTTTTGTTCTCTCTTTGTTTTTTTTTCTATTTTTTTTTTGAGACATTTTTGGATCTTCCTTCTCTTTCCGGCTAGTTTTCTAGCAATCCCTTCTTCGTCGCAGCACGCTCAATTTCTGATCTTAAATTAATAATAATGAGCAGCGAAGAAAGGGCTATTGGCATAAGCAAGACCACCACCCCCAAAGCCGACGAGCTAGAGCCGGACTCTAAAGCGTGCCCCGCAAATGCCGATAGCCCTGTCGCCTTGTGCTTCTTCTCGTTGCACGTTACAGTTATAATTAATTATTATTAATTAAGAAAAGTGGCGCCCAACGTGTAGGGCCTTAGTGAGTACAGTAAATACTCATTAAGACTCTCGGTTAAATTCAAATATCGTACTCTAAAATCTTTTTATCTTCTTTTCATTCATTTTCTTTTTCATTCATTTCGTTTCAAAAATTCGACTTTATCTCAAATTTGTTATGGATTACAAGAAGGAATACACATTCAGTTCCTTTTTGGCCAAAAAGAAAAAGTTGGATTGGAATTTTCCCCTTTTAATTTTTTGTATTTGCCAATGATGAAGTATATATTTTTATGAGGAATACAAATAAATTCAACCACGGTTGGTTATTTGGCCCATTTAAATTGGTTTTCATCATTGGTGAAGCAGGCCGAAAAGGAAAAGTTGTGTAGGAATTTTCCCTTGTAATTCTTGTACTTGCCAATAATGGAGTATTTATTTTTATGAGGAAATACAAAATAATTCAACTACGGTAGATTATTTTGGCCCATTTAAATTAATTTTCAGTATTGGTGAAACAGCACAAATTTTGATGTTCTTCATGTCAGTCGAATGGAATGTGTAAATATTTTGTTTAGAAAATTTTGCAACCTCGAATGACTGAAGAATATCCAAAATTGAATTCTTCTTCTTTCGAATTTTCGTTTCTAATTATTGAATTTGCCAATAATGCGGAATTTATTTGTATGAGGAAATACAAATAAATTCAACTACGGTTGGTTATTTGGCCCGTTTAATTTATTCCTCATTATTGGTGAAACGGTTCAAATTTTAATGTTCTTTATGTCAGACGGCTTGGAATATGTAGACATTTTAATTGGAAAATGCTACAACCACGAATGACTGAGGAATACCTAAATTTGAAATTCTTCTTCTTAGGAATTAGGCTTCTCTGATTTGCTGGAATACAACAAAAGTATTGTAAACTGCTTTGTTGTCCGTAAATCAGGTCTAATTTTGATGGAAAATACATTTAATACACTATTTCTATTTTTTTCTTTTTTTTTTTTGAGAATTTTGGTAGTGAATGAAATTACCCTACGATATGTGGTTGTCAGGCTTTGTTATCGGCTAAAAATATTTATGAATTATTTCTTTATATCTCTACGTTATTTTTGGTTCCTTTGAATAGTACCATTTTTGTATTTTTTTTAATTTTTATTATTTATTTATTTATTTTTTTTTTGTTTATATACATTGTTCGTTGGTTAGTAAATTTTTGGTTTTTTCTTCTGTTGATAATTTTCGATTAAGATCGACTCTGGAAACATTTATTAGCTCTATAGTTTGTTTCGTTCCCTTTGAAAAATGAGTGTTGCTCGATCGCCGAACAAGGGAGCAATGGGCTTGCCTATCGCTTCATGTCCTTTATGCAAAAAGGAAATTAAGTCCGTTGCAGAGGCGTATAGAACCGCATGCAACCACGAGTTTCACAAAAAGTGCATAGAATTGCATTTTAAAACGAAGGACAAATGCCCAGTTTGTCAAGTGCAATCCAGGCCAGTTGAGCCATCGAATACTCAAGGGTTGCAAACTCGCTCACAGTCTAAAAGCCGTCAGGCAGAAGAGCGGAGTAGCGATTCAGTGACGGATGACGTTGCTAGCACATCGCAAATGAGATCGAACATACGCGTAAGTGATTCAGAGAATCCTGAATCCGTGAATGCTCTTTCCTTGCTCGCTATGGAGAGAAGATTGCTCACTACTCTCTCCGAGAGGATGGCCGAACTAATTCAGAGTTCGGTCGTAGATAGTGTGCAAAGGTTGATCGCGACTCCAGCAAATAGCGATGCTAGAACCAGCACACCTCCAACAGGGCAGAGAATGGAAAGTAGGCCTGAGTATGTCAGAGAGCAAAACTTCAATGCTGACTCTGCAAGGATCAATTCTGGCACTCCAATGTCGCATGTATCCGACCTATTAAATAGGCCAGACAAGGTAGTGCAAGTATTAAATGGTTGGAAAATGAAATTCTCTGGAACAGGAGTATCCGTTGACAATTTTATATATAGAGCAGAGGCACTCACACATCAGACCTTAGGCGGGAATTTTGTTGTTCTATGTAAGCATGCTAGCGTACTTTTCGAAGGCAAGGCCCTCGAATTCTATTGGCGTTACCACAAAAGCGTCTATGATGTGAAATGGGAAGAATTGTGCGCAGCCTTGCGATCACAGTTCAAAATCGCACGAGACGATTGTGACATAGAGGAGCTTATTAGAAACAGAAAACAGAAACCGAATGAGTCGTTTGACAGTTTTTACGAAGGCTTATCTGTGTTAATAGATCAGTTAGAAGTGCCGTGGTCTACTCTGAAGGTCGTTCGCGTCCTTAAAAACAATTTAAGGCCTGAAATACGGCATGAGCTGTTAAATGTAGACGTAAAAACTGTGTCAGATTTGAGGGAGATATGCCGTCGACGCGAAACCTTTTTGGACGATGTCCAAAAGTCTCACGGCTACGTTAAAAGGACACCATTTAGACGTGAAGTCGCAGAGTTTGTAGATTGTCAAACTCAGAGTATTGAGTCAGAATGCGAAAGCGAGTTAGACATAGAAGCTCTATCCTTGGTATGTTGGAATTGCCGTAAGGAAGGACACCGATACCAGGATTGCGTATCAGACCGAAGAGTCTTTTGTTATGGCTGTGGAGCAGCTAACACGTACAAACCGAGTTGTGGCAAGTGCTCAAAAAACTCCAAGCCCGGCACATCGAAGTCAGCGTACAAACCGAAGACTTCGAGTGCCTCACGAAGCCAAGCGACAATGACAGACGAGTGACGGAAGTCTCACAACTTCCACCATACACTTTACCAAATGTGAAAATTTTACCGGACTTACAAAGCGATGGCAGCTTATTGCTACATCAAAAAATACCAATATTGAAAGAGAAAACCGTTCTTACAAATGATTTTTCACCAGATTTTACGAAATCCAAAACTCGAAGCACAAAGCGCATTAAATCGTTTTGGCAGCAGGTCAAAAAGTGTGTGCTAGGGTTAGAACACATAGGCACACTCTCACCTGGATCTAGTGATCCTCGACCATTTTTGTCCGTTCGAATTCTCAATCGCACTGTGTACGGTCTGCTGGATTCAGGGGCTTCAATAAGTTGTTGCGGAGGAGCGCTAGCAAAAGAAATTATTGAGAATAAAATCGCATTTAAAGAAATTAAGAAAAGCGCAACCACTGCCGATGGAAGACTTCAGCAAGTTGTAGGGCGGATGAAAGTTAAGGTAGAGTACGCTAATCTTGAAAAACTCTTAGAAGTTTATATTGTTCCATCCCTGAAACAAGACCTGTATTTGGGTATTGATTTCTGGAAGCTTTACGATCTTCTTCCGAAAAATCTAGAAGTAGCCAGTGTCGAAGATTTTAACACCAAAGTTGAAGATGAGGACCAACATGAATTATCGAGCAGTGACAGGGCCAAGCTAGCTCTTGTGATAGAGTGTTTTCCTTCATTTGCTCGAAAGGGATTAGGGAAGACGAAGTTAATTTCGCATTCTATAGATGTGGGCGGCGCTAAGCCTATTAAGCAGCGACATTTCCCAGTCTCGCCTGCTGTAGAAAAGGCGATGTATGCTGAAATAGACAGGATGCTGGAACTGGGAGTGATAGAAGAGTCAGAAAGCGCCTGGTCTTCTCCAATCGTTATGGTAACAAAACCAGGCAAAGTGCGAATCTGTTTAGACTGCCGTAAAGTTAACAGCTTCACGGAGAAAGATGCGTATCCACTTCCTCAAATTAACGGCATTTTGAGTAGACTACCTAAAGCTGAGTTCATCACCAGCTTAGATTTAAAGGATGCGTATTGGCAAGTGCCTCTCGAGGTGCAAGCCCGAGATAAAACGGCTTTCACTGTCCCTGGTAGGCCGTTATATCAATTTAAGGTTATGCCTTTTGGATTATGTAACGCGACTAGCACTATGTCGCGATTGATGGACAAGGTAGTACCGGCCCATCTTAGAAATGAAGTATTTGTATATTTAGACGATTTGCTTATAGTCTCATCTAGCTTCAATGGCCATTTGGAGGTGTTGAGAGAGATAGCTCTCCACATTGAGCGTGCAGGTCTGACAATCAACATTGGCAAAAGTCATTTCTGCATGCGCCGTGTGCGCTATTTGGGCCACATAATCGGAGACGGTGGAATTAAGACTGACCCAGAGAAAGTCAGAGCGATAAAAGATTTTCCACTTCCGAAAACATTGCGAGGTTTGCGAAGTTTCATGGGTTTGTGCGGTTGGTATCGCAAGTTCGTTCCGAATTTTGCCTCGTTAGCTTCACCTTTAACCGATTTAATGACCACTAAACGAAGATTTAGTATGACACCGGAAGCATGTACAGCATTCGACGTGTTGAAATCACGCCTTAGTGAAGCTCCCGTGCTATGCAGCCCTGATTTTACTAAGCCATTCGCAATACACTGCGACGCAAGTAAATCTGGCGTAGGGGCAGTATTAGTTCAATTGAATGAGAACGGAGATGAACGTCCAGTGGCTTTCATTTCAAAAAAACTCAACAAAGCTCAACGCAATTACACTGTCACCGAGCAAGAGTGTTTAGCAGCGATTGTAGCACTGAAGAATTTTCGTGCTTACGTGGAAGGTCACGAGTTCACCATTGTGACTGATCATGCTTCGTTAAAATGGCTGATGTCCAACCATGATTTAAATTCACGTCTAGCTCGTTGGGCATTATCGTTACAAAGGTATCGTTTTAAAATAGAACATCGGAAAGGCACGATGAATGTGGTACCAGATTCTCTGTCGAGAGTGAATGAAGATGGCGTGGCTGCCATAGACTTACGACAAGGTTTAATTGTGGATTTAGACTCGCCACATTTCAAGTCTCAAGAGTACTTGGAGTTGCTCGATAGCGTAAAAGCTAATAGTACAAATTTTCCGGATTTAAAAGTTGATAGTGGCTACGTGTATCGTAAGGCCGAGCATTTGACAGGAGAGCAGATTCACGATGAGTATGCCTGGAAACTCTGGATACCAAAAGAATTGGTCCCTGAAATTCTTTTCCAGTCGCATGACAGTCCTTTGTGCTCACATGGTGGTATCCACAAAACCATCGAAAGAGTGAGGAGATATTATTTCTGGCCTGGTCTCGTTTCTGATGTTAAAGCTTACATCAACGCTTGTGAAGTTTGTAAAACTACGAAAGCACCAAATCATGCTCTGAGACCTCCTTTGGGTAAAGCTCCTGAAAGTCAGCGGTTTTTCCAACGCCTTTTTATTGACTTTCTTGGACCGTATCCCCGATCAAGGAGTGGAAATATTGGAATATTTATAGTACTAGATCATTTCTCAAAATATGTTTTCCTTAAGCCAGTAAAAAAAATAAACGCGGCTCTCGTAATTAAATATCTGGAAGGAGAACTATTCATGACTTTCGGCGTTCCAGAAACTATTGTCTCTGAAAATGGATCGCAGTTTCGCTCTGAGGCGTTTCAAAAGCTCTTGAAACAGTATGGAGTAAATCAAATGTTCACCGCTGTTCATTCCCCTCAAGCGAATGCATCCGAACGAGTTAATCGCTCGGTAATTTCGGGAATAAGAGCTTACTTGCGTCCAGATCAAAAGGATTGGGACGAAAGCTTAAGCAAAATATGCTGTGCTTTGAGATCGTCCGTGCATTCGAGCATCGGTACTTCTCCATATTACATGGCTTTCGGTCAGCACATGATTACATCTGGGTCAACATATGCATTACTTAGTAAGCTAAACATGCTGGATGATCGATCATTAGTATTTAATCGACAGGACTCTTTTGATTTGATCCGTAAGAATGCATGTAAGCTGATGCAACTTAAGCATGATGTGAACGAGAAGCGTTACAATTTGCGGTCAAGAATAATAACTTTCGCGCCAGGACAAGAAGTGTTCCGTCGAAATTTCAAGCAAAGTTGCTTCCAGACTGGCTATAATGCAAAGTTTGGTCCCGCATTTCTAAAGTCGCGAGTTCGTAGAAAACTCGGCAATTCGAATTACGAGCTCGAAGATTTGCAAGGCCATTTGCTAGGCAATTATCATGTCAAGGACATTCGACAATGATGTTGCTTCCGGCGGTATCAGTCTAGGGTATCTATTGAAAAGGAATACCCTAGTCTGATTGTAGCGGGGGGGTTTTGTAACGGCGCCTACAGCAACATGTATTGAATTCGGCCTAAAAGTCTGCTGAGTTTAAGCCAAGGTTCATGTTGTTGCAAGTAGCTCCTAAAAGTATGCAAGTTAAATTTCAACCAAGGGCGCAGCTTTAAGTGCATCAGCTGCGCTGTAAAGCCGAGCTTTAAGTAGTGCATCAGCTGCGCTGAAAAGCTCATTTGACGTTTAGCGAGTTGCACTGGGAAGCTCAGCTTTGACGTT